>NC_035448.2:146427953-146790165 GCF_002127325.2 Helianthus annuus
TTGGTACATCCTTTTCAGCGGCCAAAAGACATGCAAAAGAATCAAAAATGGATAATGGAGAAAGGCCTATTAGAACCTCAAGTGTCTCAGAAGGGAAGATGATAACATTTGATGAGGATGATCGCGTCAATGTTCAGGATCCTCACCATGATAGCTTAGTTATCACTCTCTTTATCTCTAACCATTTTGTCCGCAGGATCCTTATTGACGGAGGGAGCTCAGTGAACATTATCCAGCTTGATGTCTTGAAGAAGATGGGAATCCCAGAATCAGACATCACACCAAGATCCTCCGTGCTTGTAGGATTCAGTGGGGAAACGAAGAAAACTCTGGGGGACATCAAACTCCCAATCTACGTGGAAGGATTACATGGTTACCAAAAATTTTGTGTTATTGACTGTTTATCTTGTTGCAACGTTATCCTTGGCAGGCCTTGGATACATGACATGAAAGCAGTTCCATCTACCTACCATCAATGTGTGAAGCTCCCTAGCCCATGGGGGATAATCAAGATCGACAGTGATCAGCAAGAGGCTAAGGATTGCTATACCTCATCCATGAAGTCAACCTCGAAGCCAAGGGAGCAATAGCAATTACAGTATCCTCCGAGGAATGTCTTGGAGGCAAGGGAACAAGATGTAGATGAAATCCTCTTGGATCCTAGTGATCCTGAATCAAAAATCTATATCGGATCAGGGATCCTTGGCAAGATGAAAGAAGACATGATATCCTTCCTCAAAAGAAGAAAATCTACCTTTGCATGGAAACATGAAGATATGACAGGTATATCCAAGGATATTATTACTCACAAACTTGGCATTGACAGGTCTATCAAGCCAATCCATCAAAAAAGGAGGAAGTTTGCACCAGAAAGGAATGCCATTATCCAAGAAGAAGTAGAGAGACTACTTCGAGCAGGTATGATCAGAGAGGTAAAGTATCCAAAATGGTTAGCCAATGTGGTTGTTGTCCAAAAGAAAAACGGAAAGTGGAGGGTATGTGTCGATTTCACTGATTTGAATAAGGCATGTCCCAAGGATCCTTTCCCATTACCCCACATTGACTCCATGGTGGATGCAACAGCGGGGCATGAACTGTTAACCTTTATGGATGCATCATCTGGGTTCCAACAAATCCAGATGGAACCATCTGACCAAGAGGATACAGCCTTTATGACCCCAACCGGTTTGTATTGTTATATTGCCATGCCTTTTGGACTAAGAAATGCAGGTGCAACATATCAAAGGCTGGTAAATATGATGTTCAAAGATCAAATTGGAAAAACTATGGAGGTGTACATAGATGATATGGTGGTCAAGTCAAAGAAAGCTGAGGATCACCTAAGGAACTTGGAAGAAGCATTCGATATCCTTGATACTTACAACATGAAACTTAAATCCTTCAAAATGTCATTTTGGTGTTAAGGCAGGAAAGTTCTTAGGATACATGGTAACCCAGAGGGGCATTGAAGCTAGCCCGGAACAAATCAAAGCATTAATAAATATCAAATCTCCTGCCAATGCCAAGGATGTTCAAAGATTGACAGGCAGGATAGCAGCATTGAACAGGTTCATATCGAAATCCTCAGAAAAATGCAAAGAATTCTACGATATCCTAAGGAAGAATAAGAAGTTTGAATGGACTGAGAAACATGAGAATGCTTTACAAGCCTTGAAAGAGTATATGTCCTCAGCACCAGCATTAGCAAAACCGGAAAAAGGAGATGTGTTATCCTTATATCTGGCGGTATCCTCAACCGCTGTAAGTGCTGTCCTTGTTAAGGATCACGAAGGTACACAATATCCTATCTACTATGTAAGTAAAAGTCTACTTGATGCCGAATCCAGGTACTCACACCTCGAAAAACTTATCCTTGCATTAATCATGGCATCGACTAAGTTAAGACATTATTTTGAAACCCATACTATCGTTGTTAGAACTAATTTTCCAATTAAGAATGTCCTCAGGAAACCAGATATGTCAGGGAGAATGGCTAAGTGGGCAGTGAAGCTTAGTGCCCATGATATAAGATACGAACCGAGAACAGCCATTAAATCTCAAGCACTAGCAGACTTTGTGGCTGATTTCAGTAGTGATCTACAAAAGGAAGCAGAATTGGAGGTCCAGCAGCTGGATGAGACCAAGGATCCTTGGATCCTGCATACTGACGGATCCTCAAATATCAAAGGCACAGGGCTAGGGATCCTACTAAAATCGCCACAGGGGGACATAATACCCCACTCCATAGCATGTGAGTTCCAAGCAACTAACAATGAGGCTGAATACGAAGCCTTAATTGCTGGCTTACAGATTGCTAAGGATATGGGGGTAAGATATCTCGAAGTATATGTAGATTCATTATTGATCACCAATCACTTTAACGGATCCTATGCTGTTAAAGGTGAAAAACTAACAAAATATTTAGAGATAGTCAAAGGATTGGCACTCTCTTTTGTTTCTTTTAGCTTAACACAGGTACCAAGGGAGGATAACACGGAAGCTGATGCATTGGCCAACCTAGGATCATCCTTGAAGATTCCAGAAGATATAAGTATCCCTATCATCCATATCCTGGCTCCTGCTATTGAAAATCAGGTGGCCATGGAAATAGAAGAGGATACTGCAATGATCCCTAGTGAAGAAGCCCAATCTTATTCAGGATCATGGATCTCACCAATCATGAGATACTTGCAACATGGGGAGATTCCAACGGGAGAAAATCCTAGAGCTTTCAGGATCAAGGTATCTCAATTTACAATCTTAAATAACATGCTGTATAAACGATCCCTTGCAGGACCATATTTAAGATGTATTGAGGATCCTGAAATCGAAGAAGTGCTGAGAGACTTCCATGAAGGAGATTGTGGAAACCACACTGGGGCAGGGCATTATTCTCAAGGATCCTTAGAACAGGATACTACTGGCCAACCATGAAAAGGGATGCTATAGAGTATGCTAAGAGGTGTGATCCTTGCCAAAGACATAGTAATATCCTTCACCAACCAGCTGAATTACTACACCCCATACCATCCTCTTGGCCATTCATGAGATGGGGAATGGATATAGTTGGCAAGCTCCCTAAAGCACCTGGTGGAAAAGTATTTATGCTTGCCATGACTGACTATTTTTCCAAGTGGATAGAAGCTGAAGCCTTCGCTCAAGTCAGAGAAAAGGAAGTCATATCCTTCATTAAAAGAAACATTATAACTAGATTTGGCATTCCCTCTGAAATTGTATGTGATAATGGCTCCCAATTCATTGGAAGTAGAACCACTAACTTTTGTGACAGTTGGGGAATCAAGATGATCACATCAACACCAGTTCACCCACAAGCCAATGGTCAAGCAGAATCATCCAACAAGATCATCATCAACAATCTGAAGAAGAAGCTAGGATCCAAGAAAGGGAAATGGGCAGAAGAGTTACCTTATGTGCTATGGGCTGATAGAACAACTCCCAAGAATGCCACCGGTCAGACACCCTTCTCTTTAGTATTTGGGGCAGAAGCAGTGATCCCAACAGAGATGGTGATCCCAACTGCTAGAACAAGTGCTCGTGATCCTGAAGAAAATGCTACAATCCTGGCTCAGGATTTGGATACTATTGAGGAAAACAGGGATCTAGCCAGGATAAGGATGGCAAGCTACCAACAAAAGATGGCTGGTACCTACAACAAGAATGTCAGGATAAGGAAGTTTCAAGTCGGAGATATGGTGTTGAGAAAAGCATTTCAAAATACTATCAATCCTGCTGACGGGAAGCTAGCACCAAAATGGGAAGGTCCCTACTTGATTGAAGCTGAAGCAGGAAAGGGGGCATATAGGTTGCTAACCATGGAAGGAAACTTGTTACCAAGAGCCTGGAATGCTGTTCACTTAAAGAAATACTTCATGTGAACATGATCCTTCCTGCATGTGATCCTTACATTGAAGTATCCTTGAAGGATCCTGGAGATATCGGTGATCCTTACTCTGGTAATATGCTTATCCTAGAACTATTGCATTTTCTTACTTTTTGCCTAAGGATAAGGATCATGTATCCTTCATCCTCTACTCACAAACCATTTGAGTTATGATAGTTCAGGTATCTTCAGCAAATCGTCAAAGATCTCCAAGAGCACCACAGATCCTTGGGTCCAACCCCAGTTATCCTTGGGATTATCCCCAGTTTCCGCCAGCAGCGCACGATGATCCTGGTATAGTTCACGTCTTTGGGACCAGTACCCACTTTCGGGGCTGACAACCTCATCGTACTGGCTATATTTAGGATCCTACGTATAATGGTGGACGCACCATACATCCGTTCCTAAGGTTTCTAACGTTTTCACGTTAGCTAAGGTTTTGACATTTTCATGTCACTAAGTTTGGATAGTTGCCAGAAAGGGCCATACTCCAGTTTACATACGATCCTTTGGGCTTGTCCCCAGTTATCCTATGGGCTTGTCCCCAGTGATCCTCCGGGATCATCCCCAGTTATCCTATGGGCTTGTCCCCAGTGATCCTCCGGGATCATCCCCAGTTATCCTTTGGGCTTGTCCCCAGTGATCCTCTGGGATCATTCTCAGTTATCCTTTGGGCTTGTCCCCAGTTACTAACTTATCCTTTATATTGGCTTAGTCCCAAGTTATATTCCATTTTTTCAGGTTTTCGAAGTTAAACAATTAAGGATCCTTAATCCTTACTATCCATTAAAGTTTTACCTATGGTGATTCCGATTAAAGGTTAGGATCCTAACTTGGATCCTCAGGTATGATCCTTAACTATTTTTAATTTCATTATTCATTATCCTAACCAACCCTTATACTTTGACAACCAAACCTATGATCCTTGAACCAAAATACTTTGAATAATTTCAATTTGAGGATATTTGATCTAGGATCATATCCTAAGTTTATCAAACACTTTTTCAACTCTCGTTATTTTAACAAATATAGCAATTGAGAAATAAGAGGATTATTGAAGGATAACAACACAAGATAAGCCAGAAAAGTTAAGTTATATTATTAAGCAAAAGGATCATTAACCCTTTCAAAAAGATTGTCAAAATTGCCAACCCACATTTCTACCAGCAAAACGTGGCCCGTCCACATGGGTTGGCAAAGGGTGTCCATTGTCTATGCGGTTTTAGCATTTTGCAGGAAATAAAAGCGGCAGGATCACAAAGGCTTCATCCCCCAAACAGAGGATCCCTCCACCTTTTGTAATCCTACCTATTGTTCAAAGGATCCAGGATCCTTAACCCTAAGAAACTATTGTTCAGAAATTACAAACCATAATTGTTCACAAACACCACTACCACGAAAAACCACTACCAATCCTAAAAAATTGGGCTCCGGCCTAGTCTCAAAATATCCATCATCGCCCAATCATGCAGCCTACACCTTCGCTGCTTCATCACCACCAGCATCTCCACCCTGGTCCTTCTCAGCATCACCACCTTCCAGCATGGGGATCTCCTCAGCATCATCCTCATCCTCCAGGTCTGCCAGCCTTGCCTTCCAACCTTCAACATCCCACGAGCTTTTGTCAAAGGTAGGATCCTGAGCCTCCTCGGCCATCTGAAGTTGTATCTTATACATAGCGATTGCCGCGGAGACCTTAGCATCTTGGGTGATCTCCTGCTTCTCGTTATCCATATCAATCAACCTTTGAGCAGCCTCAGTTTTCATGGCCCGGAGTTCCTTCTCAAGATCTGCTATCTTGAGATCCTTGAGCACGCCCATTTGTTGAAGGTCAGCAATCTGGCTCTCTTGATCCTCAACATGGCCTAGATAGGTCTCGATCTCGGCAAGTTTCTGCAAAGAAGGGAATAAGGTAAGTACAGAACCGGATGATCCTCGAAAGAAACAGGACACACAAACAGGATATTCAAAACGGATAACCTACAGGGGCAGTGATCCTTACCTCATTCACGTAGTCAAGGAATTGCTGACGGAGGAGGGGAAATCCTTGTAGATCTTCAGTAGTCTTCCTCTTCTTCCCCTTGCCCCGGATAGACGCTTTGGGAGCTGAGACTGAAGGACTGGCAGCAGGAGCCTTCTTCTTTGAAGACGTGACATTGGCAAGATCACTGATCCCAAATTTGGAGGCTGATTTAACGGACCTGGCAGATTTCCAGCACCTACACAATCAAGAAAATAAGATAAGTTGCTTTATTAATCAAACAGTCCTACATATAATTTATTTTCTGTAAGGATACTTACTTGACATAGTGGCAGATGCAGAGGATACTTCTTGAGAATCTTGGATGGTGACTTGGAAGCTTCTGACTTCAGGATCAAGCTTTTTAAAAGCTAACACTCTTTCTCTGGCAGCAGGGGTCAACTTTAAGTGAGCGACGGAGATAGCTGCATAGAGAAGACAAAAGAAAAAAGACATCAGTGATCCTCATCATATGAGAACAGGACTGATAGTGATCCTTCGAGGATCCTCTACCCTACCATGAGTGGCCCATTCCTTGGGCAGATCCTTCCCATCCGGGATGGAATCCCTCTTAACAAAGAAAAACCGACGTTTCCAGTTTGTATCATTCTTGGTAACTTTGAAGATAGGGTGATCCTCCCCAGCTTTCCGTTTCAGCAGATACCGATGTGATCCAAACGTAGTAAGATCATAGAGCTCAGCTAGCTCCGCCATCCCCAGGTCAATTCCTTCCTGCTCAATGATCCTCTCGAAGGTATACAGAACCCTCCAGATCATCGGCATAGCTTGGATATAAGAGATGCCGGTTAGAGAAAAGAAGGATTGGGTGAAGGATGGAAAAGGATATGAATACCCTATGGTGAAGGGAGTAGCAGGAAAAGCCACCCAGGTATTCGAAACAGAGTCGCTCAAAGCACTAGGATCAAAGGACTTGAAAACAACATTCGCCGGAAAGCAATGACGAATTTTATCTATGTGGGCATCAGTAAAGCAGCACCTCTCCGTAGGAGAATCCTTAATAATCCCCTGGCTTTTTAAGGGACTATCCTTCTTGGAATCCTTGTGCGGAGAATTCCGAAGCAGCATGTTTGGAACAGAAACAGGGTAGAAGCAGAAAACAGAGCAAAGAAAAATAGAGAGAAGAAAGGGAAGAGTAGAATACCTGATCAATCTTCGAGTGCAGAATATAAAGGGAAGTATCTTGAATTTAAATACGAACTGATCCTCACCCTATCTCCTATTTATAATCATGATCTGCAGGATTGTCACATCCCTGACGTAATGATCACAACGGCTAGTCCGAACATAACGGCTAGTTTCTTGGAGTCGCCCGTTAGAGATAAGATCGAAACAAAATATAACTCGTTTATTTACAATTAACTCCTTATATTTTGGGGGCAATTGTTAGGGCTGGATTTTACTGTAGGTGATCCTTACACATGATCCTAACCAGTGATCCTTCTTTCTTTGGCAGACAGTGATCCTCAGCAGAACTTCAGGATCAGGATCATGGGACATTATGGTGATCCTCATACTAACGGCTACTTCCATTCAATACAATATTGCTTTGCAGGAACATCTAGCAGGATATGCTCTAGACATCGTGATCCAGGAACGCGTCTTCACAAATATGGCAAGAGCTTAATCGAAGAAAGACGTTGCACAGGATATGGAAACTAGGCTTGATTCATGGGCAGCAATTTAGGCTAGATTGTCTTTATTTCTAAAGGGGTAATGAGCTGATATTTAGTCATTTTACCTAAAATAAGTCACCCACACATGTATAAATACCCATCTTCCTCATTCGGAAGAACACACACGACATACGACACAACTCTCGAACACTTAGACACTCAGTGATCCTTGTACTCAGCTCATTATCATCCGAAGTTGTAACTACATTTTTATTATATTGAAATTGGTGATCGGTAGTTGCCATCACCCGAGGTTTTTTATGCCGGAGATCATACATTGATCAAGGGCTTTTTCCTCGTATAAATCATTGTGTCTTTGTATCTTTATCACAGAAGTGATCCTTTACTTTCATAGCTAACCAAGCATCATACCCCGTTTACATAAAGTTTGGTTACATTATCCTTGTGTGATTTTTGACCAAAACAAGTATTAGTACCTATATTACCTACAAGCCAGAAGCTCCAAAGAAAAGTTTACCCAGTAAATAAATAAGTTAAAATAAACCCTAGTATGTTTTGATTTTCAGTTGTCCTTTGTATTAAATTAATCACACGGTATGCAATAAAACTTTTTATTTGTAAAATTTTGTTATAAAATTTTAACTTAGCATTTTGTGTGCCTTTTGCATATATGCTAAACAACATGAATGAGTTATCTGAAGCCCTTCAGAATCTCAATCTCTATCCTGTACCAATAGAAGTTTCCAACGACTTTACTGGTTACATTGCTGATGTGGAGGAACCTATTGAATTTCAAGCTCCACCTCCGGAGAAATCAAAGCCTAATAAAAGAAGAAGATATGTAGGATGGAGGAAAGTACGCAGGAGGAAACCAGCAACTAGGAAAATTCCCAAAACAGAAAATCCTTTGGATAAAGGAAAAGGGATCGAGATCGGAGAAAGTTCTAGGCCAGCAGAAATAGAAATCGGGGAAAATTCTAGGCAACCGGGAATAGAAATCGGGGAAAGTTCTAAGCAAACTGAAGAATTTCCATTTCAGGAGGAATTAGATCATTTACTGGCAAGCTGTGATATCATTAGACCTATCACCAACAATCTCTACCCTTATCCTGCTGAAACCCAACTTCCAATAAATTTGGAACCAGCTATTCCAGATCCTCTAATCCACACCCAGCCTTTAGGTGAAATGGACGAGTGGTGGACTAACGACTGGCAGTTTCAAAATCTTCTTAATAACCCGTATACTTTCTTCCCTCAGTTCGACCCAGAACCTATACCAAACCCACCGATGAGTAATGAAAACTTAGCCGAACTCCGCCATTTTGGCGAGGAGCTGATAGGTGCAGGGAATAGGATCCAGGAGGTGGGAGAGCAAATCTCCTGGAAGTACGATGAGAGGGAACGTCGCTACTAAAATTGCCAGCTGACAAAGGAATAGTGGGGTTGGGAGGCTGTGTTTGTATAATAACAATAGTAATAAAGAAATATAAACTCTGTAAAATAGTTTAAAAATAAAACTTCTGTAAAATAATAGTGTGTACGGATGCCTAATATAATCTATAAAAATGGAAGTCGAGAAATCGACAATTTTGGCTATACGTGTGTTGTAAAAATTTGTGTGCTTACGTGCAATTGTTTGTTATATTTTTATTTTGACACTAATAATTTACACCTACAATAATTACCAGATGGAAAATGCTGGTAATGAACCAGTTAATGAAGTAAATCAATCTGAGCAAAATCAGGAAAATCAATTCATGACCAGGCAAGATATCGAGAATATCGTTGCTCAAGGGATAGCCAATGCTATTCCAGCAATCCTGGCTGCTGCTCAGAAACCTGCTGAACCTCAACAAATTATTCCTAGTAAACGTACTCAAGAAGATAACTGCAGTAATAGCATAAACGGAGGCGGCAACCACACTCATCACGATAACGATTCACGACAAGCCCCACTTCCTAAGAAAATAAAAGCTGCAACGCCTGGTTGCACTTACAAAGAATTTCTTGCTTGTAAACCAGCTGAATTTGCAGGCAATGAAGGGGCGTCTGTGACACTGCGTTGGTTAGAGAAAACCGAAGCAGTAATTATGATAAGTAAATGTGCTGAAGAAGACAAGGTTATATATGCTTCGCATCTTTTTAAAGAAGGGGCGCTAGAATGGTGGAATATGGTACTTCAGGCCAAAGGAAGAAATATGGCCTATGCCATGAATTGGGAAGAATTTAAGCAGCTAATGGAAAGAAAATTATGTCCCGAGTATGAAAAGGAACAAATGGCAAATAAATTCCTGAGCCATCGTATGGTGGGTGTAGACTTTCGAGGATATACTTCAACATTCTTCGAGTATGCGAGAGTGGTACCAACCCTGGCTTCGCCAGAACCGGTGCTTATTTCCCATTATATTTGGGGATTGATTGGTGAAATCCGTAATATCGTTAAAGTTGCGAGACCTCGCACTATAGACAATGCGGTGGAACTAGCTAACACCCTAACTGACGAACTGGTACGTACAAGAGAAGAAAACCGGAAAAAGGAATTGGCTCAGAAAATTACCTAAGGATTTCGTATGGGTAATAATAACAGGTTCAAGAAGAGGGGAATCGGACAATCTTCCACTCCGCCTTTCTGCAGGAATTGCAGAAAGAAACATTTTGGAAAATGCAATGAAACCTGTAACTTTTGTAAAGCTATAGGACATCGTGAGGAAGATTGTAGGAAAAAGACCAGGATCTGCTATAACTGTGGGGAAACCGAGCATTTCAGAACCGAATGTCCCAAACTGGTCAAACCAGCAGACAACAAAGCTAAGACGACCGACGGAACTACTAAGAAGAATGCCAGAGCATTCCAGCTAACCACTCAAGAAGCAGAACTCATTCCCGATGTGATAACTGGTACGTTCTTAGTTCACGACGTGTTTGCAAAAGTATTATTTGACTCTGGTGCAAACCAAAGTTTTATTAATACTTCATTCTGCCAAGCTCTTAATTTACCATTGACCAATCTTAGGCAGATTTTTACAGTCGAAACGGCAGATGGAAATTCTGTTAGCATAGATAAGGTTTTGCAAGAAGGAAAGATAGAACTATTAGGACATAAATTTTCCGCAAACCTGTTACCTATGAAGTTAGCCGGATCCGATGTGGTGTTAGGAATGGATTAGTTAGTAGCCAACCATGCTAGAATTCTCTGTGATAAAAATTCCGTAGAAATCCATACACCTACAGGAAAAGTAATTTCAATCATAGGAGATAAACCTCGAAAGCCACTGAAATTCATTTCAGTAATGAAGTTGGCTAGTTATTCAAAAAAACAAGAAGTAGTGCGTATGATTTCAGTAATCATTAACACAAAAAGTAAGGAACTTAAGGAAATCCCAGTAGTCTCAGAATACTCCGACGTATTCCCAGAAGAATTACCTGGATTACCACCCGATAGGGAAGTAGAGTTTAGGATTCATCTAATTCCTGGAACTACACCAATAGCCAAAGCACCTTTCCGGCTAGCACCCACTGAAATGCTAGAATTGAAAAAGCAATTAGATGAATTACTAAGCAAAGGATTTATACAACCTAGTTCATCCCCTTGGGGAGCACCAGTGTTGTTTGGGAAAAAGAAAGATGGGTCAATGAGAATGTGTATTGATTATATAGAATTAAATAAGGTTACAATTAAGAATCGATACCCATTACCTAGGATTGACGATCTTTTTGATCAACTCCAGAGAGCTAGGTATTTTTCTAAGACAGACTTACGCTCCGGATATCATCAGTTGAAAGTACAAGAAGAAGACATACCCAAAACTGCTTTCAGAACTAGGTATGGTCATTATGAGTTTACAGTTATGCCCTTCGGACTAACAAATGCTCCTGCAGCATTCATGGACATGAAGAATCGGATTTGTAAACCATACTTGGATAAATTCGTAATTGTCTTCATCGACGATATACTTATTTATTCCTGTAACACCTCGAATTTTTGTGTCCAATAATGTGTTAACACGTGTCATTTGTTTACACGTGGCATTGATATTAAATAAAGGACTAATTTTGACAAGCCTTGAAAGTATATAAATTCGAGGGTTATAAATGTCAACAAGGGTAAATATACTGTATAGTAACCCTAAATAAATGCTTGTAGCTTCAAACGAATAAATCATAAATCGTACGGAAGCGAAACGCGGAAGAAAGTGAGAGATTACGAACTACAGGGGTTAACTGTGTCAACATGTTTAATATTACCTCTGAGTGACCCTTTAACGTTCCCAAGGCTTCGTAACAGCATTATACGCTCACTAGAATATACTGTATAAATTCCGCGAAGTTCCGTTTTAAAACAAAAGAGTTATACTCAAATTCGTATGAGAAGGGTTAAAAGCGTCAACAGTGAAAGTTAAGGCTTTCCAAATAAATAATAAACTAACAAGGGACTTAATAGCGCGGGTAAATAACACAAGGCCCCTATCGGTAAATAACCGAGGGCCAAACCGCAAAGTTACCCCTTCAAAACCGAAAGGTCAGGTAAATCATTACGAAAGATTTCGTTATTAATTACCAGGATTTCGTAATCATGACAAAAGATTTAAAATTTCTGAAATCTTAACCTCACGCGACCCGCATTGCATATTGGGTTAAGTTGAGGCGGGCCGCGAGCCTCCTCAATTACGCATCTGGTATTTAAATCCCAGGCGGACCGCATTGTAAACGCATGGAACTCCCATGCGGGCCGCATTAGACGCCCAGATGCAGAAAGTTGTTGTTTTCTTGACTTTTGAGCATGGTGAACGAACAATCTCCAATAAATGAGGCATGGGCGCCCCCTACTCGACCCATAGCCCTCTGGGACACCTACCCATCATCCCTGGACTGTTGTGGGTGGTTGTAATGATCATTGATGCATGGCATTGGCTATAAATAGCCACATTTTTGCACATAACATTCACACAACTTAAACATACACCTCTGGTCATTCTAAGGAGCTTCCAAGCACCCTTCTCTGCTCTATAAGCAAGAACACAACTTCTGTAAGTGATCTAACCCTTTGTGGTTTCACATTTCCTTAGTAAATGGCTAAGAACCAAACCGTCGTAACTACGGTTTGACTTTACAATAAATCAGTAATGGTTCAGTCTTATGACGAATCAAAAGTGGTTATGAGTTGGTATGTATGTGGGTAATAAACCTCTAAAATGATTCCCCCTGATCACCACTCTAACTATGTCAAATGTCGAGTCAAACGTGCGGTTAAAAAGTCAACAGAAAGCTATTTTGGCGATTTATGCATAATCTGTAATGTATATGTTATGGAACCTGTTTTGATAATCATAAAACATGACAATAAGTAAATAAACTTGTTTGCGCTCGTTTGAATCGATCATTTGCTATATCGAACCGGTTCGGAGCCGAAAGTCGCAAAAGTTTGACTTTTGCTTTGACTTCAGTTCTGACCCGTTTTAGTGAGGTATAAATATACCTTAGGACTCTCTTAGGACCAGGTCACATGTTGGTATAAACCTCTGTGGTCGGTTCATGAGTTATCCGAGTCTTTTGCGCAATTCCGTCATTCGCCTAAAAGTTGACCGTAACGGCCTTTTAAAAATTAAAACGAGTATTTCGGACACGTGAACGGACCAAAACCTTGCTTATTAAATTATAAGCATGTCCTTAAAGTTTCACATCAATCCGAGGTCTAGAATGAGAGTTATGCTAATTAGCGCAATTTAAATAAACTTTTGTAATAAACGACACAATTAGCATAACACCTATCTACACCAAGATTTCGTCACCAAAACTTTTACCCACTGTATTGAAATAATATTTTGGGAATTTTAAAGATTTTTAATAATTTTTACCTCGCTCATAACCTGCGGTTATGGCTACGGTTCGGTAAATACCGAATATACCCTTTTCGGCCAAAACATGAGTTCTACAAGGTCTTTTGACCCGATTCCAGTTGCTACTGGTTTTAAATAATAAATGAAGTATTTTAAGCTTTATAAGCTGTTCGGGAAACTCAGATTTCCTGTAGAACTCGAAAAGCCCTTTTTAAAGTCTTTAAAATGACCGAAAAGCCCCTACGGGGCATAATACTAACTTAAACTCGTTACGGGCGTCACGGAAGGTATCCTACTGATACCATAACCCAATTAAGGCATATTGACTTAGGAAATAAGCGTACGACTCTCATGGTTAACCGTTTCGCCTATTGCGCGCACGGTTCGGCTTATGAAACTAGTTTTCATAATTTAGCCGATACGGGTCAAATAATAGCATTTGAACCCCAAAATCCAGAATGTGAACCATTAACCCATATAAAACAAGTCTCTGAACTTGTTGGGTCAGAATCACACTCCATTCTCGGTTTTCGCCTTTTCGCGCGATTAAACCATATCAATATATATAACGGAACCAACCGGTCTAGGCTACGGCCATTATAACGACCCGTTAGGATTCTAAGAGGTTAATTAAAACCTTCGTTCCAGATTAGGAGCCCCAGTAAAAGCTATCGGTGATTTAATCCAATTAAGGAAATATACTTGCAAAGGTAAATACTTTAACTTATTTCCCCTATATGGGCTTGGGTTACGGTATATTAATACCGCTTGATTGAGCATTATATAATTCCATCGCTTAGGTGGTTAATTGATTAAATATGATCGGCTCATTTAAACAGTTTTGTTGCTTATAAGCCTTTGGGGGGTTTAATGACCGTTGTCCCGGATATCCTTGGCATCATTTTACGAAATGACCACGACCATCGACATCCCGGTGTAGGCGTACACCCGGTATAAAGTGTCGACATTTAAATTAAAAGACGTAGCCGTTGGTTTTTATACTACGGTTTTACGCAAACGTGGTGTGTCTATAAATCTTTAACCCGGCACGACCCGGGCTACTGAACGCATAAAAGAACATGTAAAACGTTCACAAGATTTTATTATAATTTTCCCAAGTTATAAAAGAGTTTGTGCCTTGTGCATTCAAATCAATTTTAATAAACATTTTCAAATGTGTCAGTTGAATGTATTTACCAGTGTAAACTGACGTATTTTCCCCAAAAAAGATTAAGTGCAGGTACCTAAACGTAAATTGGCTGGTATTAGCTCCCTAGCGTCGGGATAAGTCTCGCAAGCTTGATTGCAGTATCTGATGGAACAAATACTTTATGTTTATTTACGATCCACTGTGGATATATTCAACCCCTGTAATACATTTGATATTACAATCAAAGGTTGAAGTTTATATATTTATCTTATGCTTCCGCTGTGCATTATATAATTGTGTGGTTTGACTATATTGTTGCCAACATCGTCACGGTAATCCCCCACCGGGCCCACCGGTGAGACACGTGGAAATCGGGGTGTGACAATTCCAAAAGTCAGGAAGAACATTGTAAGCACCTGCATGCACTCTTAACTTTGTTAAGAAAGGAAAAGCTTTACGCCAAATTTTCGAAGTGTGAATTCTGGCTACAAGAAGTGCAATTTTTAGGGCATATGGTGAACCATGAAGGTAATCACGTAGATCCTTCTAAAATACAAGCAATCACCAAATGGAAGGTTCCGCAAACAGCTATGGAAATTAGAAGCTTTCTAGGTTTAGCTGGATACTATAGAAGATTTATTAAGGATTTTTCTAAGATAGCTGTACCTTTGACTAAGCTAACCTGTAAAGCAGTTAAGTTTGAATGGGGACCTAGACAAGAAGAGGCTTTTAAGATTTTAAAACAAAGGTTGACAAAAGCTCCAATTCTGGCCTTGCCAGAAGGAACTGAAGATTTTGAAGTATATTGTGATGCTTCAAAATTAGGACTAGGATGTGTGCTAATGCAACCGCAAGAAGGTAATTGCGTATGCCTCCAGGCAATTGAAGAAGCACGAGGAAAATTATACGACTCATGACTTAGAATTAGGATCAATAATTTTTGCCCTTAAAATCTGGAGACACTATTTGTACGGTAGTAAGTTTACTGTCTATACAGATCACAAAAGTCTAAGGTACATATTTGGGCAGAAAGAGTTGAATATGAGGCAAAGAAGATGGATGGAAATCCTGAGTGACTACGACTGTGATATCCAATATCACGAAGGAAAAGCAAACATAGTCACTGATGCTCTAAGTCGTAAGTATCATGAAAAGCAGAAGCAAGTTCATGCTCTTAGGTTAAATCTGCAATTTGATTTAATGGAACAATTAAAGAAAATGCAAGAAACAGCACTCGAAGACGATGCTGAAGGAATGAAAGGACGAATAAAAAAGTTAGAACAAGGAAATGATGGAATTTGGAGATTCCACCAGAAAAGAATTTGGGTACCTAAGCAGGGAGAATTAAGAGATAAGATTCTAGAAGAAGCTCATAAATCTAGGTATACCATGCATCCCGGTAACAATAAGATGTACCAAGATTTAAGAAATAATTTCTGGTGGATAGGTATGAAAAAGGACATAGCTAAATATGTATCTAAATGTCTTACTTGTTCGCAAGTAAAAGCAGAACACCAGAAACCTTCGGGACTATTACAACAATTAGAAATGCCTGTATGGAAATGGGAACTCATAACAATGGACTTTGTTACTAAGTTACCCAAAACCAGAAAAGGTAATGATGCAATTTGGGTAATTGTAGATCGATTAACCAAATCAGCTCATTTTCTACCCATGAAAGAAACCTTTAGCATGGAAAGGTTAGCCAAGTTGTATGTAGACGAAGTAGTATCCTTACATGGAGTCCCACTCTCCATTGTACCGGATAGGGATAGTCGTTTCACTTCTCATTTCTGGACTAGTTTCCAGGAAGCAATGGGAACTCGACTAAATTTAAGTACTGCCTATCATCCACAAACAGATGGACAAAGTGAAAGGACAATACAAACTCTGGAAGACATGCTCCGAGCATGTGTAATTGATTATGGTGGTAACTGGGATAACCACTTACCCTTAATTGAATTCTCCTATAACAATAGTTATCATTCAGGCATAGAAGCTGCCCCATTTGAAGCACTGTATGGACGTAAGTGTAGAACTCCAGTTTGTTGGGCAGAAATAGGAGAAAGTCAGTTATCAGGTCTTGAAATTGTACAAGAAACCACTGACAAGATCACGCAAATCAAAGAAAGACTGAAAACGGCTCAAGATCGTCAGAAAAGCTATGCAGACAATCGCCGCAAGCCGCTAGAGTTTCAAGTCGGAGACAAAGTACTTTTGAAAGTTTCTCCTTGGAAAGGAGTAGTACGGTTCGGTAAGAAAGGAAAGCTGAGTCCAAGATACGTAGGACCATTCCCAGTAATCCAACGAATAGGACTAGTTGCCTATCGTTTACAACTACCAGAAGAATTAGCTGGAGTACATGACGTATTTCATGTATCCAACCTCAAGAAATGTCTATCTGACGAATCCCTGGTAGTACCTCTTCAAGATATAGAGGTAAATGAAAAGCTGAAATTTGTGGAGAAACCACTACAGATAGAAGATAGAAAGATCAAGTTTCTTAAGCATAAACGACTAGTACTAGTCAAAGTAAAGTGGGATTCAAAAAGAGGACCAGAATACACTTGGGAGCTAGAATCAGAAATGAACCGAAAATATCCTCATCTATTCCAGTAAATCTCGAGGACGAGATTTTTATTAAGGTGGGGAGGATGTAACAACTCTCACTAAAATTATTACTTATTATGTTAATTGTCCAATAAGGAAACCCTAATTGAGAAACCCAAGTAATTCTGCATAAACCCTAAAATTTTCAGAACAATCAGAATCAGGATCAGGGCCCCTATAACTCAAAGGGGGTAAACCCTAATTGACGATTATCTTCACAATTCGTTGTAGAATGAGAATTTCGTTGATCGCTGACTCACCCAGGCTACAAACAGACGAAGCAACCCTATGCTAAAAGTGAACCCATCGCGACAAGCGACACGACCAGTGGTCCCTGTCGCGACAAGCGACACGACCAGTGGTCCCTGTCGCGACACGCGGGGGAAACCATTTTCCAGATATAAATAGAGGGGGTTGGCACTTGAATTCTGATGTTCGTTCAACGTTCAAATTCCAATTATACGCTGAGATGTCGTTTAATTACTACAAACACACACGAATCACTAAACGCTGCCGCGATAAACAGGGTAATAACTCGATCGCTATTACGATTCAAGGTCCGTTCGATTGAAACTATCCAACGAATGTTTAAGTGCTGCTCAAATTGGGTTTATACTTTGTCATTCGTCGTTAATTCGATGGATGTTTAGGTATCGCACTTTGTCATTTGTTGTGAGGGTTTAATCTCGTGAATTGTCGTAAATGCTATATTAGTTACTAACCCAGTTCGTGTGCATTGTTATTTAAATTAGGTTAAACAGGCTAATCAGTAGACTAAACTCCGCCCACATAAATCTGCAATGTGAGTCATTCTCTTTTTACCAAACTTGCTTTCAAAATCATGTTTGTTTTCAAAGTTATAATTACAGGGATTAAGTCTTTGTAGTCTTCATTACAGCCGGTATGTGGGGTTTTGTATACATTACTTGTTATCCATCACCATTGGACAACGAGATAGTGAAGGGGTGATATGACCATACTCACAGACACCGTTTGACAACGAGATAGCCAATGGGTGGTCGAGTGACAAATACCGTGGGTATATGGTTGACATGTAGAAACATTGTAATCGCTCTTAATACTGTAAATTATAAAAAGAAGTATCGTTTTAGACAAAATGAATGATTCACTCAGTATTTCCCCGCTGACAAAACCTTTTTCAAACATGTTTCAGGTGATCTGTTGTGATCCAGGAAAAGTGTCGTGAAGCACTACAAGCTTAAGGAAGTGGCTCAAAATAAATAAATAAAGAAACATGTTTTGTAAAATAAAGATTTCCCAGTGAAATCACTTTATTGTAAATTACAGGGTTTTATCCCTAAATTATGTAATGAAGTAAACGGGCATTTTTTTAAAAAAGATCTTGTATTAAAGACTTCCGCTGTCGCCTAAATTAAATACCACGGGGTTCCTGTTCCGCGGCTCTTGACCGGGTCAAATCGGGGCTAGGGCCGTGACACCCTCCCATTGCATATCTTAATCATTTTACATGTTTGGATTCACCGGGTTCGGGTGCAAGTACACTCCCTCCCATTGCATATCTTAATCATTTTACATTAATCTTTGTCCCTTCACTCGGGCTCATTATCCTAATGTAATACGCTTCCGTCACTCGGCCGTGCGTTTACATTATTATCAAATATTTTGCTCGTTTGATTCATTTGGGTACTTTTTAATTTGTCCCATTTACCTCGTCCTTACTACATCGGATGTAAGTATGTCCATCATAAAAAGTTCATGGTACCACGTGCTCACCACTTACTTGGCCAGAGTAAGCGATCAATACCTGGTATACATGACCTTTTTATAATTTTCACATTACACCCCATGTAAGTAATGCCTCTATTTGTTTCTCTTGGAAACAATATCCCGGATAGATTTTCTATTTGGGGTTTTCCAAATTTTTAATCTACATATGCAACTCTCAATCTCTACGTATTTGTTGCATATTACTATTTGTGCAATTAATTTGAAATGTGCACCTGGTAATGCTTGCCCTAACGGGCTTCTCTTGCCATTAATCTTGTTTGCTATCACCACGCGATTTAGGTCCTTGGTGAGCATGTTCTTTGGACTGTTCCTTTGTCAAATCCGCGATTTGTTAACTCTCGCTATCTCCATATGCGAGTGTCCTTCAACTAAAATATTTACAACAGTTAGTAATTTCGACATTAATGGATGCCCGTATTTACAACAGTTAGTAATTTCGATATATAATACAAGGCTTTTCTGCTATACGCATCAACGCGTGTAATCTCGTTGACTAAATCTATTCTATATCATTTTATTGGTGTAACGTGTATTGCACGATAACCATATGTGTTGTTCTCAACACTTTAACATGCTAAACCATTACTATATACTTATACTTACCGGATTTGCGATCAAGCCTCGAACTGAACACGCTTTACTCTTTAACCATGAGCTCTGATTACCAACTTGTAACACCGTGACCAATATTTAACGGTTTTCTTATAAATTAAGAACTAAAAATGTGTATTTATGGTTTCACATACTAATGAAAAATACGGGTTTATTTATACCTTTACTTAGCATTGAAACAATACAACAAAATGTGATTTAATTCGTTGTTCAACACAACAACGTAATAACGTGCGGAAGCTTAAACTTGATCGTGTTCGGTTCCTCGTTGAGCTTGATCATCCTCTGGTACTGTAAATATACCTACAATCCATAAAACATGAATTGAATCAGTCATACGTAGTTTAAAACGTGTCAAAACGAGTCCCGAAAGCGGAACTGATTAAAATACAAATTTTTCGACGAAATTGGGTTCCGTCGCGCCACGCGCCGGCGCCATGTTGCTCCCTCCCGTGGCGCGGGGGAGGCACTTTTCCAGCAGGTCTGCAGCTGGGACCTGCATTTTCAGCTATGCCAGTTTTTACGGAAACGGTCATAACTTCTTCGTTATTGATCCGTTTTACGCGATTCTTTTTCCTACGCGTCCATAATTTAATTCTCCATCTTATGGAGTTAAAATCCAACATCCAACATAATAAATTTTGAGACTTCTAAGCCTTCGACTCATTACCTTTTTACCGAATTTTAACCCGTTTATGCATTTTATCAAACAAACATATTTGTTTGATCCTTATTTCACATGAACCTCTTCAAATTATTGTTTCTACCATGTTAGGTTCTAATCACAGGTTTCTTACACCATTTAAACCCGTTTTCGCTCGTATGCTTATTTTGACCCGTTAAGGGTATTTAAGCACTTTAAAGCTTGAAATCGCTTTCACTCATTTCTAGCATCTTATTCCTACATTTCTTATCAAGTAATCTTCCACCACAACTATATGTGTGTTGGATTTAATGTGGATATCTATATGTTCCGAGTTTTACCCCTCGGATTATCATTTTACGGCAAAGACTCATATATGGTCATTCGACCCAAGAATTTACATCTTTCACTATCTATACTTATTCTAAGCATTTATTTAATCATAAAACTCGTTTCCAAACCACCTTTAAGGGTCGTTCGTCCGAATTAGCTTACAAGGGCAATTTGGTCAATTTTCATCCTTCTTTTACTACAAAGGACCTTTAAATACTTTTTGACCCAAAATCCGACCTTTTAACTATAATCTTGTTTATAAACCTATGTGCTTCTAAAACACTATAATCATAACTCAACTTATTCGGTTTACCTAAAAGATAACCGAATATCTATATTTTAACCTTGTCTAACTCTTATAGAACTCCAAATTCTACATGATGAGTTGTGTTATTATACATACCTGGCTCGGATCAATATATTGACCCGTTTCAATACCTTGCCTTGGTGGCTGCTAAGTAGTAGCGCTGTAAACATCCATGTGCTATTTATTCCCTAAAATCATACAACTCGACAACCCATTAGTCGATATTGTCAAAGGGTGATAATTTCACCTTTTGACCCGTTTGGTCTAAATGGCCAATTATATTAGCGAGATGACATTTATTACCACCTCGTATATATGACTCGCTCTGATTTACACCGTGCGGTCATTTTACTTATAATTCCATTTCTTAACACTTTTTTTTGGCCTATTATGGCTTACGTCATAATTGTTTTTCAAAACTAACGGTTATGGTCAACGTGTGACCAAATTACCATTTTGCCCTTATTGGTTATCATGATTTACCTTATAAGGAAACCATTAAAAGTACACGTTTCATTCGTCATAATATGATCGAATTACTGATTTAACTCATTTTTAGCCATCGCTATGGTTTCTCATCATATTTGATTATCTTGTTCCGTACGACTACACGCCAGAACACCATATCTCGATTAGGTATTTGTCTTTTACGTAATTAATACGACAAAAGGATATTCTAAAATATATGACACCATACCTTGCATCCATGCCACGCTCTTCTTTCCGTACTCGCTCTTTTTGACCCGCTTCATCCACAAGCTTCCACCTAGCTTGTTAGGTGTCAAACTATCATCATATTTCATAAGATGGTTAATTTAGTCATTGTTAATCATAACTATTCCATCCTACGTATTTTTCTATCAAAATTATCATTCGATCTTATTAATGGTCGGTTTGACTACTAAAAGTCAAACGCCCATTAGCATATAAAATGCACATTCAAGTTCGACAACTAGTTTAAGCATTCCAATAATTACCCGGTAGGCGTTATTTTTAGGCCCCCGTTTTAACTAAAGTTCTAACTAAGTCCATTGTGTTTTCAACACTTCAACTAGCTCAAGCGATTATCAAAACTAGTTTGTTCATCCGTTCCGCAAGAACTAAGGGTCTCTCATATACGAGTGAAAACCCGTTTCATCCTTATCACTAGCATTCATCCAAACATTTAATAAAATCAAGTTCTATCTATCAATTAGTAGATAACATGATCTCATACACTTAGTTACATGAAGATGGCTACCAAATTTCATCATAACATTCAAAACCCATTTCAATCATGTATGAACAAGTACCCAAATCGCGTAATTTGTTTGAGTGCCTTGTTTCCATTATCAAATATGATGATTTTAAACATAAACTTATCATCATCTTCCCTATTATCTCAAAACCCACTTCCTAGTTTACTTGTTAATCACATACAAGTAATATTACTTCAAGTTCTTCATAATTTCATCATATCTAACAAAATTAAACATGCATATACATTCAATTTCGACTTTGGATCATAACCCAACCATCTATTTGCAAGTAATCGACTTGTCTCGAATTTCAACTTTAACAAATCTAGGTTTTGTGACATACCTTATGATCCCCACGACTTGGTGATCGTTTATACGTGTTCATGCATTTTATTTGAGCTGGATTTGACCTTCAATTTGTTGATTTTTGTTGAAGTTAGGGTTTGGGCTCCAAGAAGCTCCTCCTGGTCGATCTCCACACACACACTCTATGTGTGTTTTGTGTTATATTTTATTTTTTTATAATATATCTTTCAAGTTATCCAACTTTGGTCCCTCATGTTTGGTTAGTTATTAAGTAGGCCACAACCTAATTATTTCTAATACTATTCCCACTTATTAACTAGGTTAAATATTCCTAGTTAACTTAGTGGGTTCGGGGAAATTATGACTCAGTTTATTTTAAGTCCCGTTAATTCAGGTTTCTTATAAACTTTATTTCCTTAAAACCACTTATTCACGTTTTATTAAATATTAGGTTTATTTATTTTAAATCCTAATATTTACCGGGTTACCTTTACCGCTAACAGTATTTTACCCGTGTATTAGTATTAACGGGGTTTGATTACCAAACCCGTTTTCGGGGTGTTACATTTATTATTTTTTAATTTTATTGGTATTGAGTGTTTAGTTAATCCACAACATATTGTTAACGTGTATTTAGTTAATGGCCAACTTCTTATATGACAATGACGTGATAATGATGTGACAATAAGTTTAGCTAACTCAGAACACATAGTCTTATTTAACAACAAAAAGACCATCTTGAACTACTTGTTCTTATCTTTGTCTTCTTAAATAAATGGGGATAATGAATTTAATTTCTGAATTTTGTTAGGTGAAAAAAATGATGAAAATACCTTCACATGCTTTGCATATGTTTAAATTTAACCAAAAAAGATTAATTGGGTTATTATGACCAAAGGACGTCGATCATATTTTTGAGTGAAACATAAAAGGTGAAAAGTGGAATTTACTCATATATATATTTACAAACTTATACCCCGTCATCGTCTCCGTCCGACTAAATTTTGGAGGGAAAACAAAAAAAAACCCTAATTTTTTCATTTTCCAAAATTTTGCCTCAAAATTGTAGTGAAAGAGAGATCAAAACTTTATCGTCAGTTGCTTGAAATCACCAGAATACATCGCATAACTCTGATTTCAGAGAACTGTGGTTAAAAAAAGTGTAATTAATCGACGAAAATGGGCACTAAACGAAGAAGGGGTGATGGAGGAATGGAAGAGAACACGACGACAATTCTTGATACTTATTGTTTCAGTAAATCTACTGAACATATAGCTGATGACAGTACGTAACGTCTTTGTGTTGTTCTAATTTTGATTATTTGTTGTGGGTTTTGTGAATTTTGTTTTGTTTGTAGGGCTATCTTTTCTTGAAGCTGTTCGTTCTGGTTTTCTTGTTACTGAGAATTCTGCTGGACCAACAAAGTAAAACCCATTTCTCTTTTGTTTTTAAGTTTGCAAAAATATATGCCCACCAAGTGTTTGATGAAATTATTGTTAGAGATATAGAGTTGGCATTTGACTTTGTTGGTCAAAGCTAGCAACTTTACCTAATCTTAGGGCTGTAAACAAACTGAACGTAGCTTTGTTAATGTCCGTTTGTTGAGTGCTGAACTTCGTTCACAAACGGTTCATGAACACATATCGAATGAAAATTCTTGTTCGTGTGCATTGCATTAAGGAATTGAACTTGTTCACGAACACAAACGGACATATACCCTTTTAAAGAATAAAAAAACAACATTCTTAATACCGGACATTAGACATAATCACCTTTTTAAGCACTTGATTTTATAATAAGTGTAAACATAATCATCCCAAAACAGTGTTTCAAAGATCTAAGTTTCTAATGAGTAATGACTGAACATAAACAAAACAGAACAAAACAAACAATCATGAACGCACGTAAACGGACATATTACCGAACGTTCAATTTTGAACGAACGTGACCTTTGTTCGTGTTCGTTCAATTAATTAATCGAACAAAATCCCTTGTCCATGTTTGTTCATTTATTAAACAAACGAACATACACGAACTTCCCACCAAACGGTTCGCTCACCATTTGGTTCGTTTACAGCCCTCTACCTATTCTTGATGATGTATTGCATGACCATTGATGGCTGATATGTTATGTTATAGCAAAATGTACAAGGCAATATTCAAGATACTGAGAGTTGATGTCACACCCCGACCACGTAAAACAACAAAACGTGGCGGAAACGTGGGGGAGTGTTGTAACAGAATCATTGTTTCACATCCATGGATTAAACAGATTTCGTTTTATTGAATTAAATGAGTTACAATGTCTTAACAATAAAGAAACATAACAAAAATTAACTAGTCTTGCATCTTTTAATGTCACTAAGGCCTCGTCCCATCCTAAGTGAGCATGCGTCAATATCATCATCAAGTATCATCATCAAATATCATCAACTATTGTACCTGAAACACATGTGAAAATACATCAGCATAAAAATGCCGGCGAGTACATAGGTTTTATGAAAAACAGGATTCATGACTTAGGTTTGAGAAAATGTTTAACAAAAACTTGTCATGAATCCAGTTTAAGTGTTTGCTTTTATAAAATGTTTGAAAATCGATGATAGATATGTATAGTTAAAAAGAATGATGTAAGGTTAAATGAATAACCAAGTAAAAATGAGTTTGTATAAAACAAACTGTCTTGTAAAACAATATCTTGTGAAAAATATGTTATTTGTGTAAAAATGTATAATCCAAATGAATGATTCAAATAACGCTACGCCATGTAACATAATACAAGCACTTATATATAGGAAGTACCAGCGGCGTATCCACCATGCTTGTATCACATTACACACGTCTCGTTACTCAAATCACTTACCCACATAAACCACCAATGTAAATTGCCCATGTCTAAACCGTTGTCAAATGTTAATCAAGTAATGTGTAAACAAAATGTCATGTATGGCAAGTGAAATATGTAACAACCAAGCCATAGGTAAGAATGCACAAACAATGTACTAAGTATGCGACGGATGGACATACATAGCATGATACAAAGTATAAGATGTCTTGTAAAACGATGTACTAAGTATGCGATGGATGGTCATACATAGCATGATACAAAGCATAAAATGTCTTGTAAAACGATGTACTAAATATGCACACAATGGGCATACATAGCATGTGATGTAAAATGTACTAAGTATGATGAACATACATAGCATGAAATGTCATGTAAAATGATGTACTAAGTATGCTAAGTAAACATACATAGCAAAAACACAATGAAATCATGTACTAATAGCGTACTAATGAACATAGCAAGTATATGATATAAAAGCATGAAATCATGAAAGTAACAAGTAGGCACATGTGTTTCACCCCAAAATGTTTGGAAAACAGTAAAAGAGGGGTCTATGTACTCACTTGAGATTGCTTAGAAGTCGTAGGATAACCACCAAGCAATGCTAGAAGATCACGGAATCAAACGGCACCTATATAGGTAACTACATAAATAAACGGCCCTATCGGAGGATCGGGTAGTACGAGGGTTCGTAAACCAAATAAGTAGGGGAACTTATGTAACATGATTTAACAAGGCCTACGTACTAAAACGAAACCTATCCTAAGTGCTTTTGACCCGCTTAGGTAGCTTATGCTACTTTAACGCGTCGTTCGTGTAAAACGCGTTCGGAAAGCCTAACTAGTCCTATGACAAGTAAGATATGCCTTAACATGCTTAATATTGTTGCTAAATCAGTTTAGATGTCAAAAATTATGTTACATAGGCTTAAAACGAATTTTGGCGCAAAAAGGGTATCTTGGTAATTTACCTAAGGCATAAGAATTACTTATCATACAACTACTTAAACGTCGTGACCATAAGGTATAACCTCGGAAGGTTATTCCCTATACAACTATGGTCACCTAAAATGTTTGGCCGGATCCTAAAGATCGACCAAATGGGTCGGGTTCGTAAGCATAAGCGATTGATTAGATCACTTACCTTTACGACCCTAAACAAGCACAAATCTAAAAGCGATGAGCTAAACATGCTAGAACATATTTAGTAATGTTTAGAAAACAGGTTTGGTATTAAAACAAACGGTTTTAATACCCTAGAGTAGTTTGGTTACAAAATACGCGAGAAAACGCATTTTTGCCGAAACTACGACTCGTCACTGAGCCTAGATAACGTGGTAATCAGTAGGTATAGTCACTAGGGACCATAACCATCGTGATTACGCTCACGTTATGAAGTTCAAACAAACTTCGCATTGACCATAAACTGGTCAATGCAGAAAGTCAAACGCAGTTTGACTTTAACGCTAAAACGAACGAAAAACGCGAAAGAAAACTTACAGAAGGTCCCCGCAAGATTTGAACCCGATTCACTCTCAGGTAGGAAGTATATAAACTTCCACTTAGAGAGCTTTGAATCAGATTTCAAATGTGAGGGAAAATGAGCAAGACATGGGGGTATTTATAGGAAACATGGAACCGTTAAGATCGTTTCTTGTTCCCCAAGCGTTAAATCTGAGCCGTACAACACATACCCACTGAATTACAAACCCATGGGAGCCCCTAGGATTGATAAAAACCATTTGCAAGTGGTTTTGAAGTGCTAAACAGCTGCAAACAGCTGTTTGCAACATTTTTGCATATCTGGGGAGGCCATGCGGCCCGCATCAGGATCCACATAAACTCAGGCGGGCCGCCTGAGGTTGTCTGATCAGCATAACTTTTCAAAAATGACAGTTTTAGCCCCTGCATGCTTTTAAGTCCATTTTCGACATGTTTAAGGCCCGTTAACCTCATTTCAAGCCTCTAAAATGAAGTTAAAGTATAGGGAACTCAAAACATGCTCAAAAGTATCTCAGATGTCGGTTCGTTTGGTCGTACAATCGCGATGTTCGCTTAATTACGACGGAATGCGCATAAGCGCGAAAAACGATCCAAATTGCGCGACGAATGGATTTTTCTCATGCCAAACACTAAAATAAAATATTTTAATGCTTGCATAAATTTTTGAATGTCCGGATGTATTCAGAACATAAGTTATGCGCGAAAATGCAAACTTATGCACTTTTTGACGCTTTTAGTCCCTGAATGAGCATAAAGTTTATTTTAGCACACCGAACACCTCAAAGCCTATTTCTAAGCTATGTGAAGGATATTTAGGGTGTGTTTAACTTATGATCATGTTCCGGAATGTTCGTTACAGTTCAAATTGGCATACTTTCGTAGCTTGTCGAATTTAGTCCCTGTAAGCGAATAAACTTGATTTCGGCATACCAAACCTTCCAAAACTTATTTCTAAGTTATGTAAAGGTTATTTAAGGTATGTTAAGTCTATGTCACTATTCCGGAGTGTTTGTTGCATTAAACTGGTTATATTTACGCATCAGTGCGCTTATAACCCTCCAGAAAGCGATTTAGAGCCCGAAATCGAACAAGAGTTGATATGTGCGAATGATACACATGTTTACACAAAATCCCAAGTATGAAATACAATATTTCATTGGTTTGGTATTTGCTTGATGGTTGAAGTGACACAGGTGTCACAGTCTCCCCTACTTTAGGAAATTTCGTCCCGAAATTTATTCGTAGGAGTCTGTCCGTGACTTTGTGTCAAATAACCACCAGAGATATGCAAGGGATAATCCTATCATTTCCTTAACGGACATTCTTCAGAAACGAAAATGAATGCACGGAGTCATTTTCAACAGATGCTTCCTCAGAAACAGAAATGGAAGGATAATCAAACGGATATTCATTTCCTTCAACGGATATTCTTCAGAAACGAAAATGAACAAACGGAGTCATTTCCAACGGTTGCTTCTTCAGAAACAGAAATGAAGGGAAAATCAAACGGGTTATTCATTTCCTCAACGGATAATCTTCAGAAACGAAAATGAACAAACGGATTCATTTCCAACGGTTGCTTCTTCAGAAATGGAAATGAAGGATAATCAAACGGATATTCATTTCCTCAACGGATAATCTTCAGAAACGAAAATGAACAAACGGAGTCATTTCCAACGGTTGCTTCTTCAGAAACGAAAATGAAGGGATAATCAAACGGATATTCATTTCCTCAACGGATAATCTTCAGAAACGAAAATGAACAAACGGAGTCATTTCCAACGGTTGCTTCTTCAGAAACGGAAATGAACAGGGTTCACTCTAGACTCATGACAAAACTCGCTGTGGTTTCTGTGCACTAAATTCCATAATTATGTACGCGTCCATAATTATGTGATTCCTTGCATAGTTCGCACAGTGTGTTTCATAATGTGTAGGGGAATAAAATCAAACCTGTGATGAGTGTGACTAAACCACCATAGGGTCCTTTTAATTAGATCGATAAATGATCTCTTTAATTAGACCACCTACAGAGTCCTTTTAGCTATATCATCACATGATATTCCTAACCGGATTTTTGGATCAATATGTTTAACTAAACCACTCAAGGGGTCTAATTTATGGAATAGTACTTCACAACCCCAGGTACTTAACTACAACGTAGAAGTCCATTAAGGATTTAAGGTAGTACCTTTTGATATCCTACTATGAATCCTTTATAGAAGATTCTACGAGGATTTGGATAACAACAAAGAAAATTGGATCACACCAAGAACATAAAGGGAGAACATAAGCACATAATCACAAAGTTGTTTAGTTTGACTTTTAGTTTGTTATCTTTGGACGCGGATACTTAAAGTACACCAGGAATCCAATCCGTGGATTTCATTTGGCACTTTAATCATTTTCAAGAATCTATCTATAAAGATAGAATGATCTACCAAAGATTCGATTTCGTTTTCAAGAAAACGCAATAGATCATAAAATGGAAGGATTTTGGGGGTAGTATGTTTTCCAAGGAATACGGCTCCTTGATTGTCGGTATTGAAGGGGATACATTGTTTATACATGCCATCACATTTGCACATTGCAATGTAAAATAAAAAGATTTATTTATAAACAATGATAACAACTGTTTCATGGATCTTGACAACAAAAGAAAATAGTACACGAGACATGATTATTTCTAAAGGGTGTTGTCTTCTAGTCGGTCAGATGCTCATCACTGTGCTGGATTAGTATTAGCAAGCTTTGGGCAATTTCTTCGGAAATGACCCATCTCGCCACAATTGTAGCAAGAACCTGGTGGAAAGCGAGCTTGAGCAGGATTGTTGTCAGCTTGATTTGGTGCACCTGCAGCTGGGCAAACCCTTGCTGTATGGCCTATGAGCCCACAAACTTGGCATGTGCGGCACTTCACACCCGCATGATGATGTAGGCTACATTGGTTGCACAAGGGTGCAGTTCCGTTGTAGGGCTTCCTAGCAGGGGGTTGAGCTGGTTGGTTGAGGACGGTTTGATCATTGTGAGTAACCATGGCGAAGTTCTGAGAAGCCTTTCGCTTCCTTGACTTCTTAGGGATCCAGTCTGTTCATCCATGGTCTTTGATTCCTCGATTGGTTTCGATTCCTCGATCGGTTTCTTGTCACCCTTTCGGAAAAGCTTACGTTTCCTGATATGAGATTCAGTCAAAGTTGCAGATAGCTCAATGGCCTGCCTAACCGTAGTGGGGTTACTACCAGTAACAATGTCCTGAACTGAGTCAGGGAGGCCATCAATGTATTTTTCGATCGCCTTATCCAAAGGCGTAACCATGGAAGGACACAACAGACTCAGCTCCTCATATCGATCGGTGTAGGCTCGATGTTCACCGTTGTCTTGCTTAAGATCGTCGAATTCCCTTTCCAAGGCCCTGATCTCATGATGAGGACAAAATTCCTTCATCATTAGAGCTCGAAGCTCTTCCCATGTATGAGCTAGTGCCACATCCGCACCCCTATCTCTCATTACACCGTTCCACCACGTCAAAGCTCGCTTCTCAAAGACACTAGAAGCGAAGTCTACCTTTTGCTCGTTTGGGCATTGAACATGCCTGAAGGTGCTCTCTAGACTCTCGAACCATTGCAGAAGTGCAGTCGCTCCTTGAGATCCAGAAAACTTTGATGGCTTAGCTGAGTTGAACGTCTTGAAGTTGCAAGGGGCATTATTTTTGTTGAGAGCTTGGTTGCATTGAGCAACGATGTTCGGGATTGCAGCAGTCATTTACTGCGTAATGACAGCTGCCAGATCTTCAATAGGTATCTGATTGTCGCGTCGTGGAGGCATTCTAAAAGGGAAACAAGAGAGAGAAACAAGTGAAATGGCATTGGGTAAGAATAGGAAATTACCGACCAAAAGCATGGGTGATGGTCATTCGTCTGAACCACGAAGCAAACAAACGACACACGAAGGCTGAATCAAAGTAAATAGGTCCCCATAATGTATCGCGAAGACATGCTCGCCTATAAGTGGACACTCACCCCAAGAGTTCCCAGGTAAGAGTGACTGGTCCAATACTGCGGATTTGTACGAACACTCTAGCCTTAGACAGAAAACTCAGGTTACAGGCACCCACTCTTCCAGTTTGCACGTGTTCACATTATTTAGTCCCAAACTTTGACGGAATTTTGAAAACTTAAAGGGTTCGAAACCTTATAACAAAGGGTTCAAAACCTAGTAATCAATCATCCTAGAACAGATGATTAGTTTTCAAAGCAGATCAAATTTATGTTCTTGTTGTGGTTGTCACCTAAGGATAAGTGACGGTATTGTTTTATGACTAAACGCAAGTAAACTTGCGTTAGGGTCCTAGGAAGGTTATAGTCTAGGTCAAAGCATTACTAATAACCTAATTCCCTATAACCATTGGCTCTGATACCAACTTTTCTGTCACACGCCGACCACGTAAAACAACAAAACGTGGCGGAAACGTCGGGGAGTGTTGTAACAGAATCATTGTTTCACATCCATGGATTAAACAGATTTCGTTTTATTGAATTAAATGAGTTACAATGTCTTAACAATAAAGAAACATAACAAAAATTAACTAGTCTTGCATCTTTTAATGTCACTAAGGCCTCGTCCCATCCTAAGTGAGCATGCATCAATATCATCATCAAGTATCATCATCAAATATCATCAACTATTGTACCTGAAACACATGTGAAAATACATCAGCATAAAAATGCCGGCGAGTACATAGGTTTTATGAAAAACAGGATTCATGACTTAGGTTTGAGAAAATGTTTAACAAAAACTTGTCATGAATCCAGTTTAAGTGTTTGCTTTTATAAAATGTTTGAAAATCGATGATAGATATGTATAGTTAAAAAGAATGATGTAAGGTTAAATGAATAACCAAGTAAAAATGAGTTTGTATAAAACAAACTGTCTTGTAAAACAATGTATTGTGAAAAATATGTTATTTGTGTAAAAATGTATAATCCAAATGAATGATTCAAATAACGCTACGCCATGTAACATAATACAAGCACTTATATATAGGAAGTACCAGCGGTGTATCCACCATGCTTGTATCACATTACACACGTCTCGTTACTCAAATCACTTACCCACATAAACCACCAATGTAAATTGCCCATGTCTAAACCGTTGTCAAATGTTAATCAAGTAATGTGTAAACAAAATGTCATGTATGGCAAGTGAAATATGTAACAACCAAGCCATAGGTAAGAATGCACAAACAATGTACTAAGTATGCGACGGATGGACATACATAGCATGATACAAAGTATAAGATGTCTTGTAAAACGATGTACTAAGTATGCGACGGATGGTCATACATAGCATGATACAAAGCATAAAATGTCTTGTAAAACGATGTACTAAATATGCACACAATGGGCATACATAGCATGTGATGTAAAATGTACTAAGTATGATGAACATACATAGCATGAAATGTCATGTAAAATGATGTACTAAGTATGCTAAGTAAACATACATAGCAAAAACACAATGAAATCATGTACTAATAGCGTACTAATGAACATAGCAAGTATATGATATAAAAGCATGAAATCATGAAAGTAACAAGTAGGCACATGTGTTTCACCCCAAAATGTTTGGAAAACAGTAAAAGAGGGGTCTATGTACTCACTTGAGATTGCTTAGAAGTCGTAGGATAACCACCAAGCAATGCTAGAAGATCACGGAATCAAACGGCACCTATATAGCTAACTACATAAATAAACGGCCCTATCGGAGGATCGGGTAGTACGAGGGTTCGTAAACCAAATAAGTAGGGGAACTTATGTAACATGATTTAACAAGGCCTACGTACTAAAACGAAACCTATCCTTAGTGCTTTTGACCCGTTACGACCCGCTTAGGTAGCTTATGCTACTTTAACGCGTCGTTCGCGTAAAACGCGTTCGGAAAGCCTAACTAGTCCTATGACAAGTAAGATATGCCTTAACATGCTTAATATTGTTGCTAAATCAGTTTAGATGTCAAAAATTATGTTACATAGGCTTAAAACGAATTTTGGCGCAAAAAGGGTATCTTGGTAATTTACCTAAGGCATAAGAATTACTTATCATACAACTACTTAAACGTCGTGACCATAAGGTATAACCTCGGAAGGTTATTCCCTATACAACTATGGTCACCTAAAATGTTTGGCCGGATCCTAAAGATCGACCAAATGGGTCGGGTTCGTAAGCATAAGCGATTGATTAGATCGCTTACCTTTACGACCCTAAACAAGCACAAATCTAAAAGCGACGAGCTAAACATGCTAGAACATGTTTAGTAATGTTTAGAAAACAGGTTTGGTATTAAAACAAACGGTTTTAATACCCTAGAGTAGTTTGGTTACAAAATACGCGAGAAAACGCATTTTTGCCGAAACTACGACTCGTCACTGAGCCTAGATAACGTGGTAATCAGTAGGTATAGTCACTAGGGACCATAACCATCGTGATTACGCTCACGTTATGAAGTTCAAACGAACTTCGCATTGACCATAAACTGGTCAATGCAGAAAGTCAAACGCAGTTTGACTTTAACGCTAAAACGAACGAAAAACGCGAAAGAAAACTTACAGAAGGTCCCCGCAAGATTTGAACCCGATTCACTCTCAGGTAGGAAGTATATAAACTTCCACTTAGAGAGCTTTGAATCAGATTTCAAATGTGAGGGAAAATGAGCAAGACATGGGGGGTATTATAGGAAACATGGAACCGTTAAGATCGTTTCTTGTTCCCCAAGTGTTAAATCTGAGCCGTACAACACATACCCACTGAATTACAAACCCATGGGAGCCCCTAGGATTGATAAAAACCATTTGCAAGTGGTTTTGAAGTGCTAAACAGCTGCAAACAGCTGTTTGCAACATTTTTGCATATCTGGGGAGGCCATGCGGCCCGCATCAGGATCCACATAAACTCAGGCGGGCCGCCTGAGGTTGTCTGATCAGCATAACTTTTCAAAAATGACAGTTTTAGCCCCTGCATGCTTTTAAGTCCATTTTCGACATGTTTAAGGCCCGTTAACCTCATTTCAAGCCTCTAAAATGAAGTTAAAGTATAGGGAACTCAAAACATGCTCAAAAGTATCTCAGATGTCGGTTCGTTTGGTCGTACAATCGCGATGTTCGCTTAATTACGACGGAATGCGCATAAGCGCGAAAAACGATCCAAATTGCGCGACGAATGGATTTTTCTCATGCCAAACACTAAAATAAAATATTTTAATGCTTGCATAAATTTTTGAATGTCCGGATGTATTCAGAACATAAGTTATGCGCGAAAATGCAAACTTATGCACTTTTTGACGCTTTTAGTCCCTGAATGAGCATAAAGTTTATTTTAGCACACCGAACACCTCAAAGCCTATTTCTAAGCTATGTGAAGGATATTTAGGGTGTGTTTAACTTATGATCATGTTCCGGAATGTTCGTTACAGTTCAAATTGGCATACTTTCGTAGCTTGTCGAATTTAGTCCCTGTAAGCGAATAAACTTGATTTCGGCATACCAAACCTTCCAAAACTTATTTCTAAGTTATGTAAAGGTTATTTAAGGTATGTTAAGTCTATGTCACTATTCCGGAGTGTTTGTTGCATTAAACTGGTTATATTTACGCATCAGTGCGCTTATAACCCTCCAGAAAGCGATTTAGAGCCCGAAATCGAACAAGAGTTGATATGTGCGAATGATACACATGTTTACACAAAATCCCAAGTATGAAATACAATATTTCATTGGTTTGGTATTTGCTTGATGGTTGAAGTGACACAGGTGTCACAGTTGAGACTTCACTGGATTTGATAATGTCAAGCTATCAACTCCTACTTGAGTTAGTTAAGGTATTGCATTATGTACTTAGATTTTTTGTTACTATTAATAATATCTGTTATATTTTGTTAGTAATTATATAATGTTGCCTTGTTGCAGCGGTTCCCTCAGGTATATCTGCCGGTGACTGAAATATGAGAATCGTCTTCACCTTTCTCTCTCCTGTGAATTAGTTCTTGATATATGCAACAAATTTGATATATTTTGTAACTATACTATAGTTTATAAACTAATGTTGGTATCAATTATTTGGAAACTTCTTGTAATGCAGGCATGGTCTCCGTTTTCATTTGGTACAGATGTCACATCGAGTGAGAAACAAGATGATCATAGTAAAATTAGTGGATCAATTGATGTTATTGTGAGTTATAGTTATTAATTCAAACATAATAATAGATCATTGATGTTTATGTATATATTATATATATATATATATGTTTTGTTTATGGTTCAGGAATTTCATCGTCTAATAGAAGAAGTTGCTAAAGTACCAGATCAAGCTAATTTCATCGATTTTTCCATCCTTGAAAATCTTCAGTGTACATAAGTTTTGGTGGTTTCTGATGAGTTCCCGTTTCATTTTCACTGTAAAGAGTTTCAGCACCAGTAACTGGAGCAACTGGTGTAGCAAAAGCATTGTAGAATTCCTCTTCCATGATTCAATAACCTGTATCACAAAATCAACAAAGTTCAAATAATACTGATCTTCACACGAAATAACAACCTCAAACGAAATCAGCTTTGGAACGAAATCAGAATTTCACGCGAAATCAACTTTCAAACGAAATACCAATTTCAAACGAAACCACTCACACGAAATTACAGCTTGGAACGAAATAAGGTAATTTCGTGCGGAAATAGGCGATTTCGTGTGGAATTATGATGTATGCTTCACACGAAATTAGATTTTCAAACGAAAATACACTTTAGTGCGAAATTAGTGCTAATTTCGTGTGGAATGCTCAAACGAAATTACACTCAGAAGCGAAATTATGTATTTCAAGCGAAATTATGTATTTCAAGCAAAATTATGTAATTTCGTTTGAAATCAAGCTGATAATTCCGTACGAAATTATGCTGACGTCATCATTTTCGATCTGTGTTTCAAGCGAAATACTGATTTTCTCAATTCTAGATCAAATTATGGTCCAATTCTTTTAAGGATTCGTTAAAATACTGTTTCGCATGACATGTGTGAAATTCAATCCATTTTGACCGTTAAAACTTGTGAATTTTGAAAAAGAAGGTGTAGAAGACAGATTTTATGGCTGTTATGGCAAGAACTCTTCCTCCTGAGCTCTGATACCACTTGTAGGATCGGTTTGTGACCGAAACGAGTCTATCAGAAGAGCTCTTATCAATTCAAAAGGCGGAAACAGGTGAACTGACTTGAAAAACAGCTTGTTTCACTTTTAATTGTCTTGTATTATTGATTTGACAGGTTTACAGATCAAACAACACGTCGGCAGCACTTCGGTACTGGAAACACGAAAGTTACAAATGATTTCGCATGAGGCCTATTTATAGAGATCTAATTCCGCATGAAAGAGCTTCAAACGAAATTAGATTCAAGCGGAATCTAATTCCGCACGGAATTACCCTTGTAACACATTCATGCGAAATTACCTAAATCACCTATTTTCTCGAACTACGTGCCCTGATCTAACATTCTTAATACAAGACTCGATACAAGACGAAGTCGACAGACGTATGCACCAACATTAACTTTTCTGTCTTCAATTTGTAGAGGCTTTTCTACAAATTTAAGTTGTTCATTTACCTCTATATCCTTAAGAGGTACTACCAGTGATTCATCAGCTAGGCAATTTTTGAGATTGCATACATGAAATACATCATGTATTCCTGCCATTTCCTCTGGCAGTTGTAGCTGATAGGCTACAGGTCCTATCCTTCTAATAATCTCAAAAGGTCCAACATACCTGGGGCTTAGCTTTCCTCTTTTGATGAATCTTACTACTCCTATTTGAATTTAGTTCATGATTTCGATTGGATTTCGGCGAGTTGCAGGTTTTCGATAGTGGTATGGTGGTCAAAGTTTTCGTTTGTCTGACAATAACCTAGGCTGGTTGTTGTGGTTTAACTAAGGCTTCGGTAACGGTGCCACGTAGGCCGTTAACGGGTGCTACACCGCACCCTCAGTTAACCGTGGTAGTGAATGAAGATTTTGTTAATGTGTTAACTATGTTAATGGGAAGAAAGGGTAATGATGGTGGGGCCCACCCCAATCTAAACCAATCACATGTCTTGCTTTATTTATTATTTTTTCTTTTTATTAGTATTGGGTGTTTAGTTAATCCACAACACCTTGTTAACGTGTACTTAGTTAACTGCCAATTTCTTATATGACAACGACGTGACAATAACGTGACAATGATGTGACAATAAATTTAGCTAACTCAGAACACATTGTCTTATTTAACAATAAAAAAGACCATCTTGAACTTGTTCTTATCTCTGTCTTCTTCATGTATAGGATGAACCCTAGGTTTAAGAGATTAAGGTGCTGTTTGTTTTTGCAGACAAAAATTGTCTGCAAGCTGATTTCATCTGTTATCATGTCTGCAACTGAAGATGTGGTCTGAAGCCCTTCAAGCTGAAAATATAAGACTGTTTGTTTTTATAAATTGATACTGTCTGTACAAACTACCTGAACTTTGTTTTATTATCCAAATCAAAACATCCTAAACCAATTACCTCAACTACACATTCCAATCGATAAAAAAAAGTGAAATACAATTCTAAGATCTCACAAAATCGATAATAAAAAGTGAAATAAAATCCAAAATCACACCGGAACAAAATGGAAAAAGATGAACCGCAACCATGTGTAATTCATCAATATCAAAAAAGTAATAAAAGATGAACTGCTACTATGTGTAGTTCTAATCCAAAAAAATGAAAAAGAATAATTTAAAAGAAAATTGACTAACATGGACAAAAGAGGAACACTCGACCAGAACCCAAAACAAAAATTCAAATGGAGAAAGTGATTTTTAACAGAACCCAAGAACAGACGGAGCCGGCGTGGTTCTCCGGCCCTCCAAGTAATGATGATGACACGATGATGATGATGATGATGATGATGATGATGATGATGATGATGATGATGATGATGATGACGACGACACGATGAGAATGATCGATGATGACGATGATGATGTTGAAGGTTGATGGCAGCCGCGACGGTGGTGGTGGCCGACTGTGGCGACGGCCGGCGCCGGCGCCGGTGACCTTACAGCAGTGGGGGTGGTCCAGTTTTGAGAGAGGAGGGTTTTTTGTGAAGATGAGAGAGGAAGGTTTTTTGTGAAGATGTTTGAAGAAAGGGTGTCATAGCTTTTTTTTTTTAAGCTGAAAAAAGTCATTTTCAGATCTGTTTTATAAAAAAAACAAACAGTCTTCAAGGGTAACGTCTGCGCGCCTGCAGACATCAGCTCCCTTAAAGATGTTTGAATAAAAACAAACACCCCCTAAATAAACTGAGATAATGAATTTAGTTTCTGAATTTTGTTAGGTGGAAAAGAATAATGAAAAAAAAACTTAATATATTTTGCATATGTTTAAACTTAACCAAAAAAATTAACTACGTTATGATCAAAGGGCGTCAATGGTATTTTTGAGTGAAACATAAAAGGTGAAAAGTGGAATTTACTCGTATATATATTTACAAACTTATACCCCGTCATCGTCTCCGTCCGACTAAATTTTGGAGGGAAAACAAAAAAAAAACCCTAATTTTTCCATTTTCCAAAATTTTGCCTCAAAATTGTAGTGAAAGAGAGATCAAAACTTTATCGTCAGTTGCTTGAAATCACCAGAATACATCACATAACTCTGATTTCAGAGAATTGCGGTTAAAAAAAGTGTAATTAATCGACGAAAATGGGCACTAAACGAAGAAGGGGTGATGGAGGAATGGAAGAGAACACGATGGCAATTCTTGATACTTATTGCTTCAGTAAATCTACTGAACATATAGCTGATGACAGTACGTAACAACGTCTTTGTGTTGTTCTAATTTTGATTATTTGTTGTGGGTTTTGTGAATTTTGTTTTGTTTTGTTTTGTTTTGTTTGTAGGGCTATCTTTTCTTGAAGCTGTTCGTTCTGGTTTTCTTGTTACTGAGAATTCTGCTGGACCAACAAAGTAAAACCCATTTCTCTTTTGTTTTTAAGTTTGCAAAAATATATGCCCACCAAGTGTTTGATGAAATTACTGTTAGAGATATAGAGTTGGCATTTGACTTTGTTGGTCAAAGCTAGCAACTTTACCTAATCTTAGGGCTGTAAACAAACTGAACGGAGCTTTGTTCATGTTTGATCGTTGAGTGCTGAACTTCGTTCAAGAACGGTTCATGAACACATATCGAATGAAAATTCTTGTTCGTGTGCATTGGATTAAGGAATTGAACTTGTTCACGAACACAAACGAACATATACCAGTTTAAAGAATAAAAAAACAACATTCTTAATACCGGACATTAGACATAATCACCTTGTTAAGCACTTGATTTTATAATAAGTGTAAACATAATCATCCCAAAACAGTGTTTCAAAGATCTAAGTTTCTAATGAGTAATGACTGAACATAAACAAAACAGAACAAAACAAACAATCATGAACGCACGTAAACGGACATATTACTGAATACGTTCACAAATTGAACGAACGTGACCTTTGTTCGTGTTCGTTCAATTAATTAATCGAACAAAATCCCTTGTTCATGTTTGTTCATTTATTAAACAAACGAACATAAACGAACTTCCCGCCAAACGGTTCGCTCACCATTCGGTTCGTTTACAGCCCCCTACCTATTCTTGATGATGTATTGCATGACCATTGATGGCTGATATATGATGTTATAGCAAAATGTACAAGGCAGTATTCAAGATACTGAGAGTTGAGACTTCACTGGATTTGATAATGTCAAGCTATCAACTCCTACTCGAGTTAGATAAGGTATTGCATTATGTACTTAAGACTTTTTGTTACTATTAATAATATCTGTAATATTTTGTTATTAATTATATAGTGTTGCCTTGTTGCAGCGGTTCCCTCAGGTATATCTGTCGATGACTGAAAGATCAGAATCTTCTTCACCTTTCTCTCTCTGTGAATTAGTTCTTGATATATGCAACAAATTTGATATATTTTGTAACTATACTATAGTTTATAAACTGATGTTGGTATCAATTATTTGGAAACTTCTTGCAATGCAGGCATGGTCTCCGTTTTCATTTGGTACAGATGTCACATCTAGTGAGAAACAAGATGATCATAGTAAAATTAGTGGATCAATTGATGCTATTGTGAGTTATAATTATCAATTCAAACACAATAATAGATCGTTGATGTTTATATATTATATATATATATGTATGTTTTTGTTTATGGTTCAGGAATTTCATCGTCTAATAGAAGAAGTTTCTAAAGTACCAGATCAAGCTAATACTGAAATACTAACTACAGAGGTTCTCTCTTAACTTTTACACGAATCACCATCTTGTAACGTTCTTTATCGGAAATGTATAAAAAGACACCATGAGCCATGCAATGAATATGTGACTTTATTGCAGCCTTTGAGGAATATGCTACTATTCCAGTATCTTGTTAAATTGCTTGAAGGGGACCTCGTGCCCCGTAATTTCGCATTTACAGGTTAGCTTTATCTTTTTGCCCAAATGTATTAATATTTCAACAGGTAGTTAGCTTGTCAAATATGATTAGAATAAACAATATTGATTCTGTAGTGATCTAATTTCTTTGAATAAACTGATTATGAGATTAATAATATTAATATAGCGTGTGTGCTTTTTGACCCATTTCTTTTCGAGCTTAACCAGAAAACTAATTCTTCGGTTATACGTGTTTCTTGATGCAGAAAAATCGGATTGGGTCACTTTGAGGGAGTCATTGCTCAATATGATTCTGGTGGGTGATAGATAATAATTTTCATAAATAATTTCTAGAGTAAAATGCCATTTTCGTCCCTGAGGTTTGCCACTTTTGCGACTTTCGTCCAAAGGTTTGTGGATCCAAAAGTTTTGAAATCTTGCCATTTTCATCCGGCTCGTTAGCTCCATCCATCTTTCTCCAGAAGTTAAAAAAATTTTTGAAATCTTGTTGAATTGCCCTTTAAGTTAACAAAAAAGACGAAAATACCCCCGACTTATCCGAGAAAAATTGATGGGAGTTAATGAGCCGGATGAAAATGGCAAGATTTCAAACCTTTTGGATCCAGATGCGGAAAGACAAACCTTTGGACGAAATTCACAAAACTGACCAAACCTCAGGGACTAAAATGGCATTTTACTCTTTTTTTTTTTAAACATAACCCAAAGTTTGTGTGCACAACTTGGAAGATATTTATGAAAAGATCATTAAAACAAGCATTTTCATTTTCTTGTTCGTTGAATCATCTTAGGTATCACGGAAGATAACTTACAAAGGACTAGTTAAAGATTGTTTATCCACATTGTGTGAATTATCGCAATTTTCAACGAAATGCATCCATGATATGAGACCTGAACAAACCGGATCAACCGAAATAACTGAAAAATGTCATACAGCTCTTGCACTGGCCTTGCCTGAAGTAGTAAAGCGCACATGTGCTGCTGTTCAAAAACTTCTAATAATGGTAAATTATAATCTGCCTTCATTTGTATGCGTCCGTGTATGTTTCCTTTTTTTCAAAAGTGGAAATTACATATTAATTGTGGCACTTTTTGAAATTAATAGATCGTTGAGCTGGATTCGTCGAAAAAGGCAGCAGATCTTGAGGGCTGGACCACCAGAGCTGACGGTACAAGGTAGTTTAATTCTGTTATCTTTCAGACTTTAAGGCGTATTAAAATTTTACAAATAGTGGCAATTTTTTTTTTACTAATTTACTTATGAGGTGGTTGATTTATGTTACTTTACACCACAAACGGGTCAAAAGGGGAAGGGGTCAATTAGGTTGAACGGATTAAAACTTAAAACTCCTAAATCTTTTTATTTAAAGATTATGTTATTATTGTTGTAATATTATTGACAAAGAAGTGTTTGCAGGTCAGAAGCCCCTTCTTTTTCATAATAAAAATGACCCATTCTGAGAATTTAGCCATATTATTAATTATTATTATTATTATTAATATAACAATGGTGGGTGCTTATGAATAGTACCTACAATTGTTATATTAATAAATTTGTTTTTTAGCAAATAATTTTTGTTTACACCCCCTGGTCTTTAATAAGTTTAATGTTTGGCCTGTCAACCTTAATAAAGTTATATTTTTCTTTTTTTCATCCATTTTCTTTAACCAGTTCAAACTACAACCTCTGAACTTTAATAATGTTATCATTTGAGTTTTTAACGAATTTCCCGTTGCATGATTTTTTAAGGGTTTTGTTTTTTATATCATCGCTACACACGAGTTATTAATTTCTAAGTTTCGACATGAATTTTCGTAATGTTGTTTCTAAACCGACCGGTTGTTTTAACTTGTTTTTATAAACCTCCTGGCACTCATCTATAAATACACCATTTCGACTTGTTATTTGTTGTGAATTTCCGTAACATTGTTTTTAAACTTATTGGTTGTTTTGAGCGTTTTTAAGCCATTCGGTTTTTTAAACCGCTCCGTAACATTGTTTTTAAACTGATCGGTTGTTTTGAGCGTTTTTAAGCCATTCGGTTTTTTAAACCGCTCGACACTCATCTCTAAATACACCATTACGACGTGTTTTTTATCTACATTTGAACCGACTCGTTGTAATACACGACCGTCGTGTTTATCTATATATATGTTTTGCTGTAAATTTTGTTTGAATAACTTGACTTCATATATAACTACGTAACTTTTCTGTGATTTTCAAATATACCATCGCAACGTGGTTTTTTTATCGTTACGTTCACAATTTGCTTATTTTTTAATCTACGTTTTAAACCCGCCGTGGAGCGCGAGTGATATCTACTAGTTATCTAACATTCATCACCTCTGGCTATTTGCCATTTCTTATTTAATCCAAATTTTGAATTGTCTCTTGTATCTTTTTAATAAATGTACCTAAAACGTGCGCATATTATGAGCTACCTCAACTTTTGCAGAACCCCTGCCACGGAGATCATCCTGGATGAACTTACTTACGATAAAAATATATTGTTCCCATTTTTTCAGGTATTTATGTAAGCAATAATGCTTCTGCTCTATTTCTTATGGTCCTTTAATATTTATATTTTGTCCGGGCCCCGTTTATATAAGTTGTGACTAAACGGGACGGGACTACTTTAACAACTTGGGGATTTTGTTTTAGGCTTTGGATAAACCGAAACTGAAATTGGATATGATTGTTCAGTTTCTCAAAAAGTATATTCCCAAGGTAATTATCATTTTTCACTTGTGTGTTTAAATAGATTATTAACGTTTAAGCATTTCGCCAGATAAGAGAATTTTATTTATTTATTTATTTATTTAATTTTAATTTGTAAAATTGCAGACATCTGTTCGCACCAGGAGATCAAACGGGTCGGCAAATGATTCAACATTTGGCGGAGTTTTAAACTGCTTTTCAAATGAAAGCAGCACAAAAGGCATTGTAAAAAAGATTAGTTCAGAAGTAGCCCAATTGCTATTAGCACATGCTTTTCAGGTGAATTTACGTAACGTTTCTTAACAACATTTGAAGAAGAAAAAATAATAAATATTTTAAGTTGAAATTCTTGATTCGTTCTCTTTGATCAGGCATATATTTTACTACCGTCTGAACATTCAACTGAATCCAAAGAAGACACTGCCGACAACTCTCTTCGCAATATCTGCAATAATATGATCTCAGCCTTCACATGTCTTAAAAAAGCAGACAAGTATGCTTCTTATCTATTAATTAGGTTATATTAATTTTTTTATTCATCAAATATAATTAGATGTTAATGCATATTTTTTTTGTTTACTTATAATATTTTGTCATTACCGATGTATTAAACGGTGTCTTTGTGGTTAAAAATTAGTAAAAAAATGTTAGTTTTAAATTTTTGCAAATTGTTTTCTGATGGTCCAGGAACTCAGGGATTCTGCCATTTGGAAAAGAAGCTCTTTTCACAGCTGCAATTATGCTCTCAAGAAATTCATAGGAGTTTGATTTAACTGTGATTAGGATTGTATTATAAGTGGTGTTTTTATCTAAATCTAATGACTTTCCTGTTATGTTGTGGATGTTATTAGTTTTAAATCTCATGACGTTTCTAAATGGCTTATTCTATTCCCACACCCCCTAAATTCTTATTCCCACATTCTTTCACTCTCTCTATATATATATTTGTGTATATGTAGAGAGAGATAGAGAGGAGGGGTGTGTGACACCCTTTTAAATATACAATTATATCTAGTGGCTTTATGGGTGTTTGTGTTTGTGTGGCTGGTTTTCGGTGGCAGACCTACATACAAGAGTGGGGGCGGCTACCCAAACTAGAAATTTAGCCTAATTTTTAGGCAAAAATTTTGATCGATCCCCTTAAAAGTTTGGGTACCCCCCAAGCTTGATCACACATTCCAACTTGATTGCCAAGGAGTGTTTTTCGGAGTACCAACGGCTAGTGACCGAACAGTTTCTTTACATGCTCGAGAACTTTGGGCACAACCTAACCTAACAAAAAGACATTATCCGCTGGATCGACGGTTAACTTGTTCAACTCATTTAACTTGGTAACCTAAGGAAACAACAACCTCTAAGCGTGTAATTGAGTAAATTACAAAACTCGTCCTTTATGTATGTATGTTATTGCAAATCATGTCTTTTGTCTTCAATAATTACATTAATCATACCTAATGTTGACAAATCCTAACATGGTATATCCTTTACCCCAAACCAAGTTAAAATTCTCAATTAAGTTTAGTCACGTGGGGCCCACATAAGGACATTAATGTCCTTTCCCCTACACCCTCCGCCTACATGGCAGGGACCACACCACTTTTGTGCACACAAGGCATCCACGTCAACGAAACACTCCAGGAGCTTCTAGAAACTTCTAGATGATTCACAGTTGGCACCAAAGATGCTCTATCCGACATAAAGGACAACACGTGTCACCACTAGCAGAATGCCACATAGGCCTGCGGCAATTCAGGGAGCAGAACTGACAATACCGGTACGAGGTATCCAGCGCAGGCGAATGCAAGAACGCCACGTGTACCACTACACCTGCCATGGCACAGCAGACCAAGAGGATGTTCCCCTTGGTCAGACAGCTGGCACGCGCCCACAGCTGGCACAGCTGCTCCTTCCTTCTTCACCCTCCGGCTATAAATAAGACCCTTCATCATTCAGGTTCAGGATCTTTACTCTCCTTACTCACTCTATACACACACTGTTTATTTACTCTCAGAACAGTACTTATTCTCACGCCGGAGCCTGGTTAAGAGGGAAAACCCCCTTCCCCCTCTTAACAAGACCAACGGTGTTTACTGTTTTGCAGATCTCGAGCCATCAATACGAGTAGAAGAAGAGGTTGAACCCCATAAGTGAAACAAAACCTATTGATTAGCCTTGTGTTAATCAGTGTTTCAACATTGGCGCCATCCGCTTTCTTGCAAAACCATTCTCACCTCTTTTCTTTCCTAAAAAACACTCGTGAAAATGGCAGAACAAAATCACTCACACCCAGTCGACGGAGAAGTTTCTTCCTTTGAACTCGTTTCGGACACGGCACACGTCCAAAGGGGTCAAAGGAACGAGACCATCCAAGAGGGTCAGCTGAACAACGATTTCCCACCCATCTTTGGAAGTGCATCCAGGGCTGTTAGCCAAACCACAACTGGACCCACTTTCCAAACACCAGCAAGAATCATCACTCAAACCACAAACGGAGCTGCTTTCCAAACTCCAACGGGGATATTACACCAAACACCCCCGTCGATGCAGACTCTAAGCCATGGAGCAGGCCCTTCTGCTCCATCGGAACAAGCACAACTCAACTACTCTGCACTTTTAGGGCTACCCGAGGGAAAAACTCTGGCTTCCTGGTATGCCGAACAAATGGCGTCCATAAACCTCGTTTACACGCAGCTCAGCGCACAACAAGCCTTACTCCAAGCACAGGCTAACCAATCAGCATTCGTAACTCCACAACCGAGGTCTCTGAGTACACACACGGCTCAGCAGACAAACGCGTGGAATTTACGTCCAGAAAAAGGACCAGTACAAAATGTAAGAAGACCCAGCGTGCACGACACGCGTGACACGTATGCTGAAACAGAAAGCAACTTCGTGCAAAACTCCAATCTACAACGAAGGCCGATCCAAACCCGTTTGGGCGCGCACAACATGAATACAGAATGGGACGACGAAGAAGACGACCCAACGTACAAGGAAGAGTCCACGGTGTTTAGCAGACTCCATCCGGAACACGAAGCATACAAACCAACCAAGCGCGCGGGGTACAACCCAAAAGCAGAACATGATTACACCTTGAGCTATCGTCCTGAAGACATGGCTGAAAATTCAAAATTCATCCGAGAAATCGCCTGCGCCGCCATTGACAAAACGAAATTACCACACAACATGGGGAAATACAACGGGCTGACGGACCCAGATGATCACCTCCAGGTGTTTAAGGGGGCAGGAGCAACAGGTGGGTGGAACTTACCAACGTGGTGCCACCTGTTCGCTCAGACATTCGTCGGCGCAACGCGCATTTGGTTCGACAATTTACCAGCAGGTAAAATCAAGTCATGGGTTGATTTCCGAGAGAAGTTCCTAGCACACTTCTCTCAGCAGAGAAGACAAGCCAGAGACCCCGGCGACTGTTTAAACATATGGAGAAAAGACTACGAAAGCGTAGAAGATTTCATTACCAGGTACAACAAAGAATGTTTAGAGATCGGAGATATACCAGAAAAGATGATGCGCGCACACTTCATGAGGGCGGTCAAGTGTGACGATTTGGTTAAAAGAATCAAGGGGCGAGACGGAGGACCCAAAGACTGGGAAACCTTCATAGAAGCAGCTAAAACCATTGCGCAGACAGACAGGCAGTTGACCGGTGACGACCACCGTCAGCGCGCGCACAACCATAATGATCGACACAACAGGAGAGGCAGAAATCAACCCTGGAAGGCTTCTGGGCACAGAGAAAGAAGTCCTCCAAGGGAAGACGCACGCCATACGATCAACCAGATAGCCCATCGAAAAGAAGTAAAGCGAGAGAACAGGGAAAAACAGTGGACTCCACTGACCAAAACACCTTCTGAAGTCCTAGCTACAGAAAATCATCAATTTAAACCACCCCTACAGATGCGCAACAAGAGGGGTCAAGACCCAAATCTCTTCTGTGAATTCCACAAAGATACGGGCCATTTAACCGACGATTGCTTTAGCCTAAAGCAAGAAATCGAAAGAGCCCTAAGAGACGGAAAGCTCACTCACTTAGTCAAAGGCGGAAAGCGCGATTACCGCCAGATACAAAGAAGAGATGAAGGGCCAGACAATAAGAAGCTCAGAAAGCTAGAAACCCACATGGTACAGGGAGGTCCACGAAGACCGAGAAAAAACTACAACAAGCGCGCGCAGGATGATTCATGGCGTGAAAAGCAAGTTATTTTTCCAGTTGTTAGAGGGGGTCCAAGAGAAAAGCGACCAATAGTCATTCCAGGTGTGATTGGCCACTACCAGACAGATTACATCTTCATTGATCCCGGGAGCACCGCGGATATCATATATGAACAGTGCTTCAATCAATTTGATCAAGAGGACAAGGCGCGCCTAGAGCCAGTCGATTATCCACTAACTGGTTTCTGTAACGAAGCCGTCTTTCCCCTAGGACAAATATCATTCCCGGTGTTGCTTTCAGACGGGAGAAACTCAAGAACTGAAGAAGTCACATTCATGGTATTGCCGACGCACTCAAGACATGACATCCTCCTAGGAAGAGAATCCCAAGGAGACTTCAGTATGATCTGCTCCGCACCACATTCCGCTGTTGGATTCCCCACCGAAACAGGCATTGCGCTGATATATGCAAGTAAGGAGGTTTTAGCAACAGACGAAATCAGACCAGCCAAAGCAAGCAAGCCAGCACCGCGCATAGAGGTAGAAAAATGGGTATTGAACAGCGCATACCCAGAACAAACAGTCACTCTGGGGCCCGCCATGTCCGACCTGACGCGCGCGGCGCTCAAGAAATTACTGCACGAAAACATGGACGTGTTCGCATGGACACCAGCTGATATGGTCGGCGTTCCACGGCACATAGCAGAACACCGCCTAAATGTCTCAGAAGACGCAAAGCCAGTGGTGCATGCCAAACGCCACCTAGGCGACGTCAGACACGATGCCATGAAAGAACAAGTGTTAGAGTTGCTAAACGCAGGAATCATCAGAGAAGTCAGGTACCAAACATGGGTAGCAAGCCCAGTAATGGTAAAGAAACCAAATGGCAGCTGGAGAATGTGTGTCGACTATAAGGATCTGAACAAGGCATGTCCCCGTGACTGCTACGCTTTACCAGACATAGACGAGAAAATCGATTCTTTGGCAACATTCGGGTGGAAATGTTTTCTGGATTGCTACAAAGGCTACCATCAAGTTCAAATGGCCATTCAAGACGAAGATAAAACCGCATTTCGCACGCCAACAGGCCTGTATTGCTACACCAAGATGCCTTTCGGCTTGAAAAATGCAGGCGCGACATACCAAAGGTTGATGAAAGAAACATTCAGTGACGCCATTGGTAAGTACATAGAAGTGTACATGGATGATCTGGTAATCATGAGCAAAGAAGAAAGCACGATGCTGGCGAACATACAGAAGACCTTCAATACGCTACGCAGCGTAAGTATCAAGTTGAACCCAGCAAAGTGCTCATTCGGAATGGAAGAAGGGAAGTTCTTGGGTTTCATCGTCACAAAGGATGGTTTTAAGGTAAATCCGGAAAAGGTCCAAGCCATAGAAAGGATGCCTTCACCATCAAACATCAAAGACATGCAAAAACTAGCAGGACGATTAGCCGCACTCAATCGCTTCCTAGCTAACCACGCGGCAAAATCCTTCCCATTCATCAAGACCTTGCGCAATTGCATGAAGAAAAGCCAATTCCAATGGACTCCAGAAGCAGAGAGTGCGTTCCGCGAGATGAAAGATTGCCTCATAAAACTGCCGACACTAACCGCACCAAACAAGGGAGAACCTCTGGTACTTTACCTATCAGCTTCCGACAGGGCAGTCGGAGCTGTACTACTCGTCGATCGTCAAGGTGTCCAGACACCAGTTTACTATGTGTCGCGAACCTTGACCGATCCAGAGACTCGGTATGCAATCATGGAGAAGCTAGTCCTTGCACTGATTCACGCTTCAAGACGGTTGCGCAGGTATTTTGCCAACCACGTCATCCACGTGCTAACAAACTACAACATTGGAAATATCCTTGCAAGGCCAGAAGTATCAGGAAGGTTAGCCAAATGGGCAATAGAACTGGGAGGTCATAACGTGGTTTTCAGACCAAGACCATCAATCAAAGGCCAGGTCTTGGCAGATTTTATGACGGAAGTCCCAGATGACAAAGACAGAGAATGCAAAGCGAGGGAGAAAGCTGAGAAAAAAGCAAACAGAGGAGCCATGGCTGTTGTACACAGATGGTGCATCTAACGAAGATGGAGCAGGCGCGGGGCTAAGGCTGGTAAGTCCAGACAAACATGAATTCACATACGCCATACGCCTGGATTTCAAGAGTACAAACAACGAAGCAGAGTATGAAGCCTTCCTGGCTGGCTTACGATTGGCAATCAAAATGGGGGTCCGACACATCGAAGCGCATGTGGACTCCATGTTAGTAGCAGGCCAAATCAACGGCCAATATGAAGCCAAGGGCGATATAATGGCACTTTATCTCAACCAAGCGAAAAAATTGCTACAAACCTTCTATTCCTACAAGGTGCACCACATAAATCGAAGCGAAAACAAGTCGGCCGATGCTTTAAGCAAGCTGACATCAACAAGTTTCCAGCACCTAGCAAAAGATGTGCGCATAGAGGTCTTGAGCAATCCATCCGTTCCACTGAGAGAAGTAAGCGTCATCCAGACAGGAACAACATCCTGGATGACGCCGATAATCGTGTACTTACAGTCAGGGATACTTCCAGAGAACAAAGCCGAGGCGTGGAAGATCCAATACAAATCAGAACACTATCAAATGGCAGACGGGATACTGTACCGAAAGTCGTATCTTGGCCCACTGCTACGATGTGTTGACGCCGACGATGCAAATTACCTGATCCGAGAGGTGCATGAAGGAATTTGTGGTATCCATGCCGGGCCTCGAATGGTAGTGGCAAAGGTGATGAATGCCGGATACTACTGGCCCAGGATGCATCTTGATGCCGTGAAAGAATTGAGAAAGTGTAGTGGCTGTCAGAGACATGCGCCAAAGACCATGCGCCCCAAGAACGAACTAGTACCCGTAACAACCGCATGGCCTTTCCAACAATGGGGCATAGACATGGTCGGCCCTTTCCCAGAAGCACCGGGGGCAGTCAAGTTCATAATAGTCGCGGTGGACTACTTCACCAAGTGGGTAGAAGCAAAGGCACTTGCATCAACCACATCGGCAGTCGTCAAACGATTCATATGGGAACAAATCATATGCCGGTTCGGCCTACCTCTCCGAATCATCACCGATAATGAAACTAACTTTGCAGCAGACGACCTCGAACGATGGTTCAAAGAACTCCACATCGAGCATACCTTCTCTTCGGTTGCGCACCCGCAAGGGAATGGTCAAGTAGACGCGGTCAACAAAAGCATCGTCGATGGCATAAAGGCAAGGCTCGGTGAGAAACGACGAGGGTGGGTCGACGAACTACCCAGCATACTGTGGGCCCATAGAACAATGCCAAAAACAAGCAATGGTGAAACACCTTTTAGCTTGGTCTATGGGTCTGAAGCAGTGATCCCAACAGAAATCGGGCTACCATCTCCGAGAATGCTCTCCATGAACCTAATCAACAACGACGAAGAAAGGAGGATCGACCTGGACCTCCTAGAAGAACGGAGGGAGATGGCAGCAATCAACGAAGCCAATTACAAGTCGAAGCTGGAAAAGTATTACAACTCCAGAGTCCGAATCTGCACCTTCAATCCTGGAGATTATGTCCTAAGAGACAATGAAGCGTCCAATGCAGAAAAGCCCGGAAAACTGGCTCCCAAATGGGAAGGCCCATACATAGTCGATGCAGTACTCGGCAAAGGAGCCTACAAACTACGCACCATCAACGACAAAGAGGTTCCACGAACCTGGAATGCCCAGCAACTCCGAAAGTGCTACATGTAACACAACCATGTAATCGTAAAGGGCGTACAGCCAACAATTTACTGTAATACAAAAAGTGTTTGGCTACTTTTATTTCATGCAAATTTCTTGTCACAACTGCATTTATCACTTTGGGCGTACACGAAAACATCAATGGCTCGACCATAGGAAACGTTGTAGACCTCCAAGGCTCGTCACAACCAAGTGAACAGCCGGGTCAGAAACACAACTAAAGCCTACAAAACGCCAAAACATAACTTCGTGCCCACATAAACACGAAAATATCGATAGCAAGGTAACTAAACATTGTAATGCTCCCAAGGCTGATCACAGCTGAGCTCACACAATAACCTGCAACTCGATCACTTCGTATGTCACATACAAGCGCACATACTTAAACGACAGAATAAAAACGTTGTAGTAACACAACATCACCTGTCAGCGCCATCATTCATTCGTGACACCTGATCAAAGTAATTAAACATGCACATATTATGACGATAACAAAATTCGCATAACCATAAAAAAAGCGATAAAATGTTCACAAGAATCCCAGGTACACACACCCACAGGTAAACAAAATTTAAATTGTCTTAAACAACCAACATTACAGGCCCATTCATGGCCATACACGGCACACAGGCCGGAATCCACCGTTCAAGTCTGACTGGGGCCAGCACCCCCTGCCGCATCACTATCTTCTCCCAAAGCCTTCTTCAACAAAGCGACTCCATCCGGTTTCCGAGACAACTACTGCGCTGCCCGGACGACGGCAAACTCAAGGGTTGAAAACTCCTTGCGCTTAGCAGCATAAGCACCGTCACAATCCTCTTTATACAATTCGAAGTGGTAGTCTTTCTCCTTGTTGATAACCGCAGACTTGCCTTCAGCAAAACCAAACTTACGACCGCTATTATACCCCGCTCGACCCAATTCAAGCATGTACGTGGCAAGCTCAGTCGAGTTCAGAATACGGTCAGCAAGCTGCATAAAACAGAGCAATCAGATAAATCCGCAAAAACAAAAGAATAAGAAAAAGCAAAAGAAATTACCAGGGGCACTCCACGGGAAAGCAACCATCTGCTGTCAGCAGACGTTTCCTCCGCAAGGAGTTCTGCTGCCTGAACTTCAGCCGCCTTTTCGGCAAGAAGGCGCTGTGCATCCTCACACTCAGCTGACTTTTGCTGAGCAAGAACCTCTAACTTGTCAATCCGAGCAACATACTCCTTCTCTTTCTTTTCGGATGCAACACGCGCCTGCTGCGCTTCCTCAGCAAGTGTTGTCTTTTCACTAGACAAACGCACGATTGCATCGCGCAGCGACTGCATCTCAACGTTCGTACGCGCGCACGCGGCCTCCCAATCTTTCTGCCTTTGCTCATTCAGCTGTTTTTGCTCCTCAAGCTTCCGTTCAGCTTCAGCAACCCTCCACTGCAAACCTTTCTTCTCAGCATTAAATTTTTCCCTCTCTTCAGCAAAGGCCTTCTTCGACTCTTCAAATTCAAGGGTCTCTTCCCCCATCGATCGCCACTCGCGAAGAATTTCCTGTGATGTGGCAAAGAAATTAACCCCAGCACGAACATTATCGTCCAAAAGGGAAAAGCGATTGCGATTCTTCTGAAACATCCTCTCAGCAGGAGGAAGAGACAGAGCAAAGAACTCATGGCAATTGTTAACATCATCCATCCGAGAACCCTGAGTAAGGTTCCAGTGCGGGGCGTGGGGCAAATCGTCACAGGCCGGGTTACCCCAGGAATCAGCAGGGTAACACTCAATGTGCGGGCTGCGCACAGCGCCGGAAGTAGCTCCACCTCCACCAGGAGGACGCTTGGTATAAATAGTTTGTTGTGGAGTAGTCTCACTAGACTCCCCCTCTACTTCAATACCTTTGCCCTTATCAGCTCCACCATCAGCTCCGCCATCACCTCCAGGAGCAACACCTGCTTCAACCACACCTTCAGTAAACCCCTCACCACCCCTCGTGTCCACGTCAACATCATCACGAGGAGGGGTCAAACCAACTGTCCTCGACGGAGGAGAAGTAGGTGGAGTAATTTGAGAAATATCTACCGCACGAGGCTTCTTACCAATCTTGACTGCTGTCATGGAACATGAATCAAGAACAACTCCGAGAAAACAACACAAAAAACCAGGAAGGAAAAACAACAATGTATAACTAGAAGCTACTTACCAGTAGGAGGGGCAGATGCAGCATAAAGCTCCTCCAACAAATTCCCACGACCCCCACTAAAAACACCAAGGTCAATCTCAGACTCAGAAGGTGCGGGGGGAGCTTCCTTGTGAAGTTTCGCCTTTTTAGCAGCAAGAAGAGCAGCGGACTGCTCATCAAGCTTGCGTTTGTGATCCTCAAGGGCCTTTTTCTTCATGTGCTCAGTCAGAGTAGCACTGTCATCAGGATCCGACTGTTGACTCCTTTCACCAACCCCTAAGCCCACAACGTATCAGAAACCACCACATAACCTAGACAAGGATGAGTAGAGGGTCGCTTACGAGAAGAACCAGCAGCTTTACCCTCAGGCTTTCCCTCTCTCCTTCCAGACCTATCAGTTCTCGTTTTTTTCCTCGACTCCAACTGAGTAGAAGGATCAACAGGCACCTCTACATCATCGTCGTCACCAACAACCTCGTGCACGGGTTCAACAGCATCACCTTGCGCGGTACCTGCACGCGCGCAACGAGAGGTTAGATCTTCAAAGTTTTGATCAGAACTTTCACTTGAAAGAACAATGACTTCTTCGCGACCCGGCTCGACAGGGTCATTCAAAACATCTTCACCTAGAACTTCGGCGACATATCTATTCAAGCTCTCATCTGTTGGATGCAAAAAACGACCCCGGATCTGGTCTAACCACGTCGGGTTCCCATCCGCTTGAATAGCCTCAACCATGGTACCCGCTGTCTTCGAATCCAAGACGTTTATCAAGCTGTAACCAACTGCAAAGGAGCAACAAGATAAGGGAACACATCAAAATATATTAAACCTAAAGGAAAATAAGTCAAAAATAAACTCAAGGAAGAAACATACATTTACCCTGATGGCTGTACACAGGTTGACCCAGTGGATGTTTGGGCACCCACAACAAACTCATCCCGACCCTAACTAAAGCCATCTCATCCAGCTGAGAAATGGCAGTCGCCTTAGAGGTTATCTTCCTATACCAGTCCTGAGCAGCAAAGTCTTGCATAACATCCACCTTCGGAATCCCTTGACTTACATGCTTGTACGGCATCTCTATTGGAATTACACCACGGCGGATGTAAAAGAACTTCTGTTTCCAGTCATGAAGGCTCTTTAACGGCACAGAGCACACCGGAGCAACACCCGTTCTCGCTTGAAAAGAATAAAAACCACTGGTGTATGTAACGCTGTAGAAAACGTTAAACATTTCGAAAGTACGCTCAATACGATGAACCCTACAAACATATTCAAAATGGGTAATGCGTGGAAGCCCAATCGCATTTATCTGAGAAATATGAAGTCCATAACCCCTTAGCACAGCAGTAGTAAACTTCGTTATCGGTAACCGAAAACTACCCTCCCGGAAAAACGCTACATGTAAGGTGATATAGCCTGGAGGAGCATCCAAAGCAGTAGATCCGGGAGGAGGATACTGAGCCCCCCACTCAGGATGGAAGTTCATCCCCCTCACCAGATTCTGAAACTCCTCCTCCTTCCAGCCAATAACAGCCTGGTCCGGACCAGGAGGGGCTTTGCTGTCACACCCCCAAAATCCACCATGCGGAGTACTACCGCTTGGAGGCGTGACATGACCAGGATCGAGCCACCAATCATACCGAACTATGTATTTAAGTAATTAAAGCCAACCACAATACGATTGGTGACCGAAAGCTAGTTAACCAAGTTTTAATTTAAACAGCGGAAGCATAAACGTAAAGTCCAAAATATGAGTCCATAGTTTATAAGTTAAAGTTTCAAACGCAAGTTTAATAAGTTCATAAGGATTATATATTAAACACGGGACATAACCGTTCGAACAAATCATCAATGCGTGGAAGAGGATAACGATTCTACACAGTCACCTTGTTAAGCTCGCGATAGTCAATACACATTCTGAAAGTACCATCTTTCTTCTTTACGAACAAGACTGGAGCTCCCCAGGGCGAAGAGCTAGGACGTATAAAACCCTTTTCCAAGAGTTCTTGTAGTTGTGTGGACAGTTCTTCAAGTTCTGATGGAGCTAGACGATATGGTGCTCGAGCTACTGGCGCTGCCCCAGGAGCTAGCTCGATTTGAAACTCAACTTGACGATGAGGCGGAAGACCAGGTAATTCCTCAGGAAATACCTCGGGAAAATCGCGCACAATGGGAATGTCTTCTATCTTCCTTTCTTCCGCGGATGCCTCAGTAACGAGGGCTAGGATAGCGGTGTGGCCCTTTCGTAAACACTTCTGGGCTTTAAGGAAAGAGATGATGCCTACAACAGCACCACTCTTGTCGCCACGAATCACGAGGGGTTCTTTACCAGGGCGAGGGATGCGGACGATTTTCTCCTTGCAAATAATCTCCGCTTGGTGTCGAGATAACCAATCCATCCCAATGACAACGTCAAAACTACCCAGAACGATAGGAATGAGGTTGATAGAAAAGGTCTGATCGGCAAGGATAAGCTTGCAACCTTTAACTATATGTGTAGCCTCTAAACTTTTTCCATTTGCTATTTCTACCGTGTGCTTGGTGTTCAAAAGTGTTGGAGTGCGCTTAAGCATTTGGCTAACTTTTAACGACACGTAGCTAGTATCAGCACCCGAATCAAATAAAACAGTAACAAAGAAATCATCCAGAAGAAACTTACCCATCACAACGTTGGGATCATTCCTTGCATCACCCTGACCAATCACGAAAGCACGACCTCTTGCTCCATTACCATTGTTGTTACCCCCGTTGTTACCTCCATTGTTGTTCCCGTTTCCCTGGTTGTTGTTGTTGTTCTGATTTTGGTTAAGCTGGGGACAGTTCTTCTTAAAGTGGCCTTCAGCGCCACACTGAAAGCATCCCCTGTTGCCCCGTTGCTGTTGTTGATTTTGCGGTGCTTGCTGTTGCTGCTGGCGATTCTGATTTGCAGGCCGTGAGCTCCTGCAATCCTTGGCTTCGTGACCCATCTTGAGACACCTTTGACAACGTCCTTTGTTGCATTGACCACTATGGTGTCTGTTACATTTGTTGCACTTCGGGTGGTTTCCTCGATACCCACCCTGTCCTTGATTACCGGAGGATTGCTGACCAGGACTCTGGTAGCCATCAGTCTTTCTCTGCTGAGACTGAACCGAAGCAGAACCCTTACTGGAGTTTCCATCCCATTTTCTCTTGTTGTCGTTGGGAGCATCAGAAGTAGTGGCGCTAATAGGTTTGGGCAGTTTGTTCTGCTCAACCGGTTGATCAGTGAGACGATGAGCCAACTTGACGATTTGTTGTATAGTGCCAAGGTTAGCTGAGGTTACGTGGCTTTGAATTTCTGGCACCAAGCCCTTAAGGTACAGCTCAATGCGTTTGTAGGGAGGGTCCACCATAGTAGGACAAAGGATGGCCAGTTCGTTTGACCTCTTAGTATACGCCTCAATCTCAGACCCCGTCATCTTCAGATTGAAAAATTCCACCTCTAGCTTGTGGATGTCGTCACGACTGCAATATTCTTCTCTAATCAGTTCTTTGAAGCCGTTCCATGGGGTGGCATTAGCAACCGCCAACCCAAGCAATTGGACCTGTGCTTTCTACCAGGTTAACGCAGCTCCTTCGAGTGTTCCAGTAGCATACTTCACCTTACGATCTTCCGGGCAATCACACATCTCGAAAACAGACTCGAGCTTCTCGAACCAATGAAGAAGGCCTACAGCACCTTCTGTGCCGCTGAAGGTGCTTGGTCGGCAATCCATGAAGGTTTTGAATGTGCACACAGGAGGCTGAGCATGTTGACCTGTGGTGCGAGAGTAAATGACAAGGTTAAGCACGAGGGTAGGTTTGCGAAGGTAAGATCTAAACGTCCTAAGATAGGTCGAAGTAGCAGGTTATACCTCCTGCAGGAACAGCTGCGAGTGCCTCAGCAACTCGTTCGTTGATCAGAGCCGTCAACTAGGCTTGAGTAAGGTTGATACGTCCTCCGCGTCCGCTCATGATCTTCATAACGAAGCAACGTAAGTGAGGAAAGTGTCGTGAAAGTGCGTAGGTGTGGGACAACAGTAGAGAGTAAGCACACAAGGTTCAAGTAGCAGTTATCACGTTAACTAATGCACAGTGTGAGCTATCTAACCGACAATATAACATAAATCATACCACCTATTGTGTCGAGTCTTGCACGTGGAGCGAAGCGTCGTTGTGGATCGTTGAGCACTGTACAGGTTATAGTCTGGTTTTATCAAAAATCTTTTCCCTTTCTAAAACCAAGTTCGCTATAACCAATGGCTCTAATACCAATCTGTCACACCCCCAAAATCCACCATGCGGAGTACCACCGCTTGGAGGCGTGACATGACCAGGATCGAGCCACCAATCATACCGAACTATGTATTTAAGTAATTAAAGCCAACCACAATACGATTGGTGACCGAAAGCTAGTTAACCAAGTTTTAATTTAAACAGCGGAAGCATAAACGTAAAGTCCAAAATATGAGTCCATAGTTTATAAGTTAAAGTTTCAAACGCAAGTTTAATAAGTTCATAAGGATTATATATTAAACACGGGACATAACCGTCCGTACACCACAACGACTCCTTCCTCGTGCAAGCTCCAAGCATTTAGCGACCTGTAAGGCATGTAACAACGAGTCAACAACAAAGTTGAGTGAATTCACAGTTGGTTGTTTAGTTATAGCATCCGTTTCGTAAATCATTTGTTCGTTTTGAAAACAATGTATCGTATGAGTTTGCATCGCGGTCTTTCTGACATGTTTGCGAAGGTTAGTGGGGGTTTCCCATGTGTTACTAGACCACGCGTATCGACTGCTACGAAAATATAAGAGGTGCCCTAAGTCAATGTCTATCAGCATTGACCCTTTGCCCATAGTCCATTAGTACACGCCCGTCCGACTGGCACGGTGTGAGGTTTGTTAAACCTAATAGCGCTATTAACTAATGACCCGCTCGCCATAGGCCTCGGCGATTAAGTCGATAAATGAGGGACTTAAAGTGATAGAGTTGATGGTCTTATGATCGTGTACTTAGGTTTTACGTACGTGCCCTTCAATCCGAGGACAGTAAAAAGTAGTTTAATAGTAATGATAGTACAAGTAGTTAATCAATCCCATTCCCAAACTCCTGGGAATCCCATGCCTTAGAAAGAGTGTGAACTCACCTCCGTTTGCTCGGTTAGATTCTCAATATAGCTAACAGTCAAGGTCGGTCAATCACGTCCTAATATAATTTACCAGTTAGTCATTTAGTGGCTTTCAAATAGAACACAAAGTTCCTACACGTATCTATCACACAACATGCATCGTTTTAACGGTTTATGCCCCTCTAAGTTTCCCATCCATTCCCCACTCAAAATCAAACATACGATAATGCACATAACATATATAACATGTTAGATCATTCACGGATAGCATACTCGACATTTAGACACGCAAGTCACAACTTATCTCAATTCAGCATTTATATTCAAAACCGGCTGTTTTCGGACATTTTAATAGAATGGTTAAACTATTCCAAAAATTCCCAAATTTTTACAAGATGTCTTAAACGTTCCATATTTTATTGTGTAAAAATATCGGGGTCCGGTTTACTACCAATATTTCATAAAAAATCATATTCCGGACTGAACTCAGATTTATGAATTTCTGACCACAGTCCACGGAACAATTTATTAAAAATTCATCGAGTGTCCGATTTATGAAATTCCAGTGGGGTAATTACACATGCATCGATTGTCATCTACTGTACAAATTTCATGGTCCGATTCATCACAAAACTCAGGTTATGACTGAAAGTACGACACCCATTTATTGCTGTCAAAATTCAGCTTAAGTTGCTGTTACAAATTAACACTTTAAAAATAGTAAACGAAGTCCAAAAATTACGATTCCGGTGCCATTAGAACCGTATTTCATAATATCACATTTTAGACTCAAAATATCAGTTTTTCGTTGAGTTTATGACCTGTTTACAGCCAACTGAAGTTGGCTGTAAAGTATGGACAGATTGCTGTTTTTAGTCTCTAGCTTACTAGTTTGTGTTCGGTTGATCCCGTTAATCATATTTAGTGATCGTAACAACATCCCACATCAATATCGACAAGTAAATCAGCAAATACTCAGTACATATCAAAACAACTTCATACTAACATAAATACATCATGCTTCATCTTCTTGTTTGAGCCCCTTTTTAGTGTTTTTGTAGATTTAACATATTACATTTTTTCTCTACACAAAATGGACATGAACAAGGGTTAAATAGAGACTTACTACTAGCTTAAAGCTAGGGAAAAATCTAGTGAAGAAGATGATGAGAATAAGATGAGGAATCAAGCAAGAACAAGGCTCCTTTGAAGCTCCACAAGTTGCAAGCTCCTACAACCCTTCTTCTACACTTGAATGATGCTCCAAGATGGATGAATATGGTGGTTGTGTGGTGGTGATGGTGGCGGTTTGGGGTGAGCCGAAAGAGGGAGAGAGGGAGTGAGGAGAGAGGGTAAATCTTGTGAATGATGGTTGTGATCTTTGGCCTTGCTTCTTATAGATATGATCATATATTATGGCAACTCCAACAAGTAAACAATCTATTAAAATAATAGGATAAAATATTGCACAAGATTTGGGCATGATTGTGATGGTCCTTGTAATCTTTTCATATCCTACAAGATCCTTACAAAATCAAATAAAATCCAAACAAATCCAAGGAAAACCAAAATAGATCAAATGGGATATGGTAGGATTTGGAGAAATATTTGGTGGGTCCATCATATGACTGTCCATATGTAATGGGGGGGGGTTAAGTGTAAATTTCGAACCATGTGGTTACCTTGTAATCATATACCAAGTATCTAGTTAGTGTAGTTAGTTACTAGATATTTTAGTGTGCGTTAGGGTGTTCGGGGACCATGACTACCTCAGAAGTAATTAAACAATGCTTTTAATAATATTTTGATGTTCCGGGTTATGTCCGGTTGTTCGGTCGGATACTGTTCCGTTAAATTGTTTAAATTGTTCCGTAAGGCGTCTTATATATATATTTTTGTAACACAATTAATTCCTAACACATAGGAAAATATTCAGGACTATTTATTAACTTTTCTGTATACCACTAGTATGTTAACACGCACATGTAAGTATAACACGGTATTCAGAGAGCAGTTAAATGATTCAGCACAGTTATCAAGCACTTTAATTATTATTAATAAATTGTACGGATACATGGAATTACGAGGGTTGTCACATTCTCCCCCTGTTAAGAAAATTTCGTCCCGAAATTTAGCGCGTGGTTACTGAGGAAGCTAGTTAAGTTGCATTGTTTTCCTGATTTTCCTGGGGTGTCACATCATCGCCCCGTTGATTTGGAATTTCGTCCCGAAATTCTGCGGTAGGTTCAGCCTCAGTAGTGGTTGCATTTTTCTTAAACAGCTGGGATACTTGAGTTTCATTTGGTCTTCTCGTTCCCTGGTATGCTCTGGGCCACGACGAGAATTCCAACGAACTCGAACGAGAGGTATTCTGGTATGCTTGAGAATCTTAACGTCTTGATCCGTAATCTCTACTGGTTCCTCGGTGAATCGCAGTTTGTCGTCGATTGTGAGCTCTTTGAGAGGAACTATGAGGGTCTCATCTGACAAACTCTTCTTCAGATTTGACACGTGGAATACGTTGTGAACTCCGCTGAGTTCTTCGGGTAGATTTAACCTGTAGGCGACCTTGCCAATTCTCTCGGTGATGTCGAAGGGTCCAACGTATCGCGGGTTGAGTTTGCCTCGTTTTCCGAAACGAACTACACCTTTCCAAGGTGAAACTTTGAGTAGCACCCGATCCCCAACCTGGAACTCGAGTGGCTTTCTTCGCTTATCGGCATAGCTTTTCTGACGGTCATGAGCTGCCGCCATTCGCTGTCGTATCTGAGCAATCTTCTTGGTTGTATCTACTACAAGTTCTGGACCAGTGATTTGACTGTCACCAACTTCTGCCCAACAGAGAGGTGATCGGCACTTGCGTCCATACAATGCCTCGAACGGAGCGGCCTGGATGCTGGTGTGGTAGCTGTTGTTATATGAAAACTCCACTAACGGAAGATGCTTTTCCCAGCTGTTGCCGAAGTCGATCACGCATGCCCTAAGCATGTCTTCGAGAGTCTGAATGGTGCGTTCAGATTGCCCATCCGTTTGTGGATGATAAGCGGTGCTCATGTCTAATTGTGAGCCAAAAGACTTATGCATAGCTTGCCATAGTTCAGAGGTGAAACGCGCGTCACGATCAGAAATGATGGAGGTCGGCTCTCCGTGCCTTGATACCACTTCTTTTAAGTAGATGTTTGCTAGAGTAGAAAACTTATCCGTTTCTTTGATAGGCAGAAAATGTGCAGACTTGGTCAGTCGATCCACGATCACCCAAATGGTATCGTTTCCGCGTTGAGATCTGGGCAGACCAGTAACGAAATCCATGGAAATTTGCTCCCATTTCCATTTAGGTATCTCTGGTTGTTGGAGTGGGCCTAATGGTTTCTGATATTCGACCTTGACCCTAGCACAGGTCAAGCATTTACTGACGTAGGTTGCTATGCTGGCTTTCATACCAGGCCACCAGTATGTAGTCTTTAGGTCGTGGTACATCTTATCCGAACCAGGATGTACTGAATAACGAGACTTATGTGCTTCATCCATCACAAGCTCACGTAAGTCTCCATAAAGTGGAACCCAGATGCGTCCGTTAACATAGTAGGCGCTGTTTTCTTTTTGTTCTAGCCGTTGCCTCGATCCTCTTAGGGACTCAGCTCTGATGTTCTCTGCTTCAATGCTTCAACCTGAGCATCGCGAATCTGAGCAGGAAGGTTAGATTGGATGGTAAGATGTAACGCACGTACGCGCCTAGGTATAGTATCCTTCCGGCTGAGGGCGTCAGCCACAACATTGGCCTTGCCCGGATGATACTTGATCGCGCATTCGTAGTCATTCAAGAGTTCGACCCATCGACGTTGACGCATGTTTAACTCCTTTTGCTTGAAGATATGCTCGAGACTCCTGTGATCGGTGTAAATGGTGCACTTGGTACCGTACAGGTAATGTCTCCATATCTTAAGCGCGAAAACAACTGCTCCCAATTCCAAGTCGTGCGTAGTGTAGTTCCTTTCGTGAACCTTAAGTTGGCGCGATGCGTAGGCAATAACCTTGTCACGTTGCATCAACACACAACCAAGTCCTTGGATGGAAGCGTCGCAATAAACCACAAAATCATCTGTGCCTTCAGGCAATGAGAGGATAGGTGCGCTACAGAGTCTATCTTTCAGGTGCTGAAATGCGGACTCCTGTGCATCACCCCAACGATAGGTGACACCCTTCTGAGTCAGTGAAGTGAGAGGTTGCGCAATCTTGGAGAAATCTTTGATAAACCTTCTGTAATATCCTGCCAAACCTAAGAATTGGCGGATCTCTGTTGGTGTGCGGGGTGCGGGCCAATTCTTGATCGATTCAACCTTAGATGGATCCACATGAATTCCATCCTTGTTTACCACATGGCCTAGAAAGTGGACTTCGCGAAGCCAGAAGTCACATTTCGAAAACTTGGCATACAACTGCTCTTTTCGTAGAAGCTCCAGAATAAGCCTCAGGTGTTGCTCGTGTTCCTCCTGACTCTTAGAATAGATCAGGATGTCGTCAATGAAAACTATGACAAATTTATCCAGATAAGGTTTGCACACTCGGTTCATGAGGTCCATGAAAACCGCAGGTGCATTCGTCAACCCGAAAGGCATAACCAAAAACTCGTAATGGCCGTAACGAGTTTTGAATGCTGTTTTGGAGACGTCCTCCTCTCGGACTCTCAGCTGATGGTATCCCGATCTCAAATCAATCTTAGAGTAATAACTCGACCCTTGCAACTGTTCGAACAAATCATCAATGCGTGGAAGAGGATAACGATTCTACACAGTCACCTTGTTAAGCTCGCGATAGTCAATACACATTCTGAAAGTACCATCTTTCTTCTTTACGAACAAGACTGGAGCTCCCCAGGGCGAAGAGCTAGGACGTATAAAACCCTTTTCCAAGAGTTCTTGTAGTTGTGTGGACAGTTCTTCAAGTTCTGATGGAGCTAGACGATATGGTGCTCGAGCTACTGGCGCTGCCCCAGGAGCTAGCTCGATTTGAAACTCAACTTGACGATGAGGCGGAAGACCAGGTAATTCCTCAGGAAATACCTCGGGAAAATCGCGCACAATGGGAATGTCTTCTATCTTCCTTTCTTCCGCGGATGCCTCAGTAACGAGGGCTAGGATAGCGGTGTGGCCCTTTCGTAAACACTTCTGGGCTTTAAGGAAAGAGATGATGCCTACAACAGCACCACTCTTGTCGCCACGAATCACGAGGGGTTCTTTACCAGGGCGAGGGATGCGGACGATTTTCTCCTTGCAAATAATCTCCGCTTGGTGTCGAGATAACCAATCCATCCCAATGACAACGTCAAAACTACCCAGAACGATAGGAATGAGGTTGATAGAAAAGGTCTGATCGGCAAGGATAAGCTTGCAACCTTTAACTATATGTGTAGCCTCTAAACTTTTTCCATTTGCTATTTCTACCGTGTGCTTGGTGTTCAAAAGTGTTGGAGTGCGCTTAAGCATTTGGCTAACTTTTAACGACACGTAGCTAGTATCAGCACCCGAATCAAATAAAACAGTAACAAAGAAATCATCCAGAAGAAACTTACCCATCACAACGTTGGGATCATTCCTTGCATCACCCTGACCAATCACGAAAGCACGACCTCTTGCTCCATTACCATTGTTGTTACCCCCGTTGTTACCTCCATTGTTGTTCCCGTTTCCCTGGTTGTTGTTGTTGTTCTGATTTTGGTTAAGCTGGGGACAGTTCTTCTTAAAGTGGCCTTCAGCGCCACACTGAAAGCATCCCCTGTTGCCCCGTTGCTGTTGTTGATTTTGCGGTGCTTGCTGTTGCTGCTGGCGATTCTGATTTGCAGGCCGTGAGCTCCTGCAATCCTTGGCTTCGTGACCCATCTTGAGACACCTTTGACAACGTCCTTTGTTGCATTGACCACTATGGTGTCTGTTACATTTGTTGCACTTCGGGTGGTTTCCTCGATACCCACCCTGTCCTTGATTACCGGAGGATTGCTGACCAGGACTCTGGTAGCCATCAGTCTTTCTCTGCTGAGACTGAACCGAAGCAGAACCCTTACTGGAGTTTCCATCCCATTTTCTCTTGTTGTCGTTGGGAGCATCAGAAGTAGTGGCGCTAATAGGTTTGGGCAGTTTGTTCTGCTCAACCGGTTGATCAGTGAGACGATGAGCCAACTTGACGATTTGTTGTATAGTGCCAAGGTTAGCTGAGGTTACGTGGCTTTGAATTTCTGGCACCAAGCCCTTAAGGTACAGCTCAATGCGTTTGTAGGGAGGGTCCACCATAGTAGGACAAAGGATGGCCAGTTCGTTTGACCTCTTAGTATACGCCTCAATCTCAGACCCCGTCATCTTCAGATTGAAAAATTCCACCTCTAGCTTGTGGATGTCGTCACGACTGCAATATTCTTCTCTAATCAGTTCTTTGAAGCCGTTCCATGGGGTGGCATTAGCAACCGCCAACCCAAGCAATTGGACCTGTGCTTTCTACCAGGTTAACGCAGCTCCTTCGAGTGTTCCAGTAGCATACTTCACCTTACGATCTTCCGGGCAATCACACATCTCGAAAACAGACTCGAGCTTCTCGAACCAATGAAGAAGGCCTACAGCACCTTCTGTGCCGCTGAAGGTGCTTGGTCGGCAATCCATGAAGGTTTTGAATGTGCACACAGGAGGCTGAGCATGTTGACCTGTGGTGCGAGAGTAAATGACAAGGTTAAGCACGAGGGTAGGTTTGCGAAGGTAAGATCTAAACGTCCTAAGATAGGTCGAAGTAGCAGGTTATACCTCCTGCAGGAACAGCTGCGAGTGCCTCAGCAACTCGTTCGTTGATCAGAGCCGTCAACTAGGCTTGAGTAAGGTTGATACGTCCTCCGCGTCCGCTCATGATCTTCATAACGAAGCAACGTAAGTGAGGAAAGTGTCGTGAAAGTGCGTAGGTGTGGGACAACAGTAGAGAGTAAGCACACAAGGTTCAAGTAGCAGTTATCACGTTAACTAATGCACAGTGTGAGCTATCTAACCGACAATATAACATAAATCATACCACCTATTGTGTCGAGTCTTGCACGTGGAGCGAAGCGTCGTTGTGGATCGTTGAGCACTGTACAGGTTATAGTCTGGTTTTATCAAAAATCTTTTCCCTTTCTAAAACCAAGTTCGCTATAACCAATGGCTCTAATACCAATCTGTCACACCCCCAAAATCCACCATGCGGAGTACCACCGCTTGGAGGCGTGACATGACCAGGATCGAGCCACCAATCATACCGAACTATGTATTTAAGTAATTAAAGCCAACCACAATACGATTGGTGACCGAAAGCTAGTTAACCAAGTTTTAATTTAAACAGCGGAAGCATAAACGTAAAGTCCAAAATATGAGTCCATAGTTTATAAGTTAAAGTTTCAAACGCAAGTTTAATAAGTTCATAAGGATTATATATTAAACACGGGACATAACCGTCCGTACACCACAACGACTCCTTCCTCGTGCAAGCTCCAAGCATTTAGCGACCTGTAAGGCATGTAACAACGAGTCAACAACAAAGTTGAGTGAATTCACAGTTGGTTGTTTAGTTATAGCATCCGTTTCGTAAATCATTTGTTCGTTTTGAAAACAATGTATCGTATGAGTTTGCATCGCGGTCTTTCTGACATGTTTGCGAAGGTTAGTGGGGGTTTCCCATGTGTTACTAGACCACGCGTATCGACTGCTACGAAAATATAAGAGGTGCCCTAAGTCAATGTCTATCAGCATTGACCCTTTGCCCATAGTCCATTAGTACACGCCCGTCCGACTGGCACGGTGTGAGGTTTGTTAAACCTAATAGCGCTATTAACTAATGACCCGCTCGCCATAGGCCTCGGCGATTAAGTCGATAAATGAGGGACTTAAAGTGATAGAGTTGATGGTCTTATGATCGTGTACTTAGGTTTTACGTACGTGCCCTTCAATCCGAGGACAGTAAAAAGTAGTTTAATAGTAATGATAGTACAAGTAGTTAATCAATCCCATTCCCAAACTCCTGGGAATCCCATGCCTTAGAAAGAGTGTGAACTCACCTCCGTTTGCTCGGTTAGATTCTCAATATAGCTAACAGTCAAGGTCGGTCAATCACGTCCTAATATAATTTACCAGTTAGTCATTTAGTGGCTTTCAAATAGAACACAAAGTTCCTACACGTATCTATCACACAACATGCATCGTTTTAACGGTTTATGCCCCTCTAAGTTTCCCATCCATTCCCCACTCAAAATCAAACATACGATAATGCACATAACATATATAACATGTTAGATCATTCACGGATAGCATACTCGACATTTAGACACGCAAGTCACAACTTATCTCAATTCAGCATTTATATTCAAAACCGGCTGTTTTCGGACATTTTAATAGAATGGTTAAACTATTCCAAAAATTCCCAAATTTTTACAAGATGTCTTAAACGTTCCATATTTTATTGTGTAAAAATATCGGGGTCCGGTTTACTACCAATATTTCATAAAAAATCATATTCCGGACTGAACTCAGATTTATGAATTTCTGACCACAGTCCACGGAACAATTTATTAAAAATTCATCGAGTGTCCGATTTATGAAATTCCAGTGGGGTAATTACACATGCATCGATTGTCATCTACTGTACAAATTTCATGGTCCGATTCATCACAAAACTCAGGTTATGACTGAAAGTACGACACCCATTTATTGCTGTCAAAATTCAGCTTAAGTTGCTGTTACAAATTAACACTTTAAAAATAGTAAACGAAGTCCAAAAATTACGATTCCGGTGCCATTAGAACCGTATTTCATAATATCACATTTTAGACTCAAAATATCAGTTTTTCGTTGAGTTTATGACCTGTTTACAGCCAACTGAAGTTGGCTGTAAAGTATGGACAGATTGCTGTTTTTAGTCTCTAGCTTACTAGTTTGTGTTCGGTTGATCCCGTTAATCATATTTAGTGATCGTAACAACATCCCACATCAATATCGACAAGTAAATCAGCAAATACTCAGTACATATCAAAACAACTTCATACTAACATAAATACATCATGCTTCATCTTCTTGTTTGAGCCCCTTTTTAGTGTTTTTGTAGATTTAACATATTACATTTTTTCTCTACACAAAATGGACATGAACAAGGGTTAAATAGAGACTTACTACTAGCTTAAAGCTAGGGAAAAATCTAGTGAAGAAGATGATGAGAATAAGATGAGGAATCAAGCAAGAACAAGGCTCCTTTGAAGCTCCACAAGTTGCAAGCTCCTACAACCCTTCTTCTACACTTGAATGATGCTCCAAGATGGATGAATATGGTGGTTGTGTGGTGGTGATGGTGGCGGTTTGGGGTGAGCCGAAAGAGGGAGAGAGGGAGTGAGGAGAGAGGGTAAATCTTGTGAATGATGGTTGTGATCTTTGGCCTTGCTTCTTATAGATATGATCATATATTATGGCAACTCCAACAAGTAAACAATCTATTAAAATAATAGGATAAAATATTGCACAAGATTTGGGCATGATTGTGATGGTCCTTGTAATCTTTTCATATCCTACAAGATCCTTACAAAATCAAATAAAATCCAAACAAATCCAAGGAAAACCAAAATAGATCAAATGGGATATGGTAGGATTTGGAGAAATATTTGGTGGGTCCATCATATGACTGTCCATATGTAATGGGGGGGGGTTAAGTGTAAATTTCGAACCATGTGGTTACCTTGTAATCATATACCAAGTATCTAGTTAGTGTAGTTAGTTACTAGATATTTTAGTGTGCGTTAGGGTGTTCGGGGACCATGACTACCTCAGAAGTAATTAAACAATGCTTTTAATAATATTTTGATGTTCCGGGTTATGTCCGGTTGTTCGGTCGGATACTGTTCCGTTAAATTGTTTAAATTGTTCCGTAAGGCGTCTTATATATATATTTTTGTAACACAATTAATTCCTAACACATAGGAAAATATTCAGGACTATTTATTAACTTTTCCGTATACCACTAGTATGTTAACACGCACATGTAAGTATAACACGGTATTCAGAGAGCAGTTAAATGATTCAGCACAGTCATCAAGCACTTTAATTATTATTAATAAATTGTACGGATACATGGAATTACGAGGGTTGTCACATTTGCCTCTATGTTTTCTCTTCTTTTGGGTGGGATTCTTCTCAGACATGGTAAGTACAGAGAAGTAGAAGATCTGAACTCAAGAAAATATAGAGAAACGGAGAACAAGGGGAGAAGATAGAAAGAAAATCACACTTGAGATTTGAAAATGTAAAGGAGAAAGAGTAACCGCCTCTTATTTATACCCATCGCATTTAATGCGATGGGTAGTGGAACGGCAGGGCACAGAAAAAGCACCCAATAGATGACTGACACGTCAGAAGAGAGAGAAGACGTCGTCTCTTTTTTCGGGAAGCATGGGCGACAAGGTCGGCTGACGTGACAGAAAGTCACTGAAAAAGCAACTGTTCACCTCCGATAAGACAGGGATGTCAGGCGGTCACACCAAACACTTCCCCATAACCACCAAACTTCCACCAGAAGGAAACATCAAAAGCCAAAACCCATGCCCGATGCGTCCATTTGGCTCACCTTTTTCAAAGGGCCAAACCCATGCGCCATGCGTCCATTTGGCTCACTTTTTTCAAAGGGCCAAAACCCATGCGCCATGCGTCCATTTGGCTCACTTTTTTCAAAGGGCCAAAACCGATGCGCCATGCGCCCATTTGGCTCACTTTTTTTCAAAGGGCCAAAACCCATGCGCCATGCGTCCATTTGGCTCACTTTTTTCAAAGGGCAAAAACCCATGCGCCATGCGTCCATTTGGCTCACCTTTTTCAAAGGACCAAAACCCATGCGCCATGCGTCCATTTGGCTCACTTTTTTCAAAGGGCCAAAATCCATGCGCGATGCGTCCAGTTGGCTCACTTTTTTCAAAGGGCCAAAACCCATGCGCGATGCGTCCATTTGGCCCACCCGATACAAAAGACAAAATCCACATGCAACGCGCCCATTTTGGTTCACTTTACATGAACCAAACTCTACGCGATGCATAGAAACCACAACTCTCATAAGTCCAGAATCCCTCCTAGACGATCAACTCAACTAGAAGGCACACTGGACTGGGGGGACTTGAAGAGGTATGGTCCCAATTCCTTGCCTACATGGCAGGGACCACACCACTTTTGTGCACACAAGGCATCCACGTCAACGAAACACTCCAGGAGCTTCTAGAAACTTCTAGATGATTCACAGTTGGCACCAAAGATGCTCTATCCGACATAAAGGACAACACGTGTCACCACTAGCAGAATGCCACATAGGCCTGCGGCAATTCAGGGAGCAGAACTGACAATACCGGTACGAGGTATCCAGCGCAGGAGAATGCAAGAACGCCACGTGTACCACTACACCTGCCATGGCAGAGCAGACCAAGAGGATATTCCCCTTGGTCGGACAGCTGGCACGCGCCCACAGCTGGCACAGCTGCTCCTTCCTTCTTCACCCTCCGGCTATAAATAAGACCCTTCATCATTCAGGTTCAGGATCTTTACTCTCCTTACTCACTCTATACACACACTGTTTATTTACTCTCAGAACAGTACTTATTCTCACGCCGGAGCCTGGTTAAGAGGGAAAACCCCCTTCCCCCTCTTAACGAGACTAACGGTGTTTACTGTTTTGCAGATCTCGAGCCATCAATACGAGTAGAAGAAGAGGTTGAACCCCATAAGTGAAACAAACCTATTGATTAGCCTTGTGTTAATCAGTGTTTCAACACCACTCCACCATTAAAGAGCCACCCACCACAATGATTTTAACAGCTCACTTCTTTTTTCTTTAGTTCAAAATTGTGACGATATTAATATTGAGAGATTATGTTTTTAAGTTGCACATTCAGCAACATTATAAAAACACATTACGCGAAACCTCCGTTGACTGTCAAGATTATGCTTATTGTTATTTGATGAAATAGTGTATACGAATTATTCAAAATCATAAAAATTATATATTTGTGTTTAGAAACGTCGGACCACATCTGCAAACAACTGTAGCGGAAGAGGTGGACCACGCCTTTGCAGTCCGCAAGAAGAATATTGTTTGTTTTTTTAACTTCTGCAAGCTGCTAATAACAATAACAAAAACTAACACCAAAATTGTGGAAAGTATTCCTAAAATTCTAACATACCTGTGGTGGTGGAGGTGGCGGTTGGAGAGAGAGGCTGTGGTGGATGGTGAACGGTGGAGGGAGGGAGGTTGTGGTGGAGGGTGAACGGTGGAGGGAGGGAGGTTGCGGAATCGTTCTATGGTTCTAAAAAATGATTGACAAAGATGTCAATGACAAAGAAGCCATACCAAATGAGGAACGGTTCTAATTTTTTGATTGGCAAAGATGCCAATGACAAAGATACCATACCAAAAGTGTAGAAATCTTTTGTGTAGTAAATTGACGACAAACGAAGTTGTCATTTTACTAATAATGTGATTATTTTTTGCCTTTGGTTATAGTAGGTTTGAACAAAAGAATGTCGTTCTAAAATTCGTAATTTTGAATTTATGAAATTCAGTATTTATAGTCATTTGTTGACTAAAACTTTTGACTAAAAGAATCATTTGATTTCGATAATGATTAATCGATTTTTGTTTGTGTATGTTTATGAAAAACAGATATTTGTAAAAATGCTTAAGGAATGATTAACATAAATATTTCGAAGTAATTTAACCGTTAGAATAGAATATACCTTTCCTCCTTATCCGGCTAAGTAAATCTTTAAGTTGATTTTTCCAAGTGACCAACCCAACCAATTCTTCCCTGCGGCCTTCTGCAAAATTTTTGTCCAATTCTTGCCTTAACGGTACTCTTATGGCTCCAGGGCTCCAGGTTTTGCAAAATTTTAAAGATGAACATAATGGATAAAAAGGAAACTGATATTTTTATTCATAACTAGGGCTGAGCAGTATACGGTTCAGAACCATCAGCATCGGGGAACTGAACCGGAACCGCTAGATCCAAACTGTATTTTTGTATATAGGGTCTGGTTCCGGTTCTTAAATTTGGGTAAAAACGGTTCCCGGTTTGGTTCTGGTTAAAACCACGGTTCCGGTTAAAGAACCGCTAGAACCAGTTGGGATTATAAATATTTAAAACCCTATTTTATTAATGGACTTTTCAACATCATACGACCATCCTAGTTCTTATTCCCTCCTCTTCTATTCATTCCATGATCTCATCTTTCATCTTCTAATTCTGATCCATCTCTCAACCCTAACCCTAACTGCTATCATACAAGTTCATCTCCATAAACACCCTGCAAATACAGGTACGTTATTCTACATGACCTTTTTTTATGATTGCATATATTTTCTTTCTAGATGTTTGCTTTCTGATACGTATAGTTTTCTGTATGTGAAAATAAAAATTGAATAAAAATAATCAAATCAATGTTGATCAAATTGTAAATGTGTATATAAATAGTGTATCGCTTGGTATGCATTACTGAATACTGATCAATCTATTCACGTGAACCAAATACAGTAGATACATTATTCATTTATTTTTTTAATTGCTAATACTTGGTTTCATTTAGATGTTTATGAGAAGATTGAGAGAATGAAGATCGAATGAAGTTTGAAAATGTTTGTTTTAATTGTTAACACGATGGTTGTAATAGTTTTATTTAGAGTTTGTTTTATGGCTTGAAATTTTTTATTGTTGCTTTGCTACTTTTATTTTGGTTGGTTTGAACTTTGAATATTGCAACTCTTAGTTAATGTTTTAAATGGTTTGATTCTTTTTTACTGAATTGTTAATTTTACGATTTAATTGTCAACCGGTTCCCGCGAGAACCGTTTACACGAGAACCGTTTAACTGGTTAGGAACCGAACCAGAACCGTTATAATACGGTTCGATTCCGGTTCTTAAATTTAGCAATTAACGGTTCCGGTTTGGTTCGGTTTGGTCCGGTTCTGAACTGTTGCACAGCCCTATTCATAACTGTTCTTCCCTAAGGAAGAACTTGATATTTACATAATACTCTCTGAACAGTGGAGGGAGGGAGGTTGTGGTGGTGGGTGAACGGTGGAGGGAGGGAGGACGGCGGGTAGGAAGAGATGGGTGGAGGATATGGATGGAAGTGGAGGTGAAGGTGTTCAAGTTTTTGATGAGGTCTGACGTTAAGGGAAGAATAAAACAAGAAGAGGTTTGAAGTGGGAAGTCCACCTCTTTTTGGAAAAGAGGTCGCGTGGACCTTTTAAATGAAATCTCTTCTGAAAAACAATCTACAAAACAATAGGTATGTGCGTTGTCTGCACCGCGCAGACAAAAGAGGCTCTGAAAAAAACAAACCTAAAATATAAGCACACCTTACCTCTATCCTAAAAAATAGAGAGCCTCCTTCCTATGAGATCCCCGGCTCTAAAGACGTCAAAATATATGAGTCATAAAAGCATACACTAACCCCGTGACAATATGCACACATCTACACAACAAAAATAGGAGGAAAACGTCATCCTATTTTTGTCTAATTATGACCAAAGTGGAGGGTTCAAATGAGAACAATTTTTTTGTAAAAAGAAAAAAGAAGAAGTTTCAACCAATAAGAATGCTTCATTCTATTTTATTTAATATTTGTATTTAATTTTAATATAAGGGTATATTGGTAAACTTACATAAATCATTAATTTGTATTCTTTCTATTTAATAACTAGCTAAATTAAATTTGTAACTCCTTTTCAAAATATATATTTTTTTTTCCAAATTAAAAAAACAACTTAATTTAAAGTGTAGAATAAATTACTAGTTGTGTAGAATAAATTACGAGTTGTGTAGGATATATTTCGAGGTGTGTAGGATAAATTTCGACTGTGTATAATAAAATTCTATAATGTGTAGGGTATATGTAGAAACTTTTTTATATGTGTAGGTTTTTTAGATAATATGTAGGATAATTAATGATTAGTTGACTAATTAATTAAAGAGAGAAAAATTAATGATATGAGTTATAAATGAAATAACATTTTACTAATATGCCATTTCTTCTTTTTATTATCACATTAAATTTCTTCTCAAATGAACCTTCCCCTATGACCAAATAGACCGACTCATATGCTACAAGCAGAAAAATAATCCAAAGAATTAAGTCACATAAATGATAAATCAAACAGAATACAATGAACTAAATAAAATCCTGCTACACTTGGTATGTCATCAAATAACATATCTCTAAAACTCACACTATCACAATGAAATAACCAATCCGAAACTAAATTACAAAACACAGGTATGAAGACTACCAATGTTTAAAACGTCTATTTCTCATTTGTTTCCTGGGCTAAACCGAGCTTGTTTGGGTACAGCTATACTCAAGAAAGCCTGTGAAACTACCATACCAGATGAGATGGTTAAATGTCCATTTAGCGACCAAATGGTTTCGCGAAGAAACAAAAAGGTTAACGATACCCCCTTCCTCTCCCACGCCCACGTCTTCCCCACCCCCTACCTTGGCCGCCACCGCCACCTCTGCCGCCATGTGAAATACCCTCAAAAGCCCTGTGCACTAGCTGATTGCCGCCTCCACCACGCCCTCGTTTGTTCGCATAGTTGCCTGAACCATTTGTCGTGCTACCTGCCCGTTTCACTCTGTTTCAAAAAAGAAAAAAAAATATTTGTGATGAACTGATGATAATGGCAAAAAGGTAATTTTAGTAAATAAGAACTTCCGACAAAGGAAATCATACCCGGTGGCATTAGTTGATGGGGCTACAGTCTTGACAGCTTCTTTCCAGGATAAATTAATTTTTTTATCTCCAATAAATGAAGGTGACTTGGAATGCAGCGGCTGGGTTGATAGAAAAATAATGTAATATAATAAAAAATACAATAAATAATATGCAAACACGGGTTAGAATTCGACTTTACCTGTGTCATTGCCAAAATGTTATTGCATGTTCTCAAACCTGTCGTGGCATTCTGCTTTTGAGTTTTCTGCAAATTAAACCAATAATTAAAAAAAAATAATATAATAATAAAAACGTGATAATATATGAGACTAAGTATGAATTTACAATAGTAGCCTTTTCCTCATCAGAAATTGCAGTCGCCATTGTTTTATTCTGCTGAGCCATTCCCTGAGTTAATTTCTTCATGGTAGCTTTAGCTAGTTCTTCAACACACTTCAACCTGCATAATTATCAACACAGAGAAATTAACCGACAGTCGGGTATTTTGACTTTTGACTTGAAACCATCATGTCTCGTGAAATATATTTGGATAAAATATTACCTTTCGGTGAAATCTTTGTAGAATTCTGAAAAGTCCTCACCGAGCCTGTCTGACGGCTGGCCCGTCACTATCTTATAACCACATAAGCTATTTGTGGCATTTGGAGCCTGTCACGTAAGATTGTTGATTGGAAAAATAAATATTAGGAACAAAATGGCGAAACTGTAATAATAAAAATCGTTCACTCACCTTGTGAGCTAAATGATGAAATGTGTAGAGTAAGCATTCGACGTATGTGAAGTTCATCTCTTCTCCGGTTTTCCTTGCAGGCATGTACTTCTGATTGGATAAGAACGAATATAAATCAACTGAAACAAATTAAGAGCCCAAAAGGAACATGTTTGCAGAAATCTAAAAGTCACAATATGAATCATGGTTGTTAAACTGATACATGATGTTATTGATACAGGAACAACTTGCCTAAAACGACAATCATAGGTTTCATCAACATACCATTAAAGGTATCATACTACCATAGTATTTTCCAACATTTAAAAAGGACAAAACTTTCAAATAACTTTAATCTATAGAGTATTTGAACAACAGAAGGACCTTAAATGATATATTAATGTGAATTTTTTATAAGAGAATGAGTAAAATGCCATTTTGTCCCTGACGTTTGGCCACTTTTACGACTTTCGTCCAAAGGTTTGTTTTTCCGCATTTGGATCCAAAAGGTTTGAAATTTTACCATTTTCATCCAACTCGTTAACTCCCTCCATTTTTCTGCGTGAAGTCAGTGGTATTTTCATTTTTTTACACATTTTTTTGTGATGATTAAAGGGTTTTGAGTGGGAAGAAAGTCAACAGAGGTGGATCTTTATATCTTGTAGTGTTTTTTGTTTTAATAAAAATGTCTAAAAAGACGAGAATGCCCCTGACTTAACGGAGAAAAATGGATGGAGTTAACAAGTTGGACGAAAGTCGTAAAAGTGGCCAAACGCCCATGAAAATGGCATTTTACTAAGAGAATATACATATACCTTCAGCAGTTGAACAACAGAAGGAAGAATATTGCGCGAATCCTGTGGTGTTGCGTAAGGAGAACATTCAGCAAGGTTTTTAAGCAGGTCAACTTTCCGTTCTTCAGGAAGCTACATATGAATTAATTAAAGGGTAAGCCACATATTATACACGAGTTGTTATTTGTTAACTGTAATTCCTCTGTACTTTAATATTTCAGTTTTGCGACAAGGTTGTTATTATTTTATATTGTACCTTATCAAATATTGGAATGATGTTCTTGTTTAGATAGTTAATGAACTTGCTACTTGAAGCACCCCTCTGCATATAATTTAAAGCCACAGTTATAAGAAAGTAACATCACGGGTATGACAGAAAAAATGCGTATGAATAACAAAAAGAATTCACATACTAAGAAAAACGGAAGAGCCATGTAGAGGCACGATATCAATCTATCGATATGGTCCCCATCTGAAACCTGCAACGTGAAGGCCATATAATCAGCAAACTATATAATCAACATTATTATAAAATAGACCAAAAGTATAGTTTGCTGATTATGTTAATATACTCACATCAAATGGTGCATCTAGATCTGCTTGGCTTTCGATAATTTCAATAAGCTCCTGAACACGCTCAGTAGGAGCTTTATCTCCGAATATGTTCAAACTTTTTAAGAAATCCATAAACATTTTGAACTCTGCTCCAGTAACATCTTGCAAGCTCTGCAAAAAAAATGGAATTAAAGTACGCTTGCATGGTTATATAATCAACTAAAGTGCATTAATGTGACTTTAGGAGCATACTTTTTTTATTAAATCGGTGATATGCCTTTCCATTTGTTCTTGAGGCTTCAAAAGCTCAGACTTTATAGGAAACACCTGCAGTTTCATTTGAAAACACATCGTCTTAGTTTATACAAACGATCAAAATTGTATTTATTACTTAAAAGACTGTTTTCTCACCTTGTCCCTGATAAAGATCAGGGTCCTCTCACGATTATCATCTGCAATTGGTTTATCATCTGCAATTGGTTCATCGACACTTTCAATGTGCTTGAATAAAGCTGTCAAGGAGGCTGCACGTGTATTTTAATTTATTAAATTACAGTTATAGCGATAAATGAAGATAAAACTATGATGCTCCCATTTTATAATTAATAAATTAATAATTATCTTTAAAATACCTTTAACATCCTGTCTCAACAATGACAGAAGTGCTTTATGCACTGCATCACGTTCCACATTTTCTTCTGAAAATATTAAAGTACTTAATGTCATATATAGAGAAAGGATAACATAAAAAGGATTCTTAAAAGCTGAGTCTTCTTGTTTGATCCCACTCCAACGACGAAATAAACATATACGTATATATGTATGTGTGTGTGTGTGTCATACATCAGCTATTGAAAAGCAAACTTTAAAACAAAAAATATATATTTTACCAGCTATGAGAAGTTGAGCAAGAATGTCAACAATCTTAGGAATATGTTCCGGTGTATCCTTGCAGAAAAGAGGAAGTCCACGAATTGCTTGCACCCGTATCTTCACAGAAACGAATAGAAAAAAATAGAAAAAACAATAAGAACTTCAGCTGATATAGATTCAAATAGCAGCAGTTCTAATAACAGTTCAAGACAACAACATTAAACAGCTTCAAAAAATAAATAGAATGCTTCACCAAATGCCTTTACCACTTCTCTCATCTCTAATGAAGTCATAGTACAGTACTAATTCAATATTCTAAACTAATAATTCACATACTGTCAAAATGTCTACTCTACTATCAGAACACGCCATTAACAACATAAATCCTTTTCCTAACCCTAACAGAGCACAGAGACTAAATCCATATACAATCATACTTAGGGTGTAAACGAACTGAACCAAATGAAGCCTTGTTCATGTCCGTTCGTTTAGCATTAAACTTGTTCACGGACACATATCGAACGAAAATTCCTGTTTGTGTTTGTGCATTAAGAAATTGAAATTGTCCACAAACACATACCATTTACAAAAAATGAAAAACAACATTCTTAATCCCAAACATTAGACATAATCCCCTTTTAAAATGTTAAGCACTTGAAATAATGATCATAAACATAATCCCAAAATAAAGTTTCAAAGATCTAAGTTTCTAATGACCGAACCTAAACAAAAAAAAAAATGACCATGAACCGACGTAAACGAGCATATTACCAAATGTTCACGAACACAATTGAACCTAACGCAACCTTTGTCCGTGCTCGTTCATTTAATTAATCAAACGCAATTCCTTGTTCATGTTCGTTCATTTATTAAACAAACAAACAAACGTAAACGAACTTCCCAGTTCCAGCCAAATGGTTCGCGGAACATTCAGTTCGTTTACAGCATACTTAAATCCATGTAACGAACCTATAAATAAAAAATACTAACCCCTAGTTCTTCAGCTTAACACAAATACCCGATGAGCATCACTTTTTGTTTGTTCATGTATGTTCGTGAACGTTCGTTTATGTTTTTGGTTAAATTGTGATGTATTACACTTGTTCCTTTGTGTTCGGTCATTTCTGTTTGTTTATGTTTCGTTCATGTTCGGTGAAGTGCGAACGAACTCAAACGGAGAGTACCAGAACACACAATTAATAACAAGTATAAATCATTTTTCAAACCCTAACATAGCACATAAACTAAACCCAAACACATTCATTTAACTGCACAACTTAAATAGTAAAATTCACACAATAATAAACCTACAAATCAAAACACTAACCCCAAGCTCTTCAGCTTCACACAAATCAATATGAGCATCAACAGCAGTCCCCGATAATCCCGGAAAAAACTTGAAAAACCTAGGAATCAGCTGCGCAGCTAACTGTCTAGCTTTTATGTTCGTACTGGTAGCCGATGCAATAATATTCTTGTAATCATCCTCGTTCTGCAAAAACAATAACCTAATTTGACATATTTCATGATAATAATCAAAGTAAACCCTAGAAAAAATGAACAAGTGGTGACCTGAGATTTGTCTTTGGCTTCGTTGAGGCGTTCGCCGTACTCGTAGAGCTTTTCGATGTCTTTCGCGTCGCCGGAAGCGTCGGCCATTGGTTGTTGTGGTGGTAGTAGCCGGTGGTGATCGGAGTGTGGGAAGAAGAGATGGGAGAGCGGCTTGAGGTTGGAAGTTTTAGAATATGAAAAGAGAGGGAATATAAAGGGTTGTCGATGATATTAATGGAAGTTGGAGGGACGGATGTGTAACATGGGTCGAAACATACGTGGCACGATTTTTAACTTTTTAATTAGACTCGCGGGCGTTGTGTCGCAGACACAATGAACGCACAACTTTTAAAACATAAGCGTAACGTTAAGGGTTGTTATATTGTTGCTTTTGAATACATAAGACTTTGATACAAAATTTAAACCTAAAAGAAAAGCCTATTACAACCATAAGGACAACATTTTTAAAATAACAAGCAAATCAAGTGATTTTTTTTGTAACACAAAAATGTTACTTTCGAATACATAACAATTTGATAACCAGCTCTGAAACGTTTTTCTAACATAAGACTTTCAAACAAAATTTCAACCTAAAAGAAAAGCCTATTGCAACTATAAGGACTATACTTTTACAAAAATAAGCAAACCAACCGATTTTTTTGTGTAATACAAAAATGTTGCTTCCGAATACAACATACTTTGATGACTAACTTTGAAACGGTTTTCTTCAGCTTCCACATAAAGTTGGAAAATGTGAATCTTGTCTTCGGTTAGTGATGCTATCGTACTTTCGCATGACTCTACATTGTGGGTCAGTGATGCTATCGCATTTCCTTGCATCTATACATATTGGTCTGTATTACTGGCAGTTATGTAATCTACGCCGACTCCAATATGTCATCCATCACATATTAGTGAGATGAATCGTATATTGAATTTCATATAACTCAATTGTCTGAAGGCTGCAAGCCTTAGTGGATCAGAAGCATTGATAATCGAAATTATGGTATTGGATTGTTCGGCTACAACACGAATATTAGAATTCTCATAAGCCTTGTTGTGCGTGATAAAATATCTTTGAAACCACATATTCATCGGCCTTCTCATCCAGATTGGTTCCTAAATGCTACTAGTGCATAACCCATTTCATTTTGAAACATTTTGATAACCCAATAGTAATCTCATAAAGAACCAGCCTCATATCTGAATGTTGTCTTGGAATTGTATGTGCATGTTGACCTACAAAAATTATAATTATTTAACCGTTAAAACAACTAAAGACATGTAACGATTAAAAGATAAGAAGTACACTTACCATGATGAGATCAACTCTGGCACACGCATCCACGATGCACGTCTGAATCTAAAATACGCACTCAAGTCAGCAGACAATAACGATATAAGGTGTAATGACCTATTGTGTAAAAGCCAAAAAAAGCATAGGTTACACATCGATATAACTCCAACAAAAGCAATAAGCTTATCAACCATTTAAAGTAAAAAGCCTAACTAATAACGCAGAATATTAAACAGGACGACAAACTTAAACACATAAACTAACGCTGTGAAACATATTATACCTATATGTAGCAGCACGTTGGCAATGACTCTTGAAATACTTGGCAATGTATTTATCCATTATGTTAGTGTTAAATTTAACATTCGATATCTTGTCAAACAAAACACTAATAAAAAGCTAAACTAAGAAAACGAAAGCTTAAAGCAAATATAACATAAGCCCTCACAGACCCAAGTGACCGAAACCAACATACAAATCAAGTAGATAGTAAAGCAAGGTAAACCAACAAACACAACAGAAAGACACTAAAGTTTATTGAAAGAATAGACAAAGTACGTAAGCCACTTAACTTAACAAAACCCTGAAGCCTATAATAAAGCTAACATAACAAATAAGATAAAGGTCTAACATGAGGTTGTAATTACCATCATCGACCAAAAAACCAAAATTAAGCAAAGGAGTACTTACAAACATCCACCAACGACAGTCAACATGTTTTTCGGATTCCAATTTACGTATGATGAACCCAAAAAAACAAATTTGATAACCAAATCAAAAGCAAAATGAAATCGAAAAAACAAAAAATAAGTAACATGGACAAAGGCTCAGAATTATAGTTATTGTTAGGAAACTTTTGTAAGTGTTGAAGAAAAACGTGATCATTTTGATCAATTCTGAAAATGACAAAGTTAACAGGTCCTTAAGAAAGAAGACACAAGACAACATGACAAGAAGAAAGATAAGCATCACCTTCAATAAGCATTAGAAAGAGATCACAATCAAAGCAAGATGATCAGAAAAGATCAATCTGATGAGTCTGATGATAAATCTGTTATTTATCATCAGAATCTGGTAAATTCTGTTTTATAGGATCCGAGTTTGAATTGTTTGTGAATGTTTAAGATGAATGATGTAAGAAGATAACAAAATGGAAATAATGCAACGAAATGATAATAAACTTTAAATCACAAACAATGGAAGATTTGCTTTCATCATGATACTTTGATAGAAAGATTATAAGATACAATAGTTCACGTATGCATGAATTACAAACTCCCCATCAACCTAAGATCACTCTGATTTGCTTGTACAAAATGTCAAGGAGAAGTGATAATAGAACAGTACATGCAGTGTTCTATTTATAGTACAATCAAACCGCTGAGGAATCTAATGCTGACGTCACCTAGACAATGTCATCTGACAACTTCTAACAACCTCAAACTTCTGCTAATACTAAAACACTGTTACATTAAAAACTCTGATATACAACATCTGTTGATTCATCAGCTGTTGAGTCTTATCATCTGTTGAGCCTCAGCAGACCTTTCTTCATCAGATTTTGTCTTCTTCAAACAGAGGGTGATCGGACCTTTGCTTATCAGTAGACTTTGTCTTCATCAGTGGTTCACTTTGGCAGACCTTTGAATCAGCAGACTTTAGCTTTTAGCAGATCTTTGGTTACAACAGATGTTGATGCCTTTTTCATTGGGAGGAGTATGTTATTCAAAGCACAGTTACTGTTGATCAGATGATTGTAGATTATTTTGGCTTTCTATCATCTGTTCTTTTGGCGGGGTCCATATGTTCCAACACTGTTCATCGGAAATTTGACGACCAAAACATTAGAATTCTGGTAAGTTGTTCATTTGAATTCTGATGGAACAACTTGTAACGTTTCACATTTTTGTACCTTCCTTAATTAGAAAGTTGTGATCATATTTCCATTTTTGGAAACTTGTAATCGTATCGTATTTGTAACTCACTCCCAATCTTGTAATCCAAGGCTTTGATCATAATGGAAATTCATTTATATACATATACTTGTTACATACTTTTGTTATCCACAACCAAACGTCGAATACATGTATATACGCAAAAAATCAAGACTTGAAATACTTGAAATTATTAACCATACATGCATTACACTCATACTTGTAGGATCATGTCGTGACCCGAACGAGTCGTTCAGAGGAGTTTTAATCTATTTCAAAGGCGGAAACAGAGAAATTGTGACAACCGGTAATTAACGGCCTCTAATTTCGCAATTAGCGAATGTTTAAGGTGATGATAAATAGTGTTTAAGACACGTATTAACTTAATTAGGCTCGTGGAATGCCTAGGAACGCTTATCTGACTCTACAGTGCGCGTACGGTGATTTTCGAGAAAACTATTGATCGTTAAGCAATAACGAACTGAAACCGAACAAAATACCGACAACACTAAAAAAAATACGAAGTTTATACATATAACTTATACTTATGAATGTGGTTTTGTGAAAATATTATGCTTTCGAACGACACAACACGCAAACATGAACGAAAAACGCGGAAACAGTAACATACCGACAATCAACGACGAAACGGAAGCACCAGACTTGAATTTCGTCTCGATATTAATATATTATGATATATTTAGCTTCATTTTAAATTTTATTAACCGCAGTTGAAACCGGATCAAAAACGGAATTAAAACGGTAACGACGCGACTTTACGCGATTTTTACCGTAACCGACGGTCAAACACGACATCAACGACTACCGACTCTGATTTTCATAATTCGATACTAAAAGTTTGATTTACAACGCTTCACGGAGCTCGTGTTTGGAAAACGGGTCTTGTAATAAATTTCGGGCCATTAGACACGGGGATTGGGCTTGTGGGCCTTGGGCCCAAGCCCAAAGCCCACTATATAACCCTATGTATAAAAGGGTGTCAAACCCTAACACTATCTCATTTCACCAGCCGACACTTACTTCATCCATCTCATGTCTCTCTACTAAACCTTATCTACAAGGTTTCACACACAGACAACTTCATCATCTTCACAAATTCATGACACAGCCCTTATTCCCTCTCAAACCTCATTCTCTGTTAACTTACCATTACATACACACAAACACCTATAGTTCATCATCTCCAAACAAAATCACACACCTCTCGATCTCCTCTCCCTCTCCACGAGCCGGCGGCCGGTGAACCAGTGAAGCCGGCGCCATTAGATCTCCGACAACACCCACACACGCAACGACCACTCCCTCGTTCCCTCCCGTCTTCAAACCGGTGAGCCACCGGGAAGAGTCGCCGTAGTGGCGGCGGTGGTTTTCGAAGTCCCAGTCACACTCACAAACTCGCAAGCCCCCCCCTGACGACGTTTCGACGGTGATTAGCGAGCGTGGCGGCGGACCTGATTTCTTCTGACAGGTGATGTTGAAGATGACGGTGATTTTGTGAAGATAATGGTTAGTGGACTCGGGTCAACCATAGGTCTTCGGTTCAACATCAGGTTTGAGTTTTGTTTGACTGTTTTGAGCTCAAGTCAGGTTACGGGTCTCGGTTCAGCCGCAGTTCGGGAGTTTCGGGTCACCCACGGGTTTGCTCGGGTCAGATTTGAGGAGTATACGGGTCAGATTCAAGCTCAGACAGTAGTTTTGGTTCAAGATTCGCGTTATGTTATAGGTTTGGGTGTAGTTCGGGTCAGCTTATTGTTCTGGTCAGACATGGTTTCGGTTCGGTCAACAAAAATCAACTTGTGGTTTGGTTTATTACGGCTTGGATCAGTTTCGGGTGATTCGGGTTCGCGACACGGTCAAGGTCAGCCAACTGGTCAAACCCCAGTCAACGACAGTCAACTGTCGGGTCAGCTGGTCAAACGCAAGACGTGGTAAAGTTAACGACGCCAAAATTAGTTTAGATTGATATAGTTTTTAGATATTTTTTTTTCTTTACTACGCGAATCGAGCTCGACCGATTAAAACGCTTATACATTAGTGACTCGCTTTTATTTTGACATATTAGACGGACATTTCATACCTATATATTGTTGGTATCGCTGAAAATTGTTGTTTTTTTTTTATCAAAATACGACAAAGTTGATTGTCGGGTTATTCTAAAAACAGAGTAAACTCTGTCCAAATTTCATAAAAATCCGAATACAAAACATAACTTTATTGATTAGACGATACTTGTCGAAATCCGAGTTTTCTTGTTGATTAAATAAAAAAAGACTACTTATTTTTAAGACGCTTTAAGTTAACGAAAACCGATATTTAATTAATATAAATATAATTATTTATATTTATTAAAAACGCCCATAATTAGGAAACTTTCACAAGATAACTATAATTAGTTATATTTCGTTCAAACATCGTTACTTTGTGTTATTTTGTGAAAGAAATATAATTTTCTATGTTTATTATAAGCGTCGACTTGAAACTTTCTTACGAATTAATATAATTTTATATTTATTTCAAACGTTTAATATTCGGAAAATCATATGAAGTAAATATAATTTACTTATATTTATTTCAATCGTCTAAAATCCGAATATTCTCATAACAAGAACATAGTTGATTATATTAGTTTTAAACGTTAAGCTTTCGAATATATATACATATATATATATATATATTTATTTCATTTCACCTTCTATTTGCGTCGACTAACACGGCATCGTATATGTAAATTTGTTATATACACGAAAATATGTATATATATCATAAAACACTCGAAAACTAAGTCGACCTCGAGACTTAGTTTTATCCTGATTATAAACGGGATCAACTAACAAAAGTTTGGTTATTTTAAACCAAAATCATGACACCTTTTTAGAATCGTTTAGTTAACGATTCGGTAGAGCTCGAACACGTAGTTTAGCTACGTTTGAATTAGAAACTTATCATTATTCCTTGATTAGGAATGCTTTAGTTGCACACTAGCGAGCTCACCTTCTTGGAATGATATCACGGAATCACGCTAGGCTAGCTTTGCACAGGAACGTCAAGGTGAGTTCATAACCCCCACTTATTACGGTTTTACGTTTTTATAAATGTTTTCGGGGGTGGAAAGACATGCAAGTTTTTGCAAAAGCAAACACTATTTTAATGAACGATAACGCATATTTATAAACCATATTGCAAATGAATTTCAACGAACTTGAAAGGTTTACGAAAGGTTTATACTAAACATACCGGTTTTACATAACAAACACGTATTTTCGCAAACGTGCATGATTTTCATGACTAGTGACGAGAATGTCCTAGTTACAACAACGGGACTGAGTTGGTCTGCGTACGAAAAACGAGACAACTCAGTGAGATCATGTCCCCCTTTTCTTTCAACGTTTCGGTTTACAACTTTCGGGGGAAAATACATGTCAAACTTAGGTATGATTAAGTTATGGAATGAACTCTTAGATCATGTGAGCATAGGCTGTAACTGAGGTGCCATTAATCCTTTTGAGGACCAAGGAACAAAGGTTAGATCTAATGGGTACGGGCGAGCCCCACTCACGGTCCATGGGTGACCACTTAGAGTGCTGTTGTGTCCCAGTCGAGGTGATTCGACACTAAAAATTTGCCTACGCGGGTTGAGTACCTCCTATGTCGTCACATATATTAATGTCCTTGCAAAACATTAATGATCAACATGTTCATAGACGCTTTACATACCAACTTACATCACTATAACTTTCATATGTTTTTCATATTCATTTGACGCAAACTCATAATACATGTATTTACAAACTTTGATAATGTTTTCAACTTATGTACAAGTAAGAGGACGAGTTGGTCCTGCTTACAAAGACTCTCGTGGGCTAGACTCGCAACTTTCATATATCATGTCGAGAAAATGATTTTACTATATTTTCTCAACAACTTTTAAACCGGTTATCAAAAAGATTTGTTTTAAATCTTTTTCAAACTAAACTATGAACTCGCTCAACTTTGTGTTGACTTTTTCGCATGTTCTTTCTCAGGTTGCATTTTCAAAAATATGGAACGGTTGGAATAGGAGAACCCATGGTGATTTGAGTACTTAGCGAGCGTTCATTGTTTAGAAGCCTTAGCTTTTTGCTTCCGCTGTGCAATGAAGATACTGGTCCAGTCACGCCAAGCTCTGATATTTCGGGGTGTGACAGATTGGTATCAGAGCTATAGGTTTCAGCGAATTAGGTTCTTGTAGAGATACCTAGGCTTTAACCTTACTTTCCTCTGGGAACTTAGATTATTAAGACTTGGACACATACAGAACGCCTAGGACTGAATATGGGTTTCCAACCGTTGCCGAAAATATTGAGTCAACAATTTTGATTTTAAACATGCACAAGAGCTGTGTTTGATACACGATACAAGAAACGATTACATACGGTAAGCAAAACTTTGAAAGTTTTGGATAACATGCATTAGGATCTTTGTAAAGCTTATGTTGAAACTCATTAACGGTCCTCACTTAGAAACTGTGATTAACAACTCGGGTAAACGCCATTATATTATGTTGTCTTTGCTATTTTAATTACCCTAGCAGGTAATCTACGTGGAACGAAACGCTAGTGCGCGAGTGCACATGGAACTTAAACTATACGTCAGCGGACGTCGAAGTATATCACACACGACTTTCGAGGCAAGGCCTCCGGGAAAACACAAATGGAAACGACAACAACGATACTAACCCCGTCAGCGGGAGAACTACCAACCGAAATGCGACACTTTGCCACGTGATCCTGCAAATGACACGAATCACGCTGAGGTACGTTTAACTGGGATTTCACAACAATCTATACTTCCTCTAACGAGACTCACAACTATTGGCGCTGCAAAAGAAGTCATATGTCTTCGCATTCCCCCTATTTCATTTATGGCGATTACGCTATGTTCGACATTCCATGGTAAGGTCAACTAACAAACGGTTATCACGCGAAATTCCAGGTAAAGTCCATAAATTTCTTTTGTTGAAATTCCGACTTTTGCATATAGTGAGTAGATTTTCGTATTTCTACTCCTCCCTAATGATCATTGCATCACAAAAATATTCTTACATAATAGCGAACGCTCATTTGCTTCATTCTTGATACATGCGTTGTTTGTTACGCATGTGACTTCACTTGAAATTGTTGCTTTATCAAGTTCAAATATTATTTCGCTATACTCATTCCTTGCATTCGATAAACTTTATTATTGCATAATGTTGACTCTTTGATATCGAGTCAACGAAACTCATTGAAACTCCTTTCTTTTCAAGCTACATACATGGTTTTTCGTTGTAACCATGGCAAAACTTTCTTGTTGATACATGTAATCATTGTTGGATTACACTTAACCCAAGTTCAATTGATTGAACTTGCTCGTAATATATATTCGATTCAAGATCCCAAATGATGGATTGAGGCCATCATATTCGAAATAATCCCAACAAGCGCTTCATTTGCTTTGAACCATAACAGGCTTGTTTGGTCTTCGACTTTATTGAATCGTTTCCTTGATCACGATCACCTTGTGGTGACGTTCTCATAAATTTGAAGCTTGTGCTAATCTCGTTTGCACACATCATGTACGGATTTAGTTATTTATTTATTTGTTTATTGATATTAAATCCGTTTTGCTGAATTATTATACTAAAGCAGTCTTAATACAATCGCGTATTAAGATAATGGTACACAAGTTCATGTCATATTTCGGTGTACCTCTTAACGATTCTTTCACCATCGATCGAACATTTTGTGATATTCATTGCTTTTAATCTTCGATCGAGAACATTATTTATTTGTTTCAATATCAATTGAAAATCGTATAATTTTTTTTTACTTCGTTAAACCTTGTATCTGATTTCAGAACACGGTGATACTTGTTCGGTCACCGCTATTATATAATTATTTCATTCACTACGACACCTTGTGGTGTCGGAACGAACTTGTAGATTGCGCTAATCATGATCGAGCGTTTCATGCAAAACACGGTGATGCTTGTTCAGTCACCGCTATTGTTGAATTATTTCATTCACTACGATACCTTGTGGCATCGATATAAACTTGTAGCTTGTGCTAATCACGATCAATCGCTCATGCGAAACTACGTATGCTCCTTATTTGACTAATCACTCAAATAATCTTAATGCAACTATGTATTAAGGCGATGATACACCCGGTTTGTTTGTATTTCGTTTCGGTGTATCCTTGCAACACGTTGATTTTATTCATTTAATAGTTCGAGAGTTGATAAATCATTTTTATGATCCTATTTATTTGAGTTTGTGTAATTCGAGTTTCATTTATACAACAACCAACGCAAGTTTCCGTTGGTAGTGAATTCTATTGTCTCAAAAATTGATTTGCATATTGTGAACGTTCATTTGAAATTCTACCGCTCGAAATTCCTCTTTTATTGAACCCCGTAAACTTGATCACATTGGTGATAGTATCACTACGCTTCGTTCACTTGACATCGATTTCTGGAACAACTCCGTTGAACCGTTGGGTTCTTATTGGTGCAAAATGTCTTTACATTCACATAGTCTGAATAAGCCTTGATTCGATTACGCGGTTATTCACTTTGGCATTGTTCGGACTTACCTGCGAACGACACAACTCTGAGAAGATAGCATAGTCTAAATTTCGAGGACGAAATTTCTGTAACAGGGGGAGAATGTGACAACCGGTAATTAACGGCCTCTAATTTCGCAATTAGCGAATGTTTAAGGTGATGATAAATAGTGTTTAAGACACGTATTAACTTAATTAGGCTCGTGGAATGCCTAGGAACGCTTATCTGACTCTACAGTGCGCGTACGGTGATTTTCGAGAAAACTATTGATCGTTAAGCAATAACGAACTGAAACCGAACAAAATACCGACAACACTAAAAAAAATACGAAGTTTATACATATAACTTATACTTATGAATGTGGTTTTGTGAAAATATTATGCTTTCGAACGACACAACACGCAAACATGAACGAAAAACGCGGAAACAGTAACATACCGACAATCAACGACGAAACGGAAGCACCAGACTTGAATTTCGTCTCGATATTAATATATTATGATATATTTAGCTTCATTTTAAATTTTATTAACCGCAGTTGAAACCGGATCAAAAACGGAATTAAAACGGTAACGACGCGACTTTACGCGATTTTTACCGTAACCGACGGTCAAACACGACATCAACGACTACCGACTCTGATTTTCATAATTCGATACTAAAAGTTTGATTTACAACGCTTCACGGAGCTCGTGTTTGGAAAACGGGTCTTGTAATAAATTTCGGGCCATTAGACACGGGGATTGGGCTTGTGGGCCTTGGGCCCAAGCCCAAAGCCCACTATATAACCCTATGTATAAAAGGGTGTCAAACCCTAACACTATCTCATTTCACCAGCCGACACTTACTTCATCCATCTCATGTCTCTCTACTAAACCTTATCTACAAGGTTTCACACACAGACAACTTCACCATCTTCACAAATTCATGACACAGCCCTTATTCCCTCTCAAACCTCATTCTCTGTTAACTTACCATTACATACACACAAACACCTATAGTTCATCATCTCCAAACAAAATCACACACCTCTCGATATCCTCTCCCTCTCCACGAGCCGGCGGCCGGTGAACCAGTGAAGCCGGCGCCATTAGATCTCCGACAACACCCACACACGCAACGACCACTCCCTCGTTCCCTCCCGTCTTCAAACCGGTGAGCCACCGGGAAGAGTCGCCGTAGTGGCGGCGGTGGTTTTCGAAGTCCCAGTCACACTCACAAACTCGCAAGCCCCCCCCTGACGACGTTTCGACGGTGATTAGCGAGCGTGGCGGCGGACCTGATTTCTTCTGACAGGTGATGTTGAAGATGACGGTGATTTTGTGAAGATAATGGTCAGTGGACTCGGGTCAACCATAGGTCTTCGGTTCAACATCAGGTTTGAGTTTTGTTTGACTGTTTTGAGCTCAAGTCAGGTTACGGGTCTCGGTTCAGCCGCAGTTCGGGAGTTTCGGGTCACCCACGGGTTTGCTCGGGTCAGATTTGAGGAGTATACGGGTCAGATTCAAGCTCAGACAGTAGTTTTGGTTCAAGATTCGCGTTATGTTATAGGTTTGGGTGTAGTTCGGGTCAGCTTATTGTTCTGGTCAGACATGGTTTCGGTTCGGTCAACAAAAATCAACTTGTGGTTTGGTTTATTACGGCTTGGATCAGTTTCGGGTGATTCGGGTTCGCGACACGGTCAAGGTCAGCCAACTGGTCAAACCCCAGTCAACGACAGTCAACTGTCGGGTCAGCTGGTCAAACGCAAGACGTGGTAAAGTTAACGACGCCAAAATTAGTTTAGATTGATATAGTTTTTAGATATTTTTTTTTCTTTACTACGCGAATCGAGCTCGACCGATTAAAACGCTTATACATTAGTGACTCGCTTTTATTTTGACATATTAGACGGACATTTCATACCTATATATTGTTGGTATCGCTGAAAATTGTTGTTTTTTTTTTTATCAAAATACGACAAAGTTGATTGTCGGGTTATTCTAAAAACAGAGTAAACTCTGTCCAAATTTCATAAAAATCCGAATACAAAACATAACTTTATTGATTAGACGATACTTGTCGAAATCCGAGTTTTCTTGTTGATTAAATAAAAAAAGACTACTTATTTTTAAGACGCTTTAAGTTAACGAAAACCGATATTTAATTAATATAAATATAATTATTTATATTTATTAAAAACGCCCATAATTAGGAAACTTTCACAAGATAACTATAATTAGTTATATTTCGTTCAAACATCGTTACTTTGTGTTATTTTGTGAAAGAAATATAATTTTCTATGTTTATTATAAGCGTCGACTTGAAACTTTCTTACGAATTAATATAATTTTATATTTATTTCAAACGTTTAATATTCGGAAAATCATATGAAGTAAATATAATTTACTTATATTTATTTCAATCGTCTAAAATCCGAATATTCTCATAACAAGAACATAGTTGATTATATTAGTTTTAAACGTTAAGCTTTCGAATATATATACATATATATATATATATTTATTTCATTTCACCTTCTATTTGCGTCGACTAACACGGCATCGTATATGTAAATTTGTTATATACACGAAAATATGTATATATATCATAAAACACTCGAAAACTAAGTCGACCTCGAGACTTAGTTTTATCCTGATTATAAACGGGATCAACTAACAAAAGTTTGGTTATTTTAAACCAAAATCATGACACCTTTTTAGAATCGTTTAGTTAACGATTCGGTAGAGCTCGGACACGTAGTTTAGCTACGTTTGAATTAGAAACTTATCATTATTCCTTGATTAGGAATGCTTTAGTTGCACACTAGCGAGCTCACCTTCTTGGAATGATATCACGGAATCACACTAGGCTAGCTTTGCACAGGAACGTCAAGGTGAGTTCATAACCCCCACTTATTACGGTTTTACGTTTTTATAAATGTTTTCGGGGGTGGAAAGACATGCAAGTTTTTGCAAAAGCAAACACTATTTTAATGAACGATAACGCATATTTATAAACCATATTGCAAATGAATTTCAACGAACTTGAAAGGTTTACGAAAGGTTTATACTAAACATACCGGTTTTACATAACAAACACGTATTTTCGCAAACGTGCATGATTTTCATGACTAGTGACGAGAATGTCCTAGTTACAACAACGGGACTGGGTTGGTCTGCGTACGAAAAACGAGACAACTCAGTGAGATCATGTCCCCCTTTTCTTTCAACGTTTCGGTTTACAACTTTCGGGGGAAAATATATGTCAAACTTAGGTATGATTAAGTTATGGAATGAACTCTTAGATCATGTGAGCATAGGCTGTAACTGAGGTGCCATTAATCCTTTTGAGGACCAAGGAACAAAGGTTAGATCTAATGGGTACGGGCGAGCCCCACTCACGGTCCATGGGTGACCACTTAGAGTGCTGTTGTGTCCCAGTCGAGGTGATTCGACACTAAAAATTTGCCTACGCGGGTTGAGTACCTCCTATGTCGTCACATATATTAATGTCCTTGCAAAACATTAATGATCAACATGTTCATAGACGCTTTACATACCAACTTACAGCACTATAACTTTCATATGTTTTTCATATTCATTTGACGCAAACTCATAATACATGTATTTACAAACTTTGATAATGTTTTCAACTTATGTACAAGTAAGAGGACGAGTTGGTCCTGCTTACAAAGACTCTCGTGGGCTAGACTCGCAACTTTCATATATCATGTCGAGAAAATGATTTTACTATATTTTCTCAACAACTTTTAAACCGGTTATCAAAAAGATTTGTTTTAAATCTTTTTCAAACTAAACTATGAACTCGCTCAACTTTGTGTTGACTTTTTCGCATGTTCTTTCTCAGGTTGCATTTTCAAAAATATGGAACGGTTGGAATAGGAGAACCCATGGTGATTTGAGTACTTAGCGAGCGTTCATTGTTTAGAAGCCTTAGCTTTTTGCTTCCGCTGTGCAATGAAGATACCGGTCCAGTCACGCCAAGCTCTGATATTTCGGGGTGTGACAGAAATAGGCTTCGAAACAGCTTGAATATCACTTTAAACTACTATCTGATTGATATAACAGCAAAATACAATCACAGGACAAACCGGCAGCACCTCGGTATCCAAATCATAAACTGTTACAACTGATTTCGCTTGAACTGCTATTATAGAGTTCTGATTTCGCTTGAAAGTGTCAAGGTGCATTTCAAGCGGAATTAACTATGTTGATTTCGCTTGAAACTGCATATGTTACTTTCAAGCGGAATCAACTCATTCAAGCGGAATCAACCTATTTCACACTTAAATCTTTTATTTTGTCGAACAGCGTGCCCTGATCTAACAATCTAGTACAAGACTCGATACAAGACGAAGTCGACAGATGTATGCACCAACAGACTCCCCCTCAGATGTTGACGAGTCTTAAGTGTCGAGTCTTCAATCTTGATCAGTCTTACTGCACTTAACTCTTTCTATCAGCACCAACATGCTCCTTTCGAACGAAACCTTCTCTCGGATGTCTTCAGACTCCCCCTTTCGATGCGCTGAGATTGTAATCTGGCTTTCACAGAATCAGGATCGTTATCTTGTTCTCAAGCTTTCTAATTCTCTTGATCAGACCTCTTGATTCCTTAAGTTCATCAGCATCATCAGCTCCAGAATCATAAGCTGGCTCTCATTCTACTCAGGTATCGAAAACTGGCTTTCCTACACATTCTCTACCACACAATAAATTTCATAAATTTTAACAATTTAATATTAAGATGTATGCACCAACTCAGACTCTCCTTTTCAAAACAACCAGAATATATGTGACCACTTGCAAAAGAATATTCAAACATTTTTAAATTTAACAGACTCCCCCTCAAAATGATCATCATGTTTAGCATTTGGAATTTTGAAAATCAGCTTTTCAACATCAGTTGTCAAAAATCTTTTTGGATTTTTGAGTTTAAATGAAATGCAGTAAAGAAATATTTACAGACAATATTTTTGTGAGTTTGTGTAAGAGGATCATATCAGTTTATGAGACAAATCACCAACACCATTAAGCATCATTTCATTTTGAGTTCTAAACAATTTACTTTGATTGTCAGTATATTGGTCCTCTTAAATTTTCACACAAAGTTCAACTGTTTCGAGATACGAGATTAATGTATTAAGCAATTAAACTTATCCGCGTGACCCACCACTTGAATATACTCCCGTATCCAGATCCCAATATTCAGTCTTACAGGTGAGTATACCTAGATGATATCTGTAAGGGGGTTAGGTGCGAAACCGTGAGAGCTCAGGTCAGAACTTCCGTTCAGCAGAGAGATGACGGTTCGACTTTTGGTGTGTCCCCTTTAGATGATCTTTTCTTCAACAGCACATGATTAGCATTTTTCAATGTTTCATCATTTTTTATGCTGAGGGCAGCGCTATATTTCAAGCATTTGCAGAAAGTATTATACGGGGACTAGGTCATTGCTTCCGCAAAATCAGAAGTCCCGAGATAATACCCCAGATATCACTGAGTATAAAGACCTAGTATCTCAGAAAGAGGGACCTTTCAAACAAGATTTCGAGGGTTACCCATATATCCAAGAAATGTTCCCCATGATATAAGCAAGTTTGAAATTTAGATTTATATCTCATCACAATCTACTGAATGTGCAAAAACCTACTGGCACATCCACAGTGAGATCGTTTATCACATTTAACTTTCCATTTCTTTAGCATGTTGTGATAGTCCACTGATGTACTATCATTTCTTTTTTTCGCAACAAAACTCATTTTTGTTTTATCATGTTTTTGGCTTTTTCAAATTTTTTAATGTTTTTGGATTTTCTGAAATTTTTACTCCCCCTAAAATGCAAACACATTTAAAGAAAATTGAGAACAAATTGTACAAGAAAAATGACAACTGATATCGAATCGCTTCAATTCGCCATCCACTAGGCATAAACAATCAGAACTCCCCCTTTCAACAAACTATTTTCCCATTAAGATTTCAAAACACTCAAGTTTGTTTTAATCAAAATGGTTTTTCCGGAAAATAAGTTTTGTTTTAACCACTTGTAGGTTCGGGGTAAACTCATCACATTGTCCATTTTTAATCACATGTATGAGGATTACATCAAGTTCAAATTAATGACCTTGACTAACCACTTTGTAAACAAACCATTCAAACCTCTGTACCACTTGTAAGGCGAAATCACTTTTCGTGAATATCTCAAGAAAAATGCCAATACCTACTCCTCACTTACCAACCTGGGAGTTCCGGCATAGTCCATCACCTGTAAAAAAAATTTCAACAATTTTAAAATCTTTCACAAAAACTATTTTAACAAGAATGATGCCGATTCCTGCTACACGATTACAAACTTGGGAGCCCCGGCAAGTCCAATTTTTCAGTTAAACACAGACATCCAAGCCTCAGCAAGCTTGGATGTTAGCTTATCAAGTTCACTTTCAGTCAGGGTGTATGTTGCCTTCTTTGTTTCATAAAATTCTTTCACCCCTTTCACCTTACCATCAACCATTTTTCCAAAAATCTTTTTCACATTTCCATTAAATGCTTTATCGACATCAAATTCTTTCTTTTCAGAATAGAATTGATTCGATATCTCAACATTACCAACTTTTGATTTAAAATTCTCAGCCCTTAATGATGGAAAATTAACATCATCCATTGGAGGCACTGATTTTTCCTCTTTAACCTCAACCTGTGGCTCCTTTGATTTTGTGGAATCAGGTTCATCGCCGAATTTTACATCAGACTTCTTAACAACCCACATTTGGTTGTCTTTGGCTCTCTTTTTGTAAAAAAATTTCTTAGAACACTCACCAACTTCATAGGTTGAATTTTCAAAAATTTTGAACCTTTCAGCTGGTAGTTCAACATCGACAACTTTTTCTTTAAGTTTTTCAGAGACTTCCTGTTTTGTTTTTGTAGCTTGAGAGCAGTTCCATGCAATGTGACCAACTTCATTGCACTTGTAACAGGTTCTAGTCTCCTTCCTATGAAAAACTCCAATTCCTTTCCTCTCAGCAAGAAACTCCTGGTTTGATTGTTTCCAGAAAGGTTTCTTCTGTTCTTCCTCAGCACTTCCTCCTGAAACAAATTTTGTGTTTGTTTTAAAATTTTGTCATTTTTATAATTTTAAGGTGGAACAAAACCTAATCCTTTCTTTTTGTAGTTACCATTATGGTTTGATTTCTTTTGAAAACCAGAACCGAAACTGTAACCCTTTTTCTTGTTTAGTCGCTGTTGAACTCTTGAAGTGTATTTTTTAGGTTTTTCAGTAAGATTTAAATCTTCTATTTCAGAAATATTAATTTCTGTCATTTTGAAAACCTTTTTGATCATTTCAAATCTAACACTTCTTATTGGATATTCTTCATCAGAATATAATTTGTCAGAATCATTCAAAGTGTATGCAACTTCGAATGTTTCATCATTCAAATTTGATTTTGATATCAAAAACTCTTTACTATAAACCCGTTTAACCGACGATTTTGGACTGTCGACTGACGAACTTGAACCTCCAGACTCAGACTTTGACTCAGACTCCTCATCTGTATCCAACACCTGATCGACCACCTTTTTTATTAACTTAGACTCATGATCAGTGTCAGACGATGTGAAAGTGACGTCAATGTTTTCTGGTAATTCATCGGTTATATCAGACTTCAGTTTTATATTGACTGCCTTTTGAACTTGCTCCTCATTTGGTTTTCTGGGAGAATAACCTTCCCAGATCGAAGGTAGACACTTGTTATAGCTAACACTTGGTTTCTTACCAGTATCCTTCTTCTTTGGCTTCTCATCCTGAAATGCTTCGAAACCTGCAACAGTTGGATAAATTCGATCAATAAGATAATCAGAACTAGAATAACTCTGTAATAATCGTCTGATTCTCTCATTCTCAATTTTCTCAGTCTCCAACTCTTGCTTCCACTTTGCACTTTCTTCGATGTAGAAATTGATAGCTTTCTGCTTCGACATCATCACAGCATTCAACATGGTCAATGCATCCTCTCGTTCAGAATTTGTCTTTTGAAGACCAGTTACTGTCTTGTTCAATACATCGTAAGATTCCTTCACGTAGTTGAGATTGAACAGTAGTTGCTCTTTCATCTTCTCAAACTCAGCCAACTTTTCATCTTTTGCTGCACATTCCTTGCAAGGTTCTAAACACTTTAAGCAAGGCTTGATGACTTCCACAATTTTTTCTACTTCAATATCTTTTCAGATTCAACAACTTTTTTAGCTTCAGTCACCTTTTCTGTTTCACCAACCTCCTCAGCAACAATTTTAACCTCTTCATTTTGAACAGTCTCTTCTTTTTGAATAATACTTTCAGACTTCATTTGTTTTTGTTCTTTTGCTGTTCGTCTCTTCTTCAGCTTCTCCAAGCAATCTGCAAAATAAATTTGAAAGCTTTCAGGAGATAGATGAGTTTTTGCAACATTAATATGTCTTTCTTCTTCATCATCATCACTGTCATCAGTTGGTGATTGATCAAACTCTATTGACTTGTCAGAACTATCATCTGAAGAACTAGAATCAGATGGTGTTTGATCAAAAACAGTTTCTCTTTCTGAACTTTCATCTGAACTTTGTGAGCTTTCATCTGATAAAACAGATTTTCCTTCTTGATCCTTCACATTAACACCAATCACTTTCATCCACTCAGTAAACATATCTGGTTCTTTCACAATTTTAGCAATGAAAGCTTTAAACTCCCCTTTCTCATCCACAAACATATCCCAGCTAAAACCTTCAGGTAACCTTTCATCATCTTGATTGATTAGGCATGCTTTGCTTTCAGATGAAATGTATTTATCCCAGCTAAAATTTTCTTGATTCACTAAACATGCTCTCTTTGAAGAATACTCTATCACTTTTCTACCATGAGCCACTTGTGGTTCTTGTTGTTGTTGTTGTTGACCAACTTGTTGATATATGGCTTTCCGGTAGTAGTCATCTTTTCCAAACGGATTCTTTGCTTCATTTGCTTCTCTATTCTTGCATTCCCTCTTGAAATGACCTTTCTCCCTGCATCGAAAACAAGTAACTTTAGATTTATCAAAACCTAAAGTAGAAACATGTGCATCAAGAAAATCATTTCTTCCACTAATCATCTTGAACTTTTCAGCTCTTCTCAGGACACTAACTAGACACCATTTGACATCCATGAGCTCCATTTCTTCAGCGTCTATCTGATCGTAATCCTCTTTCGTTAGCATTGGATTCCCGATTCTCCCTGCAACCAAACCTTCATAGGATTGCAGCACAGTTGCTAGTAATGACATGTGATCTTTTGCAATTTCTTCAGAGAAACTTTGACCCTCTGGAAGATTCAAAGCTATATTGCACTGTATCACACAACCACCACTTTTTGTACTTTGAGAATGGAAACTTGATGATGAACTCTTGGGATTAACACTCGGATATGAAGAAAATCCACTGCTGTTGTTTGAACCTTGATCAACATTTTCAGATGAATTTCCAGCACTAAACGCAGTTTGAATCTTCGGACTTCTTTCAACCTCTTGAACACTGCCTTTATAATACATTTTCATGTCTTGTTGACCACTCGGATTATTCATCCTCGCAATCTTTTGCTGTTCAAGATCTTGACCCTCAATCTTCTCGATGAACTGAGAAATCGTTAAACCATCATATACTCCAGTGTTCTTTAAGATCATCAAGTAAGTACCCACTCCTTTTGAGGTAAAGCGTCAGCTAACTTGTCGGCCCATTCCTCTCGATCTTTGGTTATGCTTAACATTGACATGGATTGCACTAAATGGCAATATCTTTCAATTAGTTTCTTTGTATCTTCCCCTGGAAAACTTGTGAAAAGATCAAATTCTTTTTAAGCAGTGCCTTTTTGCTCTTTATCATCTTTTCACTTCCTTCAAACTTGATTTTAAGAGCATCCCAAATTGATTTTGAAGTTTTGTCATGTTGAAGCAATACAAAGATGTCTTCTTTAATGGCTTGCTCAAGTAGACTAATCATCATTGTAGATCCCAATATCAATCCGGATCACAGTGGTTGGTTGTTTTAGTCCAAAACACCTATTGATTAAGTGTTTGAACTATGAAAAAGTTAAGAATGATCAAGAATGAAGGTGAAGCTAATGGATTAATGAATACAACAAGTGTTGTATTGGATCCAAACAAGAATGTAAATCAATAAAGCACCTTGGATATCAGATTAGAGCACAAAAAACAAGGATTGAATGTAAACAACACTTCTATTCATCAAGAGAGCCAAAAGCTTAACATGGTTACAATACTTAGGCTATATATAGTGTGCCTGACTTGCCAGCAAATTTATAAATTTGCTGGAATCTTAACTACACCAAGTCAGGATTTCTAATTCTATGGAATTACAAAATAAGCCCCTATACTATTAGATTAGCTACAAACAACTATAAAACTAATCCAGTACAAGTATGAACGATCTCAAAAGTTCCAACAATATCCCCCTAGATCGTTGCATACTTGTCTTCTCATTCTTCAGTTGTTTCCACTGGATTCTCTGTAGCTATCTTTTCAGGCTCTTTGGGATTGTCTTCATGCCCTGCTGTTTCTGGTGGTGCTTGAGACTCGACTGGTGCAACAGGAGTTTCTTGAGGAGTAACAGCTTCACTAGTTGGCGGATCCTCCATACTGGCCTCATATGTGGATAAGGCCGGAGGTGGTGATGTAGTGGTGGATTCAGTTGTTGAAGCAGAAGTCCTTTCTTTCTTTCGTTCATGCTTCTTTTTCTTCCTCGCTTCCTTCTTCTTTTCTTCTGTTTCTATTCGTTTCTCGATTTTGTCTACAATATCCAGCATTTCTCTCTTTAACTTCCAGGCTCTTTCTACCGCTCTCTGAAAAAGCATGGCCTCCTCAAGATTTGCATTTCCAGCTCCCACGTTTATGCGGCTTGCATTCAACACCGTTAGATCGGAGAGTCCAAACATAAATACGTCCATAGGATCCAAGATTCGGATATCCACGTTTTCGTTGGATCTGATCACAGCTTCGCCAGTTTTGCTATCATAAAACCATTTCTTGAAATCTTTGAGGGCAACAGGAATTTCTTCAGGAAGCTTGATTCTCGTGACAACTTTAGCAGGGTTGATCACCACGTCACCTTTCCTTTCCCTGTCACTGGATCCATGGTTGTTTTCGACACTCTCCGTCTTGGACGCTGAGGCCTGTGATTAGGGAAACCCTTGTTGCATTCTTTAGCGATCAGGCGCTCAAAGCCTCCTCCAATGCTTCTTTCTTCTAGATTTAGAATGTCCAGACGGCCAAGCTCACGTAAATCCCACCTAGGAAGAGTAAAGAGATCAAATCCGGTCTGGAAGTACTGAATCAAGCCACCTTGTCTTTTAACCACAAACATTCCTCTCAGGTTGTTGTACATCCAGCTAATGATTCTGTCGGTAGCTTCACTCTTTTCGACAGTTATCACCTGATAAAAATCAGGAGTCTTTCTCTTTCTTTCTTGAACCACTCTGGATGCTGGGGAGAAAGTTTTTCCATCTTCCTGCTCATACAGTACTTCCTCTTCTAGACCCCATTCAATGAATCTGGCTGGCATATCATCTCTATCAACTTCTTCTTCATCACTTTCATCTCCTTCAGTCACCTTCTCGACTGATTCCAGACGTCTTTTCTTAGTTTCAGCTTCTTTCTCCTTTCTGGCAGTTTCCTCTTCTATGAAAGTTTCAAAGTCGAAGATTTCATCAAAGGAGAACATAGGCTTTATTTTCATCTGCTCACACATATTCCTCATCATTTTGTATAGTTTCTCAATCCCCATTTGCTGGAATCTGATGAATTTTGACTGCTTGGCCATATAAGCATTCATTTCTTTGTTCTTTTTACGTTGATCTTTAATCTTCTCTCTCAAGATGTTTGTGTCGTTTACTTGGTTTTTGAGAAGACAGATTTCCTTGGCAATAGATGGACCGGTGTCTTTAGTGAGTTTATCGTAAAGCTCTTGAAAGGGACGAACCCTTTGTGGAGGGACTGGTGGCTTTGAAAACCTGGTCGGCTTTACAGGAGATACTTTGGAAGATCTTTCATCTGTCGTTTTCTTGCTCGCTGAGGCTTCATCAGGATCTACTATCAAAGCATCGACGAAGTCATTCAGTGACTGAACTTCTTCTGTAACAACCTCTGGTCTTTCGGAAGCTGACATCTCTTTTCTCTTGAGTTTCTTCTCCTTCTTTTCTTTCTCCTGCAGGGCGTGAATTTCTTTCATATCTCTGATATGTTGACGATGTTCTTCAAATTCAGCCGCTCTGATGCTTGCACCCATCAGTCTTTCAGGATTTTCAGATGCCTTTTTCTTCTTAGGTGGCTCATCTTCAGCAACCGGTTTTCCCTTTCTTTTACCCTTCAAACGCTCTTCTTCTTCAGCAGCTTCTGCTTGAGCTTGGGCAGCTCTTTGTTGTTTTTCTCGAAGTGCCTCTTTGTATTTTCTATATTGTTGGTGCACTGAATGTCTGTTGACTACGTTTGTATTGAGTCTTAGGTCTAGATAGGTTGTACGAAGATGAAAATCAGAAAATAGGATCTTAGATGTTAATTTCGCTCCAGATGACACTTGTGTCATTCTGAGCGAAATCAGGAAGTTGCTATTTCGCTCTTATGTACATAAGAGATTTCGCTCATGGTAACTTGGTGATTTCGCTCTTAGAGTCACATGGTGATTTCGCTCATGCTGTTTGGAGCGAAATCAGGCATGCTATAAATACCAAGTCATGTGTTCTCATTTGTAACCATTGGAGCGAAATCAGGTCATGCTATAGGTGTCGAAACACTGTCAAAATCTACTCAGAAAGCATTAATAGAGAAGGAAATTGAAAGGAAAAGCTGTTGTTACTTTGTTTACACTGATTCCGCCTTTGTACACAAAGATGAACTGCCTTGACTGACTTTTTAGGGTCATACAATCGGTCCAACAAGTGGTATCAGAGCTCAGGACGAGGAGTTCATACTACTACAACTTTATTCTACCAGATTCTCTTACTTCTACTCACTTCTTCTCATACTTTTCTGATTTGAACTGGTTCCTACGGTTGAAATGGACTGAATTTTGAGTATAACGTGTAAAACATAGAATTAACAAATCCTAGAAAGAATCAGGTTAAAATTCGGACTAAAAATGGTGAAAATTAGCTAAAAACTTGATTTCGCTTTTGCGGTCATCGAGGGGTTTCGCTTGAAAACAATTGATTTCGCTCAAAAGGTACTTGACCATTTGGAGCGAAATACCTAATTTCGCTCGTAGGGACATACATTGTCTAATTTCGCTCGTGTGACATATTGCTGATTTCGCTTATCAGTCAAAAACTGATTTCGCTCGATTGTGTTTTACTAATTTCGCTCATAATCAGACATTGATCTGATTTCACTCGAGAGTACACCTTGATTTCGCTCGAAATTGTTGATTTCGCTCGAAATCATCAATTTTCAAAACTTTCGAAAAATTTTCTAAGTGTTTGCTGATTTTTCAGGTTTGGTCAAGATGGATGACATTTTCTTGAACCCGTTTAGCGACATGTACGCATTTGCTGGAAATTCGGGAGATGATACGTCTACAAGCAACAACAATGAGAACTCGACAACTGCAAAGAAGAAATTATCGGATGCTTTGGAAGTTGAAAGTGCTTTCAGAACTTACAACAAACCACCAAAGTTGATGGCTATCGAGGAGTATAGTCGGTGGGCAAAGAAATTCGAAGATTGGTTGATGGCTTTTGCGTTTTCGAGTTGGAAGAGTCTTAAAAATGGATATAATGACGGAGGAAAAAAGGGTGAAACTTTATCAACATCTGATGAGATAGAGTCGTTTGTTGCTGAGCAGAAATGTGTTGCGTTGTTGTTTCAATCTGTTCGTGAAGATATTATCTCGCTGATCGAATACTCTAGTGCAAAAGATCTCTGGATAAAGTTAGAAAAGAAATGCTTAGGAAGTACAGAAATAGTGAAAAACAAAAAGAAACTTCTTAGAAAAGAGTTTGATCTGTTTGGATGTTTAAAGAATGAATTAGTTTAAAAAATGATCGAGAGGTTTGGGCACCTGAAGCTGGAACTAGCTAGACATGGAATTAAGTATCCCGAAGATGAGCTAGTAGACAAATTGTTCGATTCGTTGCCAGACGAGATGGATTGGCAATATTATGCGATGATGCTGAAAAATACTATCAAAGCGCCAGAAGTGTTGACTATAGATTTGCTGATTGAGAAACTCGAGAGTCACGAGTTGGAATTAAAGAAGACATTCAAAGTCAATCACTCATCGTACCAGCAGAACTTGGATTTGTATTATCTAAAGTGCATGATGCCAAAGAACAATTCTCCCAAAACTGCATTTTCTGCTGAGAATGTCTCCACACCGAACAAAGAAAGTCAAAATAGTGGTTATCACAGTGGATCGTCATCAAATTCAAGTCAGTCTGATGCAAAGAACTTGTTTCACTGCAACATCGCTGTAGACATGAAGAATGCTCAGAATTTCAGCGAGGAGTCGGCCAAGCAGCAGATGGTTTTCCTAGCGTCGGTATTGGAATCGTATGAAAGCCTTGTAGCTGGGAAGATTGGCAACACTAACCTAACAAAAGAGGATTATGATCAAATAGATCCTGAAGAAATTGAACTAATTGACAAAAGGTGGTGCATGGCCAGTGCTGTCCATCGAGCTCAGCGTTTCATGGAAATAACCGGCAGGAAGTCAATTGGTGAACCATCTACCAAGTTGGGGTTTGACAAGTCCAAGGTGACATGCTTCAAATGTAAGCAGAAAGGTAACTTCAAGCGTGAATGCAGAAACGCGTATGCTGATGAGTCTGAGAATCCGTTCAGAGAAGATTACTACAAGAAGGCAATATATCATCAAAACAAATCGGAGCCGCCAAGAATGAAGCAAATTGAAGAGAACAAAGAGAAATCTAGAGCTCTTGCGGTGATTTATGATGATGAGGGTTATGACTGGAGTGAACTGTTACCGGAGGAAGATGCGGTTGGTTATGCTTTCATGGCAAAAACTGAGCCTATTCCTTGGAAAGATAACAGAACTGAAGAACAAAAGTATAATCATAGAAGACTATTGGCTTCAAACAGAATGACCAGGATATCTGGTATCTTTTCGGAAGCAAAAAGAGCAAATAGATGGGATCCAGATAGGGAGTGTTATCTTGATCCATATGGAAACATTGCTATTGACCATAACACTCTGGATATGGAGGCCATAATCAAAGAGTTAAAAGATGATGATGATTGTTGGCAGAACAAATGGTGGGGAACTGGAGACGAGAAAGAGAAAGAAGAGAAAGAGAAGAAGGAGAAAGAAGAGAAAGAGAAGTCAAAGAAGGTTGATACTGGGATCATTGACACTACTCAGGAGTTGACTGCTGAAAATCTTGGAAAGATGGATGACAAGGTGCTGGCAGCTAAGGCGATTGAGGTAGATTCTAAATCCGTCTCTGAGTCTAAAAGCCAGGTCAGTTCAAACACGTCAACGACTGAATCAGGTAAGAAAGTTAATGGGGATGTTGATTGCAAAAATTGCATCAACGAATGTAAATCTTGTAACACAATCACGTATCTCAACGGAAAGAAGGTTGATGATCTGACAGCTAAGGTTAGAAGCGTTGAGAATCAAATTCTTGATCGTGACAAGATGCTGAAAGCTTTAACTGAACGGATAAAAGAATTAACTAACAAAATTGAAAATGATAAAACTGATCATGAGAGGATTAGGCAAGAAAATGAAAAGTTAGTTCTTGAAAACCGTCAAATCACTGAAAAATTTGAGAAGCTTAAAAGCACAATGAAAGATAATGATGATCGAAATGGTAAAACTTATAAAGAAAATACTCAACTAAAAATTGTGCTTAGATTAAAAGAAGAATCAATCAACCAACAACTGGATGAAATCGCTAAATTGAAACTAAAAGTTCAAGAGGCTGAAATTGAAAATAAGCGAATCCAGTTGAAGCTTAACAGTTACAACTCTGCAAGCTTTGTTTTGCAACACATTGTTCCAAAACCAATCGGGAAAAACAAAGCAGGCGAAGATGTTTATTCTGATGGAACTGGGGTGGGTTTTCATAGAGTTCCACCTCTGATTCTGGAAAATTATACGAAAAAGTAATATGGGTTGGTTGAAATCGAAGAAGAAAGTGAAGTTAAACTTCCGGAGAACATTGATGTTACTTTTACATCATCTGATGATAGTGTTCAGACAGAGATTGTTAAGAGCACAGCTGGAAGTGTGTTGATGTCTGATTCAGCTGAAGATGATGGATGTTTCTTGGATAAATACATTCCGAAACAAAAGTCCAAAAACAACTTAAATGATGAACCTACTCTTGTCATGTACAAGATATCGGGATCTGATAAGTTGTATTCAGATTCAGAGTTTCCAATTGAGAATGTGAATGTGAAAAAGTTAACAAATGTTTTCAAGTTGGTCGAAGTTGAATTGTCAGAAGTGAACAGTTTGAGTCAAACGAAGAGACAAATGAATTTTGAAAAAGATAAATCATACTACAAGAAACCTGTTGTTCCACCACGTTTTAATAATAACAAAAATCGAAACAATTGGTCGGGTGGTTATCAGGGTGGTAAGAATTATCAGAGAAGAAATGTTCAAAACAAGAGGTTTATTGAAAAGAAAAGGTTTGTGAACAGTTCAAGTTCACTTGCTGATGAAGAGAAAGAATTTTTTTCAAAATCGAATGAAGAATTCTTTGAGAAGAGAGCTTCACAGGCTCAGTCTGAAGGCACAAGTCGAGTGGTTGATACTCGAACATGCTTCAGATGTAATCAAGTTGGTCACATTGCACGAAAGTGTACCAACGTGAAGTCTAAGACTGAGACTGTGAAGATTCAACAAAAGAAAGTTGAGGTGAAGGGTAAAGCACCAATGGTTGTTGAGAAAAAGAGTGTGAAAAATAACAACACCAAAGTGAAAAATGAACCCGTAAAGAAAGTGGTAACTAAAAATGAAAAAAATTACAAACGGGTTGCATTATCTCAACAAGTTTGGAAACCTAAAACTGAGAAAAAGATTTCACCTTCTGAGGATTCAATTCCAATTGATTATGATGCAAATTTTCCACCTCTGAAGGCTGAAAACTTTAAAATTCAAATTGCGAGAGTTAAGAGTGTCAAGGTTACACCCAAGACTGATGAGGCTTGGGTGGACACCATGTTTGACTAAGCAGTTTGAATTGCCGGAGCTTCCTTGATCGCGAAGCATGAATCGGCATCTTTATTGAAGTGTTTGAATCATTTTTGTGATATGTGCAGGATCTTCCGAGATTAGTCTCACGCTGGATTATGGACAGTGGAGCGTCTCGACATATGACAGGGAAGACTGCATTGTTGTATGATGTGAAGAATATCAATGGAGGTTATGTTGGTTTTGCGGGTAATCAAGGAGGAAGGATTATTGCTGAAGGAACGTTATCCAACGGGATTGTGACGTTTGAAAGAGTTAACTACATTACTGAGCTGGAGAACAATCTGCTAAGTATCTCGCAGATCTGTGACAAGATGTATACCACTCACTTCACTGATAAAGAATGTTTGATCTTGAAGCCAGGATTTGTTATCCCTGAGGAATGGATTATCACGAGCGCACCGAGAGTTAATGATCTGTACGTGTTGGATATGAGCGTAGCTACTACAACCACGGGTTGTAACACCCTAGTTACTAATTAACGATTCTGTATGTAATTACCAATGATTAGATGTGTAGTTAAGACTACACATGCTATAAAAATACGGGTTTATTAAAACTTTTACAAATCATGAGTTATTCTACATAACGTGATTAAATTCGTTGTCTAAAAATTTACTATGTGTCAAAGTGCGGAAGCGTGTGTCTTTATCGTGTTCGGTGCTTCACTGAGCTTGATCGTCTTCCGGCATCCATAAGTACCTACATTTCAATAACATGAAATGCTTTAGTCATACAGGACTTAATACGTGTCTAAACGAGTCCGAGAAACATATGATAACGAAAACGAAAATTTCAACCTGACCTCCACCATAAATTACGGTGGCACCGTAATTTACGGTGGCCACTGGTTTTACATGCCCCTACCGTAAACCAGTAGGGGGCCTCCGTAAGGCTTTTCATCTCCACCGTAAATTACGGTGGCACCGTAATTTACGGTGGACCCTGCATCCAGTTTTTCCATATATAAATGCATACACGCTCATCGCATCCCATAAACATTCTATAATAAGTTTAGAATACGATTCGGGACTCCTTTTCGGTTACGGGACTGTTTTGGACAATTCTGCACATTTTACTGAACTGGCAGCTGATGCACGGCCATGCACCCAACCGCACGGCCATGCACCCAACCGCACGGCCATGCAGTTCCTACAATGTTGGGGGCACTGGCAGTGCACAAGCCAGTGCATTGATTTACTCGGAAACGCACGACCATGCGGCCAAGCGCACGACCGTGCACGGCGCCCAGATCAGCTAACATTCATAAATGCTAAAACTCGCATAACTTGCTCGTTTTGCATCCGTTTTACCCGATTCTTTTTCCTATGCGATCATAATTTATTTCTCCATCACATGGAGTAAAAATCCAATATTTGGACTACCAAAATTTGGGACCTTTAAGTCTTCGGCTTATTACCCTTTATACCAAATTTTGACCCGGTTACGCATTTTATCAAATAAACGTATTTATTTGATTCCTATACTTCATACACTTCATCAATAATTTTGATATACCATATTGGGTTCTAATCATAGGTTTATTATACAAATTAAACCCATTTTCACTAGCATGCTTATTTTGACCCGTTAAGGATATTTTAAGCACATTTAAGCTAAATTTCGCTTTCATTCTAATCTAGCGTTGTAACCTATATCTCTTACCTAGTACTCTTCCATCACAACTAAATGTGTGTTGGATTTAAAGTAGATATCTATGTGTTCCGAATTTATACCTCTTGAAATATCATTTTACGGCAAAGACTCATATGGAGTCTTTTGGCCCAAGATATTCTTCTTTCCCTACCCGTACTCGTTCCAAACTTTTGTTTAATCATAAGAATCCTTTCCAAACAACCTCTATGAGTTGTTTGTTCAATTTAGCCTACAAGGGCGTTTTGGTCGATTTTGATCCTTCTTTTACAATGAAGGGCTTTCACCAATTATTCGACCAAATTAGTACTTTTACATACATCATAAATGAGCGTACCTGGCTCGGGTCAACAAATAGACCCGATCTTATTACCTTGCTTTATATTCGCTAATTAAAAACGATGCGAATATCCATTGGATATCTATTCCTGTAAGCATATAACTTGACCAAAGAATCATTAGTCTATATAGTCAAAAGGTGTTGTCTACACCTTTTGACCCGTTTGGCCGAATTGACCATTTATCTTTGCGAAATGATATTTATTATCATCTACTCTACATGACTTTTCCCGTTTTAACACCGTACGGAAATTTTAAATATAAACCGTGTATTTCTTTTGTCATATTTTGACCAATTTATCGATTTACTTCTTTTTAACCATTATTATGGTTTCTATCATCTTTGATTTTGCTTGTTCCGTTCGACTACACGACGGAACATCATATTTCAATTGTTTAGATATTTCATTCATAATTTATATGATAAGAAAACATTCCACAAGTTAAGACTAGTGTAAGCTATACTTACTTTGCATCCGAATTACGCTTTTCCGCCATTCTTGCTTCGTTTGACCCGCTTCCTTTCCAAGCCTCCACCTAGCTTGTCAAGCGTCAAACTATCATCATAATTCGTAAGACGGTTATATTAGTCATCATTAATTATGACTATTCCATCTTACATATTTTCTATCACAATTACCATTCGATCTTATTAATGGTCGGTTTGACTATTTAAAAGTCAAATCACCAATTAACACATATGCTTGCATTATCAAGTTCACAAGACTCAATTAGGCACATTATCAACACTTAGTTCTCATTTAGGCATTTTAACAAACACCTAATGTGCATGATTTTACATATTTACTAACTAGTTCCTAACTAGTTATTTTTACCAAGATTAACATCAAAATTCACCATTATCACTTATGATCAATTACTCAAACTTGCAAATTGTTCAAGTATCTTGTCCCAACTAGCAACTATGATGTTTTTAAACATGTGTACATCATCATCTTCACTATATAATGAAAACCCACTTGTCTAAAAGTGGTAAATCACCAAATTACTCAAATCCTAGCAATTTTACTCCCAATTTCTACTTAGGGTTTGTTCCTAAGCAATCATACTTCATTAATTTGGCCATAGCCTCTATGATTCTTGCATAATTCGCATCATGCAAATTTAACAAATTTTCACAACTTCATAAATGTTAGAAATTCGACATACCTTACGATCCCCTTGACTTGGTGATCGTTTCTATGTATTCAAATCCGAATTTGGCCTTCAATTGATCCTCCAATTTGAAGATTATGTTGAAGAGCTAGGGTTTGCTCCATGGGAGCCTTCCTGGTCGTACGCACACACACACACTCTCAGTGTGTGTGTTGTGTTTTATTATTTGTTTTAATTAAAACAAGTTTCTCCACTTGGCAACTTTAGTCCCCCATGATATATTTGGTTTACTTTTAACTAGATCACTACCTAATTGTTCTTAACATTATCCCCACTAATTAACTAAGTTAGATATTCCTAGTTAACTTAGTGGGTTCGGGGAACTTATGACTAGGCTTATTTTAAGTCCCGTTAACTCGGGGCTCTTATAAACTCAATTCCTTGAAACTTTGATTAGCTTGTATTTAATATTTAGGATTTCTTATTTAAATCCAAATATTTACCGAGTTATTATTATTATTTTTTTTACTACTAACTGTACTTTACCCGTATTTTAGTATTAACGGAGTTTGATTACCAAACCCGTTTTCGGGGTGTTACAAGTCTACCCCCCTTAAAGAGGTTTCATCCTCGAAACCTTTTTCTTACATGTTTTATCGAGTTTAACTCCATGCATTTAATCTCGATAATCGATCGAGCATTGCTCATATTCTAACCAATTGTTGGTATTACCAAAATAGTATGATAATATCTTTTTGGTTACTGATCATCTACGGATCCCATACGACATTATGCAACTTGAAATAACGTAATTTCGTTACTTCTACTAGTTTAGTTACTTAGCGATATCCATCGCTTTTATATATTAACGAACTATTTGTGAATTCGTTACTTTGACCCGTTTAAAGGTCTTTAGTGAAATATTTCACTTTTAGCAACCATTTCTTTTGTTTTCAATTTCGTTTATTCGGTTCAGTTATACCGAATCCACCGCTTACAAGCGACTAATTTATTTAAATGACCTTAACCGGTCTCATTAACTAGACTTATTAGTCAAGTTACTTTTTACCGCTCGTTTGGTTATAATGTGATTCTACTTCACATTACATTTCTTAACCGTGATCATGTCACATCATGTTTATTTTATATCAACCTTTCACCCCCCTTTAAATTTCTATTAGAATTTATATTTGTAAGAACATTATTTCTTACTAAAACCGAAGTATTAGTTTTAGGATTTTCTCTTTAACTTTTGTCAATTATCCATACCATGATATTGACAGTCCATAATTTATTCTTTTAATATCTTAGTTTTATACGGGGAATCGTAACAAGTCCCCTTACCTCACACTATTGACCCGTAGGTCCCTTCACTTAGCCTCGTAGGCTATTTCCTTAGGCTTCCACCTCTTTGAGGCGGGGCCCTTATGATCCTTTTGCTTCAATTCATGACCTGTGGGTCATTTTGGCCCCGTAGACCTTTTGCTCTAATTAATATCCTGTAGGTTATGATGATCCCGTAGATCATCTTTTATTCGAGTCTTTATTTAAATGCGTATACCTTTATATACGCATATGGCGTTAAGGCACCATGTTTTTGTTTAGCATCACTTATTTTCGTCTTGATATTATCTTTGACCTTGACCGTAGTCTAGGGCTACATTCGTTTCCTTTTCGGACACATTTTTCCGATTCTATGACTTCTCACGTCATTTATGCGTCGGTTTATCTTATGCTCACCATTATCCATTTTACATACATTCGTGTTTAACTATGTCCCATTGCCAGGCTCATTATTCTTTTGCTTTTAATGTTACTATTGCCCCGTTTGAGTTTACCCATGCCGTCCGGCATGATATTATATTCGACCCGTTTAACTTTAAAATGGTTAAACATGGTTTATCAAAACTTCTATTTACTTTATCTTGTCATCTTTTAGTAACGACTCAAAATCCAAGTCTTTTAACTTTTCATCCGAGTTTCCGTTTCTCGGTCTGTGCATGCGTTCAATTTTTACCCATCAACCGGGTGTTTTACCGAAGTCATTATTATTGCAACCTTCCCGGTGTGCATTAAGACCTCGCTTCATTTCTATATTCCGACTTTGTCCTCGAGTTTGACGTTTTACAAAAACGACTCGTTTGGGGACATATTCGCATTTTCCGGGTTCGAGTGTAAGTATCACTCCCTCCCAATACTTGTCTAAATCATTTTACATGCTTGCGTTTTCTGGGTTCGAGTGTAAGTATCACTCCTTCCCAATACTTGTCTAAATCATTTTACATGCTTGCGTTTTCTGGGTTCGAGTGTAAGTATCACTCCCTCCCAATACTTGTCTAAATCATTTTATATGTTTCTTTGTCCCTTCATTCGGGCTCATTATCCTAATGTAATACGCTTCCGTCAGTCGGCCGCGCGTTTACATTATGATCAAAATATTTCGCTTATCTGATTCTTTTGGGTACTTTTTAATTCGTCCCACTCACTCCGTCCTTACTACATCGGGTGTAAGCGTGTCCATCATAAAAAGTTCATGGTATCCTGTGTTCACTGCCTACTTGGCCAGAGTAGGCGATCAACACATGACATACATGACCCTTTTATAACTTTCACATCACACCCCATGTAAGTAACACCTCTATTTATTCCTTTTGGAAAACAATATCCTGAATAGGCATTCTATTCAGGGTTTTCCAAGTTTTTCAATCGACAAATGCAACTATTAGTTTCTACGTATTTGTTGCTTATTTCTATTCTTGCAGTAATTTAAACGTGCACCTGGTAAATGCTTGCCCTAACGGGCTTTCTTGTCATTACTTATTTGCGATTGTTACGCGATTTAGGTCCTTGATGAGTATGCTCTTCTTGTCATATCTCGGACCGTTCTATCATCATACCCACAATTTGTTTAACTCTCGTCACTTTCAGACGCGAGTGTCCTTCAATTAAAACATTCACAAGAGTTAGTAATTTCAACTTCAATAATCGCCCGTATTATAATACAAGGCTTTTTCTACTATACGCGTCAACCATATTAATCATTTTAATTGGTGTAACGTGTATCACACGATAGCCCTATGTATTGTTTACAATACTTTAGCATGCTAAGGTATTAACATACACGTACTTACCGGATTTGCGATCAAGCCTCGAACCGAACACTTTATTCTTTTAACCTTGAGCTCTGATTACCAACTTGTAACACCCTAGTTACTAATTAACGATTCTGTATGTAATTACCAATGATTAGATGTGTAGTTAAGACTACACATGCTATAAAAATACGGGTTTATTAAAACTTTTACAAATCATGAGTTTGTCACACCCCCAAAATCCCACACGCGGAACACCACCGCTTGGAGGCGTGACGTGACCAGGATCAAGCCACCAATCATATTGAACATGTAATTAATAGTAAAAGTAAATGCCATTCAACCTCCAATATGAAAGGTGTTCAAAATGTAAGTACGTTATCACTGTTTAGCGGAAGCGTATAAATAAAACCCAATATAATAAAGTATGAAATGTCATAAAGTGTTTAACGAAACATTCACGATCCGTGCCCACAACGACCTGCTCCTCCTTGTGCATGCTCCATATGTACCTAAGGTCCTGCAAGGCATGCAGCAGAGAGTCAACAACTAGTTGAGCGAGTTCACAGTAAACAGTTCAGTAATAGTATTAGTAAAGTAAGCCTTGTGTTCGTTCGTTAAGTCATGTATCGTATGAGTTCGTATTAGTTCATATTAGTTCGTATCGCGGCCCTCTAGGCATGTATGCGAAGATTAGGGAAAGTTCCCAAGTATTCTAGACTATGTATATTTGTATCGCGGCCACCCTGGCATGTGTGCGAAGTTTTAGTATATAGTTCGCGGCCTTTCCAAGGCATGTGTGCGAAGACCAGTCATAATATCGCGGCCAACCCCTGGCGTGTATGCGAAGATCAGTTCAATTGGTATACTAGTCTAGCCGTATCTTATCATTTACCATCCTCACCCTGAGGACCATATCATTAGGTTCCATCAACTAAGTTTGCACAAATAAATCATCCAATCCCATTCCCACCCTGGGAATCCCATGCCTTGTAGAAAGTGTGAACTCACCTGGGTTTGCTCGGCAGATAAGCATTTGTCTTAAGTTGGTCAACCACACCCTATTATGGTTTCCACTTGTTAGAATAGTTTACAAGTAATCATGTATAAGCTACACGTATCTAATCACGTATTCATCAGTAGAGTACAAGTAATACGTATTTTACCAATCATGAACACATTAACATGGGTTATCATAATAGCTCAACAAATCAACGCCATTGTGTGGCTTTGATAAGGCTAGGGGCTTATATAAGCGTGCGGTCTAGTATAGACGTGTGCAGCCCACTTAACACATGGCCCAAATCATATAGGTGTACGGCCCACTTGTAAGTGTGCGGTCCACACGGGAGTGTGCGACTTCTGACAAGTGTGCGGTCATACAATGGTTCGACTTGAGAGTGTACGATGCACAAGAAACAACAGTACGTAAATTGTGCGGTTCAAGATTCACAACAACAAATCACTCACTCAATCATTTAAACTTTATACCAATAAAAAAGAACTACAACATAATTCTAGTTAATAGCCCAGACATAACCTAATAAAGAATCAAAATACCAAATGCCTCTTAACACAATAATTAAAGGGAGCTTGCTGATCATTCACACAACATGACAGCCATTCGACCAAAATATGTGATTGGCTAATTGATCACCAAATAAACAATTAGCATGAATGTATGATTTCGACTCCTAACTGATTAACTAAATTCCTTAAGTTTTGTAGAAATAAACAGCAACAATATATTCAGGATAGTTCGTGCACATTTCAAATAAAGCGTATATTAGTCCAAATAGCTTAACACCTATGCACATTAATATTTTCTGACCAAACATCATACACTTGTTCCATTCTATAATCAAAACCTCATACAATAAACACACAAGATTCATATTACAAACTCAACAATTATAACTATCACAACCCCTTACAAATTAACAGACCACTTCCATATTTTTAAACAATCAACCAGTAACAATTATTCCAATAGTTTTAAGAATTTTCAGACCTTATGAGCACATACATGAAACAAGCAGCCAACCATCAACAAGATTAAAAACACAACATATAAGCAAACTGACCGAAGGGTTTTGAATGGATGGTTGTGTGTGCGACCCGAGACTCGGACTTCCCTCGAACCAAACCGAACCTCAGCTTTAGCCAAACGTAACCCGAATCACAGTTGCCTGAACCGAGCCATCGTCTGCTGAATTGTTGACCGGATTACTTGTCGGAGCCAGGTAACACGGTCGCCGCCGGGAAGACAAGGGTACAAGGGGTGCGGGTTTTGTCGGAGGTATAAAGCAAAAGATAGTGGAGTGTTGTCGGCTGAACTGTCGAAGAACCAAGTGATCGGCAACCGGCTCCTTAGCTGTTGATGCTCGATCAAGATAGAGGAACGAAGGAAGGGCACAAAGATCGCAGGTTAGGTTCTGGGTGTTGTAGGGTTGTGATGAAACATGCATACATAACAAAAAAAAGGTTTTAAAGGGTGTGGGCGGTTTTGTGGTACATGGGCCGAAGCCACTCAATAATTATGAAGGAGTGGGCTGCTTTGGGCCATAAATAGATCGGGTAGGAGTGTGATGGCCGAGACTTGGAACAAGAGAACATGGTAATTTGCTTTTGCTGCTACATTGATTTGTTTATTAAACTTTATTATTATTCATTTTTTTTACATCTAACAACTTAATTATATAATTATGGTTAGTCAACTCAACTAATATAAAGTGCCATAATTAAGTTATGGTTCGGGCCTCAAAAGTTTCGAGTTATACGAGTTATGCCATGGTTCAAACGGTTCAGGTCGGTTCAACACAACATGAATTTGGTTTCGACTACACGTTTGCACACTATAAATTAAATAAATATAAATTTAATTCGTCGGATAAGGCAAGTGTATATTTATTTTGTAAAAGCGAAACGAATGGTTCTTACCTCAAACTTACGGGTTGTCACATCATCCCCAAGTTGAAAGAAATTTCGTCCCGAAATTTAGCAAACAGTCACTGAGGAAGCTAGTTTTGTTGAGCATTTTCGCGGGGTGTCACATCATCCCCTACTTGAAAGAATTTTCGTCCCGAAAATTGTTCTAAAACAATGACTTGAAGTGAGTTCCGACGAACTCGATCTATAGATACCTTACAACGCTTGGGGGGGGGGCTAATCTTGTGATCGGTGGAAATCAGGGCATGGTTGTTAGCGTTTTGTTATATTAGTTGCCAATCAAAGAAACAGGGAATTAATGAGGTTCATACGAAGAATCGAGCGAAAAGAGGGGTCCAACAATAACCGAAGGATTTGACCAGCTAATCTGTTGTCTAGAAGTAATTTCCAGTAGTGGTGCATGGCGGCATAGCAAAAAAAAAGGAAATTCGTTGTATCGTGGTCGCGCGAGTGTATCACTTGTCCAAAACAGAGTTTGGTGGGTAAGGTTTCGTGTTGCATAACGAAAAACGCATGTAACTGTAACTGCTTCGCTTCTGGCGGAGATGACAGGTGAAGGTGATGAAGTTCGTCAACAGGGATGCGTGGGTGTAGTTTTCCTAAGCCCGAGTTCGTGTAAGCCAGGTCTGGACTTCGTGAATGTTGACGTACAAACTGACTGTACGGAGGGTCAGATGGCGACGTCATGTCGAGGTAAACGTACGAGTAGATAGAATGCATAAAGTCGTTGTAGCGGGGTGACAAGAAATCAGGAAAGAATTTGACCACCACTTGTCAAATTTCAAGTAAACAATTATGTGTCATAAAGAACACAGTAGGGCTAATAGACAACATGTTGCTCTCCTAATTAAGCATACCATAACATCACACCATGCAAAAGTAATCTAGCAAGAAGGTAATATAAACTTAAGTCTTACCACATAGTGTGTTGAGCCTTGCACGTGGAGCGAAGCGTCGTTGTGGATCGTTGAGCACTGTACTGGTTATAGTCTGGTTTTATCAAAAAAAAAGTTTTTCCCCTTTTTAAAACCAAGTTCATTATAACCAATGGCTCTGATACCAATCTGTCACACCCCCAAAATCCCACATGCGGAACACCACCGCTTGGAGGCGTGACGTGACCAGGATCAAGCCACCAATCATATTGAACATGTAATTAATAGTAAAAGTAAATGCCATTCAACCTCCAATATGAAAGGTGTTCAAAATGTAAGTACGTTATAACTTTCAGCGGAAGCGTATAAATAAAACCCAATATAATAAAGTATGAAATGTCATAAAGTGTTTAACGAAACATTCACGATCCGTGCCCACAACGACCTGCTCCTCCTTGTGCATGCTCCATATGTACCTAAGGTCCTGCAAGGCATGCAGCAGAGAGTCAACAACTAGTTGAGCGAGTTCACAGTAAACAGTTCAGTAATAGTATTAGTAAAGTAAGCCTTGTGTTCGTTCGTTAAGTCATGTATCGTATGAGTTCGTATTAGTTCATATTAGTTCGTATCGCGGCCCTCTAGGCATGTATGCGAAGATTAGGGAAAGTTCCCAAGTATTCTAGACTATGTATATTTGTATCGCGGCCACCCTGGCATGTGTGCGAAGTTTTAGTATATAGTTCGCGGCCTTTCCAAGGCATGTGTGCGAAGACCAGTCATAATATCGCGGCCAACCCCTGGCGTGTATGCGAAGATCAGTTCAATTGGTATACTAGTCTAGCCGTATCTTATCATTTACCATCCTCACCCTGAGGACCATATCATTAGGTTCCATCAACTAAGTTTGCACAAATAAATCATCCAATCCCATTCCCACCCTGGGAATCCCATGCCTTGTAGAAAGTGTGAACTCACCTGGGTTTGCTCGGCAGATAAGCATTTGTCTTAAGTTGGTCAACCACACCCTATTATGGTTTCCACTTGTTAGAATAGTTTACAAGTAATCATGTATAAGCTACACGTATCTAATCACGTATTCATCAGTAGAGTACAAGTAATACGTATTTTACCAATCATGAACACATTAACATGGGTTATCATAATAGCTCAACAAATCAACGCCATTGTGTGGCTTTGATAAGGCTAGGGGCTTATATAAGCGTGCGGTCTAGTATAGACGTGTGCAGCCCACTTAACACATGGCCCAAATCATATAGGTGTACGGCCCACTTGTAAGTGTGCGGTCCACACGGGAGTGTGCGACTTCTGACAAGTGTACGGTCATACAATGGTTCGACTTGAGAGTGTACGATGCACAAGAAACAACAGTACGTAAATTGTGCGGTTCAAGATTCACAACAACAAATCACTCACTCAATCATTTAAACTTTATACCAATAAAAAAAAACTACAACATAATTCTAGTTAATAGCCCAGACATAACCTGATAAAGAATCAAAATACCAAATGCCTCTTAACACAATAATTAAAGGGAGCTTGCTGATCATTCACACAACATGACAACCATTCGACCAAAATATGTGATTGGCTAATTGATCACCAAATAAACAATTAGCATGAATGTATGATTTCGACTCCTAACTGATTAACTAAATTCCTTAAGTTTTGTAGAAATAAACAGCAACAATATATTCAGGATAGTTCGTGCACATTTCAAATAAAGCGTATATTAGTCCAAATAGCTTAACACCTATGCACATTAATATTTTCTGACCAAACATCATACACTTGTTCCATTCTATAATCAAAACCTCATACAATAAACACACAAGATTCATATTACAAACTCAACAATTATAACTATCACAACCCCTTACAAATTAACAGACCACTTCCATATTTTTAAACAATCAACCAGTAACAATTATTCCAATAGTTTTAAGAATTTTCAGACCTTATGAGCACATACATGAAACAAGCAGCCAACCATCAACAAGATTAAAAACACAACATATAAGCAAACTGACCGAAGGGTTTTGAATGGATGGTTGTGTGTGGACCCGAGACTCGGACTTCCCTCGAACCAAACCGAACCTCAGCTTTAGCCAAACGTAACCCGAATCACAGTTGCCTGAACCGAGCCATCGTCTGCTGAATTGTTGACCGGATTACTTGTCGGAGCCAGGTAACACGGTCGCCGCCGGGAAGACAAGGGTACAAGGGGTGCGGGTTTTGTCGGAGGTATAAAGCAAAAGATAGTGGAGTGTTGTCGGCTGAACTGTCGAAGAACCAAGTGATCGGCAACCGGCTCCTTAGCTGTTGATGCTCGATCAAGATAGAGGAACGAAGGAAGGGCACAAAGATCGCAGGTTAGGTTCTGGGTGTTGTAGGGTTGTGATGAAACATGCATACATAACAAAAAAAAAGGTTTTAAAGGGTGTGGGCGGTTTTGTGGTACATGGGCCGAAGCCACTCAATAATTATGAAGGAGTGGGCTGCTTTGGGCCATAAATAGATCGGGTAGGAGTGTGATGGCCGAGACTTGGAAAAAGAGAACATGGTAATTTGCTTTTGCTGCTACATTGATTTGTTTATTAAACTTTATTATTATTCATTTTTTTTACATCTAACAACTTAATTATATAATTATGGTTAGTCAACTCAACTAATATAAAGTGCCATAATTAAGTTATGGTTCGGGCCTCAAAAGTTTCGAGTTATACGAGCTATGCCATGGTTCAAACGGTTCAGGTCGGTTCAACACAACATGAATTTGGTTTCGACTACACGTTTGCACACTATAAATTAAATAAATATAAATTTAATTCGTCGGATAAGGCAAGTGTATATTTATTTTGTAAAAGCGAAACGAATGGTTCTTACCTCAAACTTACGGGTTGTCACAAGTTATTCTACATAACGTGATTAAATTCGTTGTCTAAAAATTTACTATGTGTCAAAGTGCGGAAGCGTGTGTCTTTATCGTGTTCGGTGCTTCACTGAGCTTGATCGTCTTCCGGCATCCATAAGTACCTACATTTCAATAACATGAAATGCTTTAGTCATACAGGACTTAATACGTGTCTAAACGAGTCCGAGAAACATATGATAACGAAAACGAAAATTTCAACCTGACCTCCACCGTAAATTACGGTGGCACCGTAATTTACGGTGGCCACTGGTTTTACATGCCCCTACCGTAAACCAGTAGGGGTCCGTAAGGCTTTTCATCTCCACCGTAAATTACGGTGGCACCGTAATTTACGGTGGACCCTGCATCTAGTTTTTCCATATATAAATGCATACACGCTCATCGCATCCCATAAACATTCTATAATAAGTTTAGAATACGATTCGGGACTCCTTTTCGGTTACGGGACTGTTTTGGACAATTCTGCACATTTTACTGAACTGGCAGCTGATGCACGGCCATGCACCCAACCGCACGGCCATGCACCCAACCGCACGGCCATGCAGTTCCTACAATGTTGGGGGCACTGGCAGTGCACAAGCCAGTGCATTGATTTACTCGGAAACGCACGACCATGCGGCCAAGCGCACGACCGTGCACGGCGCCCAGATCAACTAACATTCATAAATGCTAAAACTCGCATAACTTGCTCGTTTTGCATCCGTTTTACCCGATTCTTTTTCCTATGCGATCGTAATTTATTTCTCCATCACATGGAGTAAAAATCCAATATTTGGACTACCAAAATTTGGGACCTTTAAGTCTTCGGCTTATTACCCTTTATACCAAATTTTGACCCGGTTACGCATTTTATCAAATAAACGTATTTATTTGATTCCTATACTTCATACACTTCATCAATAATTGTGATATACCATATTGGGTTCTAATCATAGGTTTATTATACAAATTAAACCCATTTTCACTAGCATGCTTATTTTGACCCGTTAAGGATATTTTAAGCACCTTTAAGCTAAATTTCGCTTTCATTCTAATCTAGCGTTGTAACCTATATCTCTTACCTAGTACTCTTCCATCACAACTAAATGTGTGTTGGATTTAAAGTAGATATCTATGTGTTCCGAATTTATACCTCTTGAAATATCATTTTACGGCAAAGACTCATATGGAGTCTTTTGGCCCAAGATATTCTTCTTTCCCTACCCGTACTCGTTCCAAACTTTTGTTTAATCATAAGAATCCTTTCCAAACAACCTCTATGAGTTGTTTGTTCAATTTAGCCTACAAGGGCGTTTTGGTCGATTTTGATCCTTCTTTTACAATGAAGGGCTTTCACCAATTATTCGACCAAATTAGTACTTTTACATACATCATAAATGAGCGTACCTGGCTCGGGTCAACAAATAGACCCGATCTTATTACCTTGCTTTATATTCGCTAATTAAAAACGATGCGAATATCCATTGGATATCTATTCTTGTAAGCATATAACTTGACCAAAGAATCATTAGTCTATATAGTCAAAAGGTGTTGTCTACACCTTTTGACCCGTTTGGCCGAATTGACCATTTATCTTTGCGAAATGATATTTATTATCATCTACTCTACATGACTTTTCCCGTTTTAACACCGTACGGAAATATTAAATATAAACCGTGTATTTCTTTTGTCATATTATGACCAATTTATCGATTTACTTCTTTTTAACCATTATTATGGTTTCTATCATCTTTGATTTTTCTTGTTCCGTTCGACTACACGACGGAACATCATATTTCAATTGTTTAGATATTTCATTCATAATTTATATGATAAGAAAACATTCCACAAGTTAAGACTAGTGTAAGCTATACTTACTTTGCATCCGAATTACGCTTTTCCGCCATTCTTGCTTCGTTTGACCCGCTTCCTTTCCAAGCCTCCACCTAGCTTGTCAAGCGTCAAACTATCATCATAATTCGTAAGACGGTTATATTAGTCATCATTAATTATGACTATTCCATCTTACATATTTTCTATCACAATTACCATTCGATCTTATTAATGGTCGGTTTGACTATTTAAAAGTCAAATCACCAATTAACACATATGCTTGCATTATCAAGTTCACAAGACTCAATTAGGCACATTATCAACACTTAATTCTCATTTAGGCATTTTAACAAACACCTAATGTGCATGATTTTACATATTTACTAACTAGTTCCTAACTAGTTGTTTTTACCAAGATTAACATCAAAATTCACCATTATCACTTATGATCAATTACTCAAACTTGCAAATTGTTCAAGTATCTTGTCCCAACTAGCAACTATGATGTTTTTAAACATGTGTACATCATCATCTTCACTATATAATGAAAACCCACTTGTCTAAAAGTGGTAAATCACCAAATTACTCAAATCCTAGCAATTTTACTCCCAATTTCTACTTAGGGTTTGTTCCTAAGCAATCATACTTCATTAATTTGGCCATAGCCTCTATGATTCTTGCATAATTCGCATCATGCAAATTTAACAAATTTTCACAACTTCATAAATGTTAGAAATTCGACATACCTTACGATCCCCTTGACTTGGTGATCCTTTCTATGTATTCAAATCCGAATTTGGCCTTCAATTGATCCTCCAATTTGAAGATTATGTTGAAGAGCTAGGGTTTGCTCCATGGGAGCCTTCCTGGTCGTACGCACACACACACACACTCTCAGTGTGTGTGTTGTGTTTTATTATTTGTTTTAATTAAAACAAGTTTCTCCACTTGGCAACTTTAGTCCCCCATGATATATTTGGTTTACTTTTAACTAGATCACTACCTAATTGTTCTTAACATTATCCCCACTAATTAACTAAGTTAGATATTCCTAGTTAACTTAGTGGGTTCGGGGAACTTATGACTAGGCTTATTTTAAGTCCCGTTAACTCGGGGCTCTTATAAACTCAATTCCTTGAAACTTTGATTAGCTTGTATTTAATATTTAGGATTTCTTATTTAAATCCAAATATTTACCGAGTTATTATTATTTTTTTTTTTACTACTAACTGTACTTTACCCGTATTTTAGTATTAACGGAGTTTGATTACCAAACCCGTTTTCGGGGTGTTACACGGGTCAGGCTCATTGTTTCGTGTCCAGAGCAACTGAAAAAGAATCGAGATTGTGGCACCGGAAGATGGGACATATACATCTTAGAAAAATGAATCACTTGGTGCACAATGATTTGGTTACAGGAGTTCATGTCAAAGGTTTTCATCTGGAAGGGGAGTGCATTAGCTGTGTTAAAGGCAAGCAGAAGAAAAAGTCACATCCTACAAAGCAAGTCAATTCAGTCTCAAGACCCCTGGAGAGACTTTACATGGATTTGTTTGGTCTGGTGAATGTCAAAAGTATTACGGGAGACAAATATTGTCTTGTGGTTACTGATGATTATTCCAGATTTTCGTGGGTTTCTTTCTTGAAGACGAAAGACGAAACGTTTGACAGTCTGATGGCGTTGATCAAAAGAATTGAGAATCTGTACCAAAGGTGTATCAAAAGAATTCGAAGTGATAATGGTACTGAATTCAAGAACAGCAAGATGGAAGAATTTTGTGATGAAAGAGGTATTTTGCATGAGTTTAGTGCTCTGTACACTCCGCAGCAGAATGGAGTCGCAGAACGCAAAAACCGGACACTAATCGAGACGGCTAAAACTATGCTCGCAGATTCAAAATTACCAATAAATTTTTGGGCTGAAGCTGTTTCCGCCGCATGCTATACGCTCAACAGAGTTCTCACTGTCAAGAAGTTCAACAAAACATGCTTTGAGTTGATCAATAACCGCAAACCTAATTTGAAGTATCTTGAACCGTTCGGGTCACCCTGTACTGTTTTATAGCCTTATGGAAAGTTTGGTCTGAAGTGCCTTGAGGGTATATTTGTTGGTTATTCAAGTCCTTCGCGACGTGTCTTCGTTCCAAGTGAGAAGCGGATTATTGAAGCTGCAAATGTTGAATGTCAAGGTTATGCTATGCCGCCACAAAATCCTGGAGATTCATGGCGTTACCATTATGACAAGTTGTGGGATTCGTTTGATATGAGAGAAGAAGAAGATTTCTTTGATGAATTGGATATTTTGCGTGAATACGAGTCACAGCAAAGGTTCACAGCTGAGTATTCGAGGAGACCACGGGAAACTTCAAATGACGATGAAGCAGGTCCGAGTAATGCTGGTGAACACGATGATGTCCAACAAGATGAAGTTGCTCAAGATAATCAGTCGGATCAGAATGATAATCAAGAATCTGAGAACATGCCGATCTTTGATCATGGAGATTCAGATTCTGAGGGGGAGCAGATTCAGGATTTAAGTCAAACAAACCAAATTGGTGAACAAGGTGCAGATCAAAATGTTACTAATCTGGAAGGCGACGTGGATGTTCCAAGCGAAGTAATGCCGCGAACTCTTTCATATCATCCAGAGGAGTTGATCATAGGAGAATTGCAAGCAGGCGTTCGCACGAGACGTCACATTGACCAGGGCCTTACATGTTTTTATTCTACAGTAGCACCTTTACAAACTGAATTTTCATTAAGTTGTTTTATCTCGCAGATCGAACCAAGAACTTACAAAGATGCGCCTACTGAAGACTCTTGGGTCATTGCGATGCAAGAAGAGTTGAGTTAGTTTGAAAAGTTGGGTGTGTGGAAGCTAGTGGATTTGTCGGATGGTCACCGAAAGATCAATACGAAATGGGTATTTAAGTGTAAGAGAGACGACAGAGGAGTTGTTGTAAGGAACAAAGCTCGACTTGTTGTTCAGGGCTTTAGTCAACAGGAGGGGATTGATTTTACTGAAGTCTATGCTCCTGTGGCACGACTAGAGGCAGTCAGAATTTTTCTTGCATCCGCGTATTGGAAGAACTTTAAAGTTTATTAGTTAGATGTAAAATCGGCGTTTCTTTATGGGAAGGTTAAAGAGGAGGTTTATGTCGGTTAGCCGCCGGGCTTCACCGATCCAATCCACAAAAACAAGGTCTACTTGCTGGACAAAGTGCTGTATGGTTTACACCAGGCCCCGAGAGCTTGGTACGAGACTTTGTCTCAACACCTACTAGCCAACAGCTTTATACGTGGAAAAGTGGATGCCACTCTCTTCACTAAAGAGGTCGACGGTCATCTTCTGATAGTTCAGATTTATGTGGATGATATAATCTTTGGGTCGACAAATGAGAATCTGTGCAAAGATTTTGAACAGGTAATGAAGCAAAAATTCGAAATGTCATCAATGGGGGAGATGAAATTCTTTCTGGGTCTACAAGTTGAACAACTACCTGAGGGAATTTTCATTCATCAAACGAAGTACGTGCATGATATTCTAGAGAAATTTGGAATGTCAAGTTCTACTCGAGCTGCTACCCCACTTGCAACAAATCATGGGATTCACCCAGATCTTACCGGAGACAGGGCTGATGAAACGTTCTACCGTTCCATGATAGGTTCTTTGACGTACTTAACTGCTTCACGTCCTGATATCATGTACCCAACGTGCCTCGCAACAAGATATCAATCTAACCCGAGAGCTTCGCACATGATTATTGTGAAGAGGATATTACGCTACCTGAAAGGAACTCTTTCATTGGGGTTGTGGTATCCTAGAACAGGCGACTTTACGCTCGAAGGGTATTCCGATTCGGATTTCGGATGCTGCAAAGTCAATTCAAAATCAACAACTGCAGGATGCCAGTTCTTTGGACCTAGATTGGTTACCTGGCAGTGTAAGAAACAAACGTCTGTAGCGCTATCTACATGTGAAGCGGAGTACGTTTCTGCTAGCAGTTGCTGCTCTCAGATCCTGTGGATACAGCAACAGATGCGCGACTACGGTTTGCAGTTTCTTAACACACCTCTTTTTGTTGATAATGAGGCCGCAATAAATATAACAAAGAATCTAGTACATCACGCTAAAACTAAACATATAGAAATTCGTAATCACTTTATTCGCGATTGTTTCGAGAAAACGTTGATACGAATTGAGAAAATCCACACTGACGAACAGAAAGCTGATTTACATACCAAAGCTTTTGATAAAACACGGTTTAAATATCTGTTAAAACTGAATGGTATGAAGCTTCTTTCGGTGTCGGATGGCATTATTGGCGTTGATGAGAGTACTGTTGCGGATGAAGACGAGAAACAATCTGCAATGGTTTGTCGATTTTTTACTTGTTTTGGTATTTAGGGGGAGTAGATGTAAATAGATATATTTTCAGAAAATACAAAAACAGTAAAAAACTCAAAAAATACAAAAACAATAGAAAACTGAAAAAGAGCTTGTGTAAAAAGGGAAAATGATAGTACATCGGCTAGACAATTACAGTATGCTAAAGAATTGTAAAGTTTAAAATGAGTTAAACAATCTTACTGATGATGTGTCGATAGGTTTTCGCACACTTAGTAGATATATTCGGGATATAAACCTAAAATTTCAAACTTGCGAAATTCGTGGGGAACACTACTTGGATATATAGGTAACCCCTGAAATCTTGTTTGAAAGGTCCCTTATTCTGAGATACTAGGTCTTTATACTCAGTGATATCTGGGGTATTATTCCGGGACTTCTGCTGAATGGAAGTTCTGACCTAGTCCCCGAATAATACTTTCCGCATTGCTTGAAATATAGCAATCACCCTCAGAATAAAAAACGATGAAACATTGTAAAATGCTAATCGTGTGCTGTTGTAACTAAAAGATCCTCTAAAGGGGACACACCAAAAAGTCGAAGCCGTCATCTCTCTGCGTATACAGAAGTATCGACCTGAGCTCTCACGGCCCTCGCATTTAACCCCTAACAGATATCATCTGTGGTATACTCACCTGTAAGACTGAATATTTGGGATTCTAGATACGGGAGTATATTCAAGAGGTGGGACACATGAATGAGCTAAGTTCATAAGATATCTAAATCGTATCCTGAGTAAATTGAAATTTGTGTGAGAATTTAAGATGGATCAGTATATCGACAATCGAGGTGAATTGTTTAAGTCTGAGTATGTAATGAAGCTTAACGGTACTAGTAATTTGTCTGAAAAGCTGATATGATTCCCTGACACGCTCACCAAAAATATGTGTGTAAATAGTTTAATTTCTACAATTTAAGTTTCTGTATTTCATTTCTTAGTTTAGGACACTTTATTAAAATCCAAAAAGATTTTTCATTTCTGCTTTATTTTTGACAAACCAAAGTGGAGAGTTAATCCTTGGATTCTCGAAGATTGAAGCAGATGCAGGAAAAGTTCTGAGCCGAAGAATGAGGAGAGCTTACTTTGATAGAGATTGGATTGCTGAAAAAGTTAAAACAAGTTCATTAATTTGATGCTTGTTATATTTTCAGAAAATGTTTGAAAATGTTAAACAAAATCAGTCTGTATTGTCAAAAGATCAACCAAGGTCATTAAATTGGACTTGGTAGATTAATTGAGTAATCAGGGTCATTAACTTGGACCTGAATACTTAAGTGGATTTCTAGAACTGATAGACTGTGTGTTTTTGTGAAAAGATAAGTTTGTAATGTTTGATGTTTGAGACACAGGTTTTGGACTTCATTATCCCCACGGGAGCTAATTGTCAAAGCTTGAACCAGATCAAGACCTCAGATTCTAGCATATTGAGAGGGGAATCTGTGAAAGGGGGAGTCTGGATCAACAGTAAAAGGGGAGTCTGAAGATGGAGCTAGGAAGTGATCCTGAACCTGTGAAGATAGAGTTTTTACAATGAAAAGACAAAGTTGAAAAAAAGACCAAGACTGAAGACTCGGAGCCGAAGACTTCGTCAACATCCAAGGGGGAGTCTGTTGGTGCACTGAATGTCTGTTGACTACGTTTGTATTGAGTCTTAGGTCTAGATAGGTTGTACGAAGACGAAAATCAGAAAATAGGATCTTATGTTAATTTCGCTCCAGATGACACTTGTGTCATTCTGAGCGAAATCAGGAAGTTGCTATTTCGCTCTTATGTACATAAGAAATTTCGCTCATGGTAACTTGGTGATTTCGCTCTTAGAGTCACATGGTGATTTCGCTCATGCTGTTTGGAGCGAAATCAGGCATGCTATAAATACCAAGTCATGTGTTCTCATTTGTAACCATTGGAGCGAAATCAGGTCATGCTATAGGTGTCGAAACTCTGTCAAAATCTACTCAGAAAGCATTAATAAAGAAGGAAATTGAAAGGAAAAGCTGTTGTTACTTTGTTTACACTGATTCCGCCTTTGTACACAAAGATGAACTACCTTAACTGACTTTTTAGGGTCATACAATCTGTCCAACATATATGCTTCTTTCACTATTAGCAATCTTTCAGCTGCATACATCCAGTCGTGTAACAACACCCATTCATTTGTCTTGATTTCTGTGTACTGGCGACTTGTAGGAACGTGAAATGTGTAGAGATCTCCATCGTTTGGAGGATTCTCGTATTGGTCGTTGATTAACATTTGAATGAACCTTGGATACATCGCCCAAGTCGGCCCACCGACATTCTCTAACATGTAGTTGAAGATTAAACCAGAGATGTTGAACTTTTGATTCACACACAAATTTAACATAGCTGCCGACCATTCCAAATTCAAACCGTCAAACCCACCTTTGTGATGGACTAAGCACATAGCAAATACGTGAATGATGAACCTCCAGTCCCTTGTGAGACCACCTCTTTTAATCTCCTTCTTTTGCCGAAAGTCTCCTACATATCCCATTCCCCGAAATCCATCCAAAATGTCATCTTTACTCAAAGAAATTGGATCTTGTGCATTGTCTTGCAGCTTTAAAACTTTGCGAATCCTTTCTTCAGTCACCTCTATTCGTTTGTTGCGAACAGTTGAAGATATCCCTTTAGCGTTATTGATAGTTTCAGGCTTCGCATTTTCCCAGAACTCTCGAATGTGAATTTTGTATACTTTAACAACAGTTTCGACTGCGTAACCGATTTTGCTTGATCTAACCCATCTTGAAAATCCTGTGGAACCTGCTCGAGATTGATGCTTTGATTGTGCTTTGACGTTTTATCCCATTCAATGTTCTTCACCATCCTGCTTTGGACATGAAGAACGAAGCAAGTTAGAAAGATTTTGAGATAGAAAATTATTTACAAGATTTACAAAGATATTTACGATATAGAAACACATATTAGATGAAATATATAAACAAATATTTAGGTTAAAAAAATATTTACCAAAATTAAAAAAAAAAATTAAGGAAAATAGATAAATTCGCTGCTGGGCCGGTGGTTGTCTCCGCCGATCCTTGTGACCGATAACCAGTAATTTCACCGACAACAGAGTCGGATCATGAACACCGTCGCCGGCAACGACTAAAGGCACAAATCAATTGTTTTCGCCGATGACAAAGATCGGTGAAGAGTGATTTCACCAACAACACGCAAGTTGATTCAAATTAATTTCGCTGGCGAATTTAGCAACATCAGGGTTTTTGTTTTCCGGAAACGATCCACCAGCGAAGACAATAGTCTAGACCGCTTCACTAGCGAAATAGACTATTTCGCTGGTTGCTCGAACTCGCGTTCGAGACTTTTGAGATTCTACATTAAGTTCGCTGTCTTCGCTGTGTTCATGTTAACTTCGCTGACATCATCTATTTCTTGTTAAACCCTTCAAAAGCCCTTTAACAGTTTTTACCGATTGATGTTTAACACGGTTACAGATGAATCTAGACATGATCATGCACAAAGGAATGTCATCGACACCGGTTCAGTCTACTCTTAACATATTCTAATCATCACTGGTTCAATGATTCAAAGTCTAAGAACATAAGAACTTTAACAAGGAAACTTAAATCATTCAAGTGTGATCTGAAACAAAGAATGCTGATAATGTAGTCGATGATCATTACCTGAGATCTTGTTTGAATAACGATCTGAACAAGGATTTACTAATGAAGATAATGACAAGTTTGAGTATGAAACGGTTTAGAGAGATGAGTGGGGAAAAGGTTTGAAAATTTTGAAATAATGATCGGTTGAAGATATTCATAAACGAAATTTGGATATCCAGCGAAATAATAATTTCGCTGGTATCTTAATTTCGCCACCAATGCTTGTTTTCAAAACATTTTTAATTTCGCTCGTGGATTACAAACTTTCTCGTAAAACGTGCCCAGTTTTGTTTAAAAAATTATTTAATAAGTAATATTCACAAACTTGATAAAATTTGGGCCATTTTGACTCCGAACTTCGAATTTTCAGCTCTAGGAGGTTCCATTTGATGCGGATTTTCTTGAAATATTCGACGCTCGCCGACTTACCTGCAGAAGATCATATTGCCGACACTTGCCAATTTCTTATTTATTATTATTATTATTATTATTATTTACTAACCAGGGCACAAGAAAAACTGCCAGTATGTTTGTCCGCTTAAATCCATGCATCCTTCTTTCAACATGCCTTCAGAGAGCGCTTTTATCATGTTTTCGGTAATATTGACAAGTCTTCAGTGGCCCCCACACAAGCTATTGAGAATAGAGACATTACACCCGTGTGTCCCACATCAGGAGATACCCCCGCGATCAAGGTATGCACAAAGATTCCTCATAACGGGTGAGTATATTGGTTTCATTCTCTTCAACGATAGAGCGGAGATCAGGTCTGTACTTTCGTACAACAGAGATCCCAAGAACTATCGAGGGCTAAGACAGATAGTTTGGTGAGCAGGTCAGTACTTCCGTACAGCAGAGTGACCAAACTAATCTATCTAAGGTTTTGGCCAAATTTGGCACTTATTATGAAAAGGGTTTGGCCTTTTTTTAAGGCACTTATTAATAAAAGGATATCATAGCGTCTAGGTCAGCATGTATTTGGATGCAGCAGAAGAACAACTATGATATCCCCCGAATGAAATACCAATATAAAGACCCGAGATCTCAGACTTTGGCAATCTGTCAACGCAAGATTCAAGACCATTAAGCCATATGCCGCAACATGTTACCCACTAAGATGCGTAATGGCTGAGAAAAGCCAGAATTATTGTGTAGACGTTATGTTTTGCTCCCTAACAGCAGTTTACTCGTCGGTGTTGCTGAATCTACCGACACGTCGTTGCTTGGTACCCCGATTTCTTTTTGTTTTCTGTTTTTGCAAGAAATGACAAAGTGTTAGCAATTTTCTATCATTTCCTCTAGCAGGAGTCAAACATAAGCATCTGTTTTTGGATTTTCTGAAAATATCTCCCCTAAAATCTTTATTTTCGTGAGTCCGTTGCCCGAAAATAAAATTTTAACCAGAAAATCTTTTTGGTGGGCGACGTTTTTCGATACTTGTTTTACTCTCAACAAACGTTTTTTTTTTTTTACAAAGGATAGAGTATTTACGGACAGTTTGGAGCCTAAGATTCGTTTCCATTCAAGGAAATTAACCATTTCCAACCAGGTTACCAGCTGGTTGAATCGAGTTTTATCAAAGGTGTAACACCCTTAATTTTTTTTCTTGATTTTAGAAATAAAATACACCATTTCAACTAAAATATTGGTTACGTAACAAAACATTCCTTAATGGAGTTCATAAGTACGTCAACTTTAGTCAAGTAATGACTAAGTTGGAATGTTTTAAAAGTTGATTAAGAAATAGTTTACAACCCATGAACAAAGTCTAAGTAAGATTAAAACATTGCGGAAGCTTCAAAAGTCGTGTTCGGTTCTTCTACGTTGCTTGACCGTCATCCATACGATCCACCTCATCACCTAGGATCAAAACCGTTAAAATATTAGTTTTGACATTTTTATACGACACATAAACATGAGACCCGACATCAAATATTAGATATATAAAATAAATAAAAGTTTTTCTAGTTCCACCGTAACTTACGGTGTCACCGTAAGTTACGGTGAGTCCTGGAAATCTTTTGGTCCACCGTAAAACAGGAGTGAACCACCGTAAGTTCCTGACCTCTACCGTAAGTTACGGTACCACCGTAACTTACGGTAGTACCTGGAAATTCATGTTTTTGTTTGGTTTGGTCATTACACTAAAACCCAACTCTCGGATTTCAGTTTCTAGGATGCCAATACATTAAATCTCACAATTCTAATATGTTATATATTATCCATTATCAAAGTTTCAATCCATCTTAATCCGGAGCATTAACCATGTCGTACTTGATTATTCGACCCGTTTGGCTCGTCTAAGGAATCCTCCATTGTGACGACTACCAACGAGTTCCAACCAATTTGATCCACTATTCAATATAGCGACATCACCTCTTAAATTCAAAACAACCCTTATTCTAAAATCCAATTACGCATTTGATAATCATCCAATCTACTTAATGTAACGGGTCAAGTTACATACCTTTAGAGCAAACCCTTCAACCGCAAATCACCACCAGCTTGCCCACTTGACGTTCCGGTATCCTTTCCTATAGAGTTCAATTCAAGACATGTTTAGAACTCTTCTTTAACCTTACTTCGCATAGCACACCGAAACATCATAATTATGCATTAAATCTTTAAATTCCTGTTATAAGCCTTCTTTGGGGCATTTTTACAAACACCTTAAGGGTAGATTTTTCACATGATTATATGACAAATTTCTAGCTTATCATTTAGCCCTAATTTCATCTCAATCAACACTTTACAAGATGGTTAACTTCTAAATTCCTGAATTCACTTCAAAATAGTCAATTTACTAGTGTTTATCAATTTACACATAGTTTCACTAATCACCTACAATGGTGATCATAGTTTCCACTAAAATTTCACATAATTTCAGCTTGTGTTTGTCTAGGGTTTGTCTTTAGACACTATTGTTGTTCCTAGATCATCATAAGACACACATGCAACTAACAATTCAGATTTTCCCAATTACATGAGAAATTCAAGTTGAGAGATTTCATGAAATTTCACATACCTTGTAACCCCCTTGTGATGAGGATCACGAATCTCTGTTCAGATTTCAATTTGGGACAATGATTAACCTTCAATTGATCAAATTTGTGAAACTAGGGTTTTGAGAGAGTGGGGATCGCCCCTGGCGTGCTTGTTCGACCAGACACCTCCTTTTGGGGGTGTTTGGTTTGTTTTACTAACTTAATTAAGCTTAAGTTTCAATTTGTTCAACTTAAGCCCCTCACTTAGGTTAATATTAAGTTTAGTTGCATTTAACCCTCCTTTAAGTTATTTCTAGACTTGTAACTAACTAGGTTAAAATTTCTAGTTAGTAATTTCTTTGTTTATTTATACTTCATAATTCTAATATAAAGTTTTTATAGTTTCGGGGTGTTACAAGTCCACCCCCCTTAAAAGGGTTTCGTCCCCGAAACCAAAGTACGTACCAAATAGTGTAGGGTGGAGACGTCGCATCTCCTCTTCGGACTCCCACGTAGTGTCCGAACCCTTCCTGTGCTCCCATTTGACCTTGACTTGATTAATCACCTTGTTCCTCAAACTTTTCTCTTTACGATCTAAAATCGCAATTGGTTTTACTGCATAGTTGAGGTTGTTATCCACCTCGATATCATCGTAGTGGATATAAGCAGTTTCGTCGACTAAACATTTTCGGAGATGTGACACGTGGCATGTGCTATGAATCCCACTCAACTCTTCGGGTAATTCAAGACGATAAGCTACTTTACCAACCCGTTCAGTGATTCTGAATGGCCCAATAAATCTCGGGCTTAGTTTCCCCCTTTTTCTGAATCTAATAATGCCCTTCCATGGGGAAACTTTTAGCATAACCATGTCGCCAACTTGAAATTCGATTGGCCTATTCCTTTTATCCGCATATGCCTTTTGCCTGTCTTGAGCCGCTTTCAAGTGTGCCCGAACTATGTCGATTTTCTCATTCGTAGTTCGGATTATATCAGTAGGTGCTAACCCTTGTGGACCCACTTCTCCCTAACATACCGGAGTTCGACATTTTCTGCCATATAACAGTTCATACAGGGCCATCTTAATGCTCGCGTGATAACTATTGTTATATGCAAATTCGACCAAGGGTAGATGGACATCCCAACTACCTCCGAAGTCAATAATGCAAGCCCGCAGCATATCTCCTAACGTTTGTATTGTTCTTTCACTCTGTCCATCCGTTTGAGGATGGTACGCAGTGCTGATGAACAACTTGGTTCCCATTTGCTCTTGGAAATCCCGCCAGAAATTTGAAGTAAACCGGGTATCCCTATCAGACACAATGGATACCGGCACTCCATGACGTGCTATTATTTCATTAGTGTAAACTTCTGACATCTTTTCTGACGTATAAGTCTCACGAATCGGAATGAAGTGAGCACTTTTCGTCAATCTATCCACCACTACGAATATGGCATCGAAACCACGATTCGTCTTAGGCAACTTGGTTAATAGGTCCATTGTAATATGTTCCCATTTCCAAACCGGAATTTCTAACGGTTGTAGTTTGCCGTATGGTTTCTGGTGTTCCGCCTTGACTTGTAAACATGTCAAGCATTTTTCCACATGCCTCACCACGTCCCTCTTCATTCCGGGCCACCAATAGTTTTGTTTCAAATCATTGTACATCTTGGTCGCACCCGGATGAATTGAATAACGGGATTTATGAGCTTCATTAAGTAGAAGCGCCTTTACTCCACAGGTATGTGGGACCCATATCCTTCCGGATCGAGTCTTCAACCCGTTATTCCCATCCGACAAATCTTTCAACTGACCTATTATTCTTTCTTTCCTCCAATTCTCTTCTTTCATTGCTTCTAATTGCGCCTCTCGAACACGTTCAAGTATACCCGAGGTCACCACGAGTTGCATCGATCTTACTCGTATTGGGACATAGTCCGCTTTTCTGCTCAGAGCATCCGCCACCACATTAGCCCTTTCGGGGTGATAATGTATTTCACAATCGTAGTCTTTCACCGTTTCCAGCCATCGCCTTTGTCGCATATTTAACTCCTTCTGATCGAAGAAGTATTTCAAGCTTTTGTGGTCGGTGAATATGGTGCACTTTACCCCATACAAGTAATGCCTCCATATTTTTAATGCAAATACCACCGCTGCCAACTCGAGATCGTGCGTGGGATATTTCTTCTCGTGTATCTTCAACTGTCTCGAGGCATAGGCTATTACCTTGTCCCGTTGCATCAACACGCAACCTAGCCCTGATAATGAAGCATCCGAATAAACCACCATGTCTTCAACTCCGTCCGGCAATGTCAACACCGGAGCTTGAGTTAACTTTTCTTTTAGCGTTTGAAACGCTTTTTCTTGATCGACACCCCAAATGAACTTTTCTTTCTTTCGCGTTAGCTTTGTTAGCGGTGACGCAATCTTGGAGAAATCTTTAATGAATCTCCTATAGTATCCCGCGAGCCCCAAAAAGCTTCTAATTTCCGAAGCGTTCTTCGGGGGATTCCACTTTGACACAGCCACGATCTTGGACGGATCCACCAATACTCCGTCGGCGCTTATGACATGGCCAAGAAATTGTACCTCTCGAAGCCAAAAGGCACATTTAGAGAATTTTGTGTATCACCTCTCTCTCCTAAGTGTCTCCAATACCTCTTGTAAATGATGTGCATGCTCCTCTTCACTTTTCAAATACACCAAGATGTCATCGATAAACACGATGACCGACTTATCCAACATTGGTTTGCAAACCCGGTTCATGAGGTCCATGAAAGCCGCGGGTGCATTCGTCAGCCCAAATGACATTACGAGAAATTCGTAATGTCCGTATCTCGTACGGAAAGCCGTCTTCGGCACATCTTCTTCTTTGACCTTTAATTGGTGATACCCCGATCTAAGGTCAATTTTTGAAAACCAGTTCGCACCTTGTAGTTGGTCGAATAAATCATCTATCCTCGGGAGCGGGTATCGGTTCTTTACCGTGAGTTTGTTTAACTCCCGGTAATCGATACACATGCGCATGCTCCCGTCTTTCTTTCTCACGAACAATACCGGTGCGCCCCAAGGTGACACACTCGGCCTTATGAATCCCTTATCAAGCAAGTCTTGAATTTGGGACATCAGCTCTTGTAATTCCGACGGTGCGAGTCGGTACGGGGCTTTTGCTACGGGTTTCACGCCCGGAATCAATTCGATCCTGAACTCTACTTCCCGTTCAGGCGGTATCCCCGGTAAATCCTCCGGAAACACATCTTCATAATCTCGCACTACCGGTACCTCTCCAATCTTTCGTGATTCTTTTTCGGGCTCATTAGCGTATATTATGAATGCTTTACATCCCCGCTTCATAAGCTTGTGAGCTTCCAACATTGAGCATACTATAGGGTTGCTTCCTTTTTCGCCATAAATGGTGACATGTTTCCCGCTCGGAGATGTTAGTTTTATCTCTTTACGAAAACACACTACCTTTGCATGGTATTGAGATAGCCAATCCATCCCAACGACTACTTGAAATTCTCCCATTGACATCGGGATTAGGTTTATCAAATATTCTTCGTCGTCAATGCTCAGTTTGCAGTTTTTACATACATCACAAACAATAAAGCTCTTGTTATTACCTATCTCTACTTCTAAGGGTACAGGTAATTTTGTTAGAACAAATGAAGGATGTCGAATAAATCCATATGATACAAAGGATTTATTCGCACCCGTATCAAACAACACGTGTGCAGGAATTGAATTTACAGCAAATATACCTGAGACCACGTCAGGTTCAACCTTTGCTTCTGCGGCGGTTAGTTGAAAAGATCTTGCCTTTGCTTTCGGGGCTTCACCCTTCGGTTCCTGCCCATCCTTCTTTCCAACCAGTTCCGGGCATTCCGACTTCTTGTGACCCGTTCGATAACAATTGTAGCAAACCGTCACTTTCTCCGGGCACGATATAGCCATATGTCCCGTTTTCTTGCATATAGGACAAGGCTTATCCTTGTAACGGCATTCGCCTTTATGACCCTTCCCGCAGATCCTGCAACTTGGCGGCCCGCCTTTCGTATCAGATTTCTTTGCGCTTTCGTTTGTTCGTGCCTTCTTAGTAGGGCTTGGGTTTACATCTTGTGCTCTCCGTTCACCCCTTTCGATGCTCTTTTTCAGTTCGATCTCCCTTTCCCGAGCAGCATTATGATCTCGGTAAGGGTCTCGTATTTGGAAGGGGTGATAAATTCCCTATATTCGGCACTCAACATGTTATGGTAGTAGTATATCTTTTGTTCTTCATTCGTCACTAGATCGTCACAAAATTTCATCTTATCCATAAACGTTGCTGTAATCTTGTCTATGGTCTCACTCTTGTGCCTAAGTTGCATGAACTCTTCCTTGATTTTATTCATAACCGCTTTGGGGCTATGATGCTTAAGAAATGGCGTCTTGAATTCTTCCCAAGTCATGACCTTAGCAGCTTCAATACGGATCTCTCTCTTTTTGTTATCCCACCAATCTTTCGCTTGACTTCTTAGTTGACCCGTACCATAGGCTACGTAGTCATCTATGTCACAATGGGTCCTCTCGAATACCCCTTCGATATCACTTAGCCATATTTGGCACACTATTGGGTCAACTTCCCCATTATATATTGGTGGTTTACAAGCCATGAATTCCTTGTATGAACAAGGCTTTCGTCCTCCATGCTTTTCCTTTGCTAAATTTGAATCATCTTCTAATTTCTTGATTCTATCTTCTACCATTGATAAAACTGTGTTTTGAATTTTATCAATAAAGCCTGACAAACTGTTTTCGATCGCCTTTCCAACCTCTTCGGCAATCACTTCCCTTATTTGTTCAGTGACTCTTGGCACCGCATCATCATTACCTCCATCTGCCATCTCTATTTCTGAAATGTTTACATAGGTTGTTAAACATTCCATTTATAACACATGCTTTACTTGTTTGATTCAATCAAGTTCATAACTTGATTTAATCGTTATTGCTTTGATTCAATCAAGCTCACAACTTGATTTAATCGTTCTTGCTTTGATTCAATCAAGTTCACAACTTGATTTAATCGTTCTTGCTTTGATTCAATCAAGTTCACAACTTGATTTAATCGTTCTTGCTTTTTGATTCAATCAAGTTCACAACTTGATTTAAGCGTTCTTGCTTTTTGCATTTCTTGTATTTGAATGAGCTTACTCGCTCTTTTTATGCATATTTGTTCATTTCTCATTCTTTACATAATACATAATTTATTAACAAAAAGTTAATTCTTACCGGACGATCGATCAAGCTTGAACCGAACACTTTGTTGACAACCTTAGGCTCTGATACCAACTTGTAACACCCTTAATTTTTTTTCTTGATTTTAGAAATAAAATACACCATTTCAACTAAAATATTGGTTACGTAACAAAATATTCCTTAATGGAGTTCATAAGTACGTCAACTTTAGTCAAGTAATGACTAAGTTGGAATGTTTTAAAAGTTGATTAAGAAATAGTTTACAACCCATGAACAAAGTCTAAGTAAGATTAAAACATTGCGGAAGCTTCAAAAGTCGTGTTCGGTTCTTCTACGTTGCTTGACCGTCATCCATACGATCCACCTCATCACCTAGGATCAAAACCGTTAAAATATTAGTTTTGACATTTTTATACGACACATAAACATGAGACCCGACATCAAATATTAGATAAATAAAATAAATAAAAGTTTTTCTGGTTCCACCGTAACTTACGGTGTCACCGTAAGTTACGGTGAGTCCTGGAAATCTTTTGGTCCACCGTAAAACAGGAGTGAACCACCGTAAGTTCCTGACCTCTACCGTAAGTTACGGTACCACCGTAACTTACGGTAGTACCTGGAAATTCATGTTTTTGTTTGGTTTGGTCATTACACTAAAACCCAACTCTCGGATTTCAGTTTCTAGGATGCCAATACATTAAATCTCACAATTCTAATATGTTATATATTATCCATTATCAAAGTTTCAATCCATCTTAATCCGGAGCATTAACCATGCCGTACTTGATTATTCGACCCGTTTGGCTCGTCTAAGGAATCCTCCATTGTGACGACTCCCAACGAGTTCCAACCAATTTGATCCACTATTCAATATAGCGACATCACTGCTTAAATTCAAAACAACCCTTATTCTAAAATCCAATTACGCATTTAATAATCATCCAATCTACTTAATGTAACGGGTCAAGTTACATACCTTTAGAGCAAACCCTTCAACCGCAAATCACCACCAGCTTGCCCACTTGACGTTCCAGTATCCTTTCCTATAGAGTTCAATTCAAGACATGTTTAGAACTCTTCTTTAACCTTATTTCGCATAGCACACCGAAACATCATAATTATGCGTTAAATCTTTAAATTCCTGTTATAAGCCTTCTTTGGGGCATTTTTACAAACACCTTAAGGGCAGATTTTTCACATGATTATATGACAAGTTTCTAGCTTATCATTTTGTTGGTGCACTACATCTGTTGATTTCGTCTAAGGGTCTAGGATCAGATCTTACATTGTATTGTATAGCATAGGGCACGTTTTACGAGAAATCAGGAGTTTGTATAGGTTTTATATGCTAGGGTCGCTTATAGGAACTTAGAAGTCTTGGACCGCTTATTAGTCATGTGGGCCGCTTATATGGACATACCTGGACCGCTCTTATAGACATGTGTCACATGAGCGGTCCCAGAGGTCTATATATAGGGGTCCTTTGGGCGATCCTCAGTAGCGATTTCTTGTATTCCACGCCGAAGCTCTGCCGGTGTGAAGATCGAGCTGTAAATTGTTTCAAATCAGTAAAACAAGCAGTTAGGAGGAAGAACAAGCTATATCTACTTGCTTTTCTTATTATTCCGCATCTGAATTGCAAGAGTTAACCTCTGAACGACTCGTTCGGGTCATCAATCGATCCTACAAGTGGTATCAGAGCTTGGGAGGAGGTTTTCTGCAGATTATAGCCAGATTTCATTGTTTCTTCTCATTTCTACACCTTCTTTTCTCATTTCCGAGAGATTTCACGGTTGAAATTCGTTCAAAAACTCACATATTGTGCGCAATAGTACTTAGACAAACCCTTGGAAGTTTCAGGTCGAAATACAGCTTAAAAACAGATCAAAACATGTTCGGAATGTGGACCGCTCGTAGTGACGTCATTGTGATTCGCTCTTAGATCACCTTTTAGATCGCTCATACGTCCAAATTTAAGTCTGGTTCGCTCGAAAATCTATCCCTAGATCGCTCGAACGAACTGTCCTGAACCGCTCGTGTGAACATTTTTGGATCGCTCATTTGACTAATATTGGATCGCTCTTAGGACATTGGTGCTGGATCGCTCCAAAGGATCTTTTTGGTTCGCTTATATGATTACTGTTGAATCGCTTTTCTGTCAGTTGCCTTGAAAATCGTGTTAAGTCATTATGAATTCCGAATTTTACAACGCATTTGCAACATCGACTACTCCAGCTGCAATTGCTCAAGCAATGAACTTAGAAAATGAGACGGGAATGACTCAAAAGCCCCCTAGATTGATGAGCATTGAGGAGTACTATGGGTGGAAAGATAGGTTTGAAAACTGGGTTCAAGCAAACCATCTTAGATCGTGGGAGTGTATATTGAAGAAGTATACTTTGCCTAGAACAGAGTTGCAAGTTATTAAAGAGATATCCGAGTTTACTGAGCAAGAACGAGCGATGTATAGAGCCGAGAAAATGATGATTAGTTTGTTACAGCAGGCGATTAAAGAAGATATATTCATTTTGTTGCAACACGACAAAACTGCTAAGTCTATTTGGGATGCATTAAAAGTCAAGTTTGAGGGAAGCGAAAACATGATTAAAAGCAAGAAAGCATTATTAAAGAAAGAGTTCGATCTGTTTAGTAGTTTGCCAGGAGAGGATACTAAGAAATTGATTGAAAGATATTGTCACCTGGTGCGATCGTTATCGATGTTAGGAGTTGAAAAAGGTCAAGAGGAATGGGTGGATAAATTGGCTGACGCGTTACCTCAGAAAGAGTGGGGAACGTATTTGATGATTTTAAAGAATACTGGTGTGTACGATGGGTTGACGATCTCACAGTTCATTGAGAAAATAAAAAGTCAAGATCTTGAACAGCAAAAGATAGCGAGGATGAATAGTCCAAGTGGTCAACAGAATGTGAAGATGTATTATCGTGGTAGTATTCCAGCGACTGAGTCTGAAAGAAGTCCGAAAATTCAAACAGCTTTCAGTGCTGGTGACTCATCTGAGAAAGCTGATCAGGGTTCTAACAAGAGTAGCAGCGGGTTTTCATCGTTTCCGAGTGTAAATCCAAAAGAGACTAACACTAGTTTTCAGTCTCAGAGTACAAAAACTGGAAACGGATATGTGATTCAATGCAATATAGCTCTCAACCTTCCAGAAGGTCAAAGCTTCTCCGAAGACACTGCTAAAAATCATATGGCACTTCTGGGTTCAGTTCTGTTATCCTATGAAGGTCTAGTGGCTGGTCGGATCGGAACTCCTATGCTCACCAAAGAGGATTACGATCAAATTGTAACACCTCGAAAAATTTCGTCCAATAATGTCTTGACACGTGTCATAAGGTTCCGGTATGTGAAAACAAACTTTAGAGGGACTAAAAGTGACAAACAGTGAAAACTATGGAACGTAAGGGTCCAAAGTGTCAACAATGGATAAATAGACTCTATGATAACCCTACATAATGTTCATAACCTTAAACGGATGGTTCATGGATCATACGACGCGGAAATTGCACAAAAGTGAGGAATTGCAAACTATAGGGGCCAAAAGTGTCAACATGTTTAATTTATACCTCTGAGTGAACTTTTGGCAGACCTTGAGAAGCTAAAATATACTCACTAGAATATGTGGTTAAAATTTCGTGAAGTTTCGTCAACGTATGAGAAAGTTATGGCCAAAACCGTACTTAAGGGACTAAAAGCGTCAACGTCGAATTTCATGGCTTTTCGGTTGAGCGCAAAGTTATCCGAGGGCATTACCATGTTGGTAAATGTCCCAAGGTTCTTAAAAACCAAGTTTGGGGGTTTACGGGTCGAGAAAAGTAGCCGAAACATCGCGTGCAAGACCAGGGACCAAATCTGCCATGTTTGAAACTTGTTTGGCTGATCAGAGGGTCAGGCGACCCGCCTGGACTGACCCAAGCGGGCCGCGTGGGACTGCCAGTACCAAAATTCACGAAAATGGGTTGTTTGAGTCCGAAATTGAGTGCTAACCAGCTGCCATCACCTCCTCAAGCTCCAATAAAATGTCATGCATGCCTAGTGCCACAGTAACCTCCTTCCAAACATCTGAATTCAGCTTTAAATCAGATTTTCATTCATTTTCTTGGCACTTGCAATTGTGAACAAAGAGCTCTCTACTCTCAAGAACTCTCAAAACATCTCTGGAGCAAATCTGAGCATCAAGGCCGATTCCTAGTGTTATCTAAGCATCAATAGGACCTTTGTAAGCTTCTAATTCAGTCCTTAATTCGTTCTTGCATCGATTATTAGTAAAAGTCAAACTGATTGTTCATAAACTTTGACTTTCTGATTAAACGAGTTTCACTCAGTCATTTCTCAAATTGAAACCACATATATGTTGGTATTTATGTGGGAAACAAACCCTCTAAAGGGTATTCTCTGATTCCCACTTATTGCATGCTAATTGTCGAGTCAAAGGCATTCTTAAAAAGTCAACAGAAATGGTTTTTGCAAAAATAAGCTTAGATGGTAATGTAAAGGACATGCAATCTGTTTGATCATCATAAATAGCTTTATAATGAATATAAGAATGTGTTTTACCATGATCAACTCGACAATCTTTAGTATAAATACGAATCGGAACCGAAAGTCTTGTAAAACGACTATTCCGTAGACTATCGATTCGGATTCGTACATGCATGTTTGAGATCTGTATTGGAGAGTATTTTTGACTATTTTTATTTTGGTAAAACTCTCTGGAATTTTTGTTGCTTGAGTCTATGTTTAGCCGATTCATTTGCATGTTTCCGATTATGCTTAAAAGTTGACTATTTTGCCCTTTTTGATATAAAACGTGATTTTTGGAAAAGTGAAAGAGTAGAAATCTTTATTTCTAATATATAAACTTGCACCGAAAATTTCGGATCAGTTGGTGGTCCAGATTTTGAGTTATGGCCATTAGCGTAAAACTATATCTTAAAGTTACATAAACGGCCCTTTTCGCGTATAACCCATTTCAGGCCACGTTTTGATATAAAACTTTTTACCCACTGATGTTATATAATATTTTGGGATTTTTGATGATTTTTAATTTATTTTTGGCTGAACGTATCTTAGATCGCCTAGTTATTTCGGTTTATGTCGGTTTTGACCGTTTAAGCCATAAAATGAGTTTTATGCATTCTTTTGACCCGAAACCTTTTCCTACTGATTTTATATGTCAAATAAATTATTTTAAGTATTCTGGAAATATAAAAATCCCAGATTTATTTTGAAAACCCGGAAACGGCGTTAAATCGCATTTTAAGCATTTTTAGCGCATAGTAAGCGTTATACTCATTTTAAACATATAAGACTTATACCTACTAATGTAATTGGTATATTTTCATATAATAACAGTAAGTATAAGTATATGAACTCAGGTTTCCAGTTTTGGCAGTTTTAGCCCTTGTGAAATTACTAAAATACCCCTACGGTGCATAGTTTGATTTTAAATGTTAAAGTTTGGTATATGGGTCATACCCTACTGTTATAATATGTTAAATGAAGTATATTTACTATATAAACCAGACCCAAAACTCAGATTTCTAATTTGACTCTTTTATAATCTTTTAAATGACCAAAATGCCCTTCTAAGGCATAAATCGAGTTTGAAATTATTCCGGGCAATCTAGATCATAACTTACTGATATTATATCATAATTTAAGCATATTATCTCAGGGAACTTGCATTTGACTCTTTTGGCTACCCGTAACGCCCTTTTTGCGTTCGGTTCGGTTTACGTAACTAGTTTGCGTAAATTGACCGAAACGGGTCAAACGTTATCATTTTTATCTCAAAATCCAGAATGTATTTAGTATACCCATATTATACAAGTATTCAAACTTGTCGGGTCTAAATTACATTCTATCCGGTCTTTCGCTTAATCGTGCGCTTGTACCGTATCGTCCTTAAACTAACCGGTCAAAGCTAAGGCTTAAATAAAAGACCCGTTAGAAATCTAATAGGTTATTATAAACCTTTGTTCCAGATTAGGAGGCCCAGTAAAAGCTACCGACACTTACCGTTTGTGTTACATACTTGCTCAGGTAAATACATTTTGACTTATTTTCCCTATACGGGCTTGGGGTACGGTATTTAAAATACCGCTTGATCGGGCGCACAAGTCCTGCATCTTATGGGTGTACAGTCTTGAATAGCTTGTGCGACTCGTTTAAACAGTCTTGTCTTACTTTAGGCTTTGGGGGGTTATTGACCGTGTCCCGGATATCCTTGGCATTATTTTACGAGATGGCCACGACCAGAGCACGGGGTGTAGGCGTACACTCGGCGTGTATAACTCTTTAATGTGGTGTGTCATTTAATCTTTAGCCCGGACAGCAGATCCCGGGCCACCAAAGATACGAGTGCATGTAATTCGTTCACAAGTTTATATTGCATAATTATCCCAAGTTAATAAAAATATTTATGCCTTGTGCATTTAAATCAATTTTCAATCATTTTCAAAATGAGTCGGTTGATTTGTATTTACCAGTGTAAACTGACGTATTTTTCCCAAAAGGTTAAGTGCAGGTACTATACGAAATAGGCTGGCTGTTTCCTAAGAGCGTCCACTATAGTCTCGCAAGCTCGGACGACAAATAACTGTTGAACAATTTTTTTTATCTTATTTCATTTGATCCGCCTGTGGATCCGTTTCAACTACTTATGATGTTATTATGTCATTTTAAATTAAAGTTGAAATGTATCTATTCTGCTTCCGCTGTGCATTATTATATTGTGTTATTTGTCTATGACGATGCCAACTACGTCACTGTACCCCACACCGGGCCCACCGGTGACACGTAGAAATCGGGGTGTGACAGGTTGGTATCAGAGCCAACGCTGAGTGAATTAAACACTAGTTCTTTGTGTTTAATCTCAGTTACACAATTTCACAATCCTCGATTTTCGAGTCTAGACAAAGAACTTAGGAAATGTTCGACATTTCGTTTATTTTATCTTTATTTTTATTATTAGCTTTGTCTTATATATTTTGTTGTGCAACTTGTTTAATTTTTGACAGGTTCATCATGCCGCCACGTATGCGAGGACGAGGAGGATTTGCCACATCACATGACCACGAGGCAGGACCCTCACACAGGCGAGCCCCATCAGCTTCGCACAACACTGCAGCCCATGATCTTTGGAGATCATTTGCCGAGCCAGCCAGGCACTCGGTATCTGTGAGCACTTCGCCATCACTACCCCAATCATTTGGGCCCCACTCGGAAAATGGGCCCCATGGTTCCCATGGATCTTTTATTCCATTACACCAGTCACCTCACCACCACCCAGCACCAGCTTATCAGGGCCTATACAACCCTGATGCTTACTTGGACGAACCAGTGGGTTATAACCCACTAGGACCGGAAGACCACTTCTCTGGTGGTAACGAGATGGAGGTTGACGAGGACACTGACCCTTCACTGCCACCGTCAGGTACGCCTAACCATCCCATTGAGATATCGGATGGGTCGCCATACAGAGGATCACCATTCAATGGTGTGGACAGCTTTCAGGAGAGGTTTCGGCAGCACGATTGGTATTACACCCCCAGCCGCCACAACTCTCCGATGCTCCAGTCTCGCCATGGTTCGCCGGTGCACTCGCAGCACCACTCTCAGCAGCAGCAGCTTCAGCAGCCGCCCTTGCAGCAGGACCTATCTGAGGCCCTCTGGCGCGACGTGATCACTCCGTCGCCACCGCCACCACCAGTTTTGCCTCCTCCGCCTCAGAGGCCAAGGAGGAATGCGCGTATGTCTACGCGAGGAGGGATTCGCATTGGTACCCCTCCGCACATTGGTAGCAACCGCTACTCACCTCTTCATGAGGAGTCCGAGATGGGGGAGTCTCCGCATCCCGTTTCGGAGGTCACTTCTGCGCCGATTCCGCCTCTGCCGCCGCAGAACTTCGGAGAGCCGATTCCGGCTTATGCTAGCGCAGCGCAGTTTAACCCGTTTGAGCCGACTTTTCCTCCCGGTTATGATTATACGGGAGATCCCTACTGGTTAACTTCAGGCTACAACCCTCTCAACCAGGAGAGTGCTTTTGGAGGTCCCTGGGCTACGGGACCATCAGCTTTTGGATTCCCACCACAGGGATACCAGCAGCCGCAGCCTCCACAGCCACAGCAGTGTCAGCCACCGCCGCCGGCGCCAATGATGTCGCCGCCGCAAGTCCAAGAAATCCTGCAAGGGATACACGACGTGCGACGGGAATTGCAAAATGATCGCCGACACAACCGCGGTATGTTCAAGAAGATGGTTGACTTGATTAAGGGTAAGAGTAAGAAGGATTATTAAATCCTTTGTTGTTAGCTCTTTTACTCATGTCCCTGCGTGGACATTTATTCCTGTATTCTACCCCTGCGTGGGTATATTTCTCTTATTCTACCCCTGCGTGGGTATGTTGTTCTGTTAACCCCTGCGTGGGTTTGTTTTATTTTATTTATTGTTGTTGTTATTTGTTTAGCCCCTACGCGGGCATGTTATTCATGTTATTTGAATTAAAGTCCCGTTTAGGGCAAAGATGTACTAGTTACTTTATTTGAAATTTGAAATGGTTAATTTGAATTTCTCATTTTATTTATGTGCATGAATATAATATTAAAATAAATGGAAGATGTCAATTTTTATTTGATTTGCCATTTTAATAAGAATCTTAGTAAGGTATAACCTAGCTTGAATGCCTTATTAACAGGCCTGGCCATGATGGTAAAACCTGGTTGAAAAGATTCAAGTCTCTGTTAACATCTGTAAACATGTTAACATTCCTGGCCAAGCGTGATCTGAAAAATCACATAAGCCACCCTTTTTAATAAATTATCTACAGATTATATCTGTACACAAGTCTATTTATGACTTGATACCTACGGGTTATGACTATGTCATATAGTGGCAGTTGTGGTTTATGACTCTCTGTCTAATAAAGGATTATTTGTTTAATTATACAATTTATAATCCTATAAAAATCTAAATTTATAATTTAGTAGCTGTCCGTAGCGACTAGGCCTATGGTGCCAATATATATATTTCATTCCATGATATAGTTACTATTAAAAGTGCTGAATGAAATTAATTAAATTAGCTGTTATGGTTCTTAATACCATGGCTAATAAATCGTCTAGAACGATCATACTGTTAGGTTTCTAAATAGACCTTGTCCTTTATTGTAGCTTAAAGCTACAATGGCCAAATCGGAGGAGACCAACAGTCATTCTGGAGAACACCCAGATAATACCAGGATTCACGTCACTGGTGAAGAATTGCAAGCACTGATAGATAACGCTGTTGCCAAAGCTATGGATAGGCAATTCAGAGAATCTAGTGGTACTCGGAGTAGGACCCGAACAGTATCTCACGTAAAGCCCAAGACTCATTCTGAGGCTCATAGTAAGCCACCTTCTAAAAAGAGTGAGCCGAAGAAAGATGAGGATGATAATCACTCCCCCAACCACAGCAGTATTCCTAAGCAAGAAGTCAAGCTGAAGCATGATACGTACAGCAAGTCCTGTACGTACAAATATTTCGTATCTTGCAAACCCAGAGATTTTACTGGGGAAAAGGGAGCAGTTGATTGCATGACCTGGATCGATGAAATGGATACTGTGGTTGATATCAGCGGGTGTGCTGATAGGGACGTCGTGAAGTACGTATCCCAGTCGTTCAAGGGAGATGCGTTAGCATGGTGGAAGTCACTTCTACAAGCTGCCGGTAAGGCCGCTCTGTATAGCATGACCTGGGATCAGTTTGTAGCACTGATCAAGGAGAATTTCTGTCCGCAGCATGAGGTCGAAAGAATTGAATCAGATTTTGTATCTCTGGTTATGAAGAACCTCGATTGTCAAGCGTATCTTACTACGTTCAACACTTTATCTCGGTTAGTGCCTTATCTGGTGACCCCGGAGCCGCGAAGGATTGCTCGATTTATTGGGGGTCTGGCACCGGAGATAAAGGCAAGTGTCAAGGCTTCAAGGCCTACGACATTTAGATCCGTAGCTGATCTATCCCTCTCCCTCACTCAAGATGTAGTCAGACTGAGAGCTATGAAGAGCTCAGAGGAAAACAAGAGAAAGCGTGAGGATGACACCTCACGAAGATCTGAGAAACGACACAAGGGAAACAACGACCATAGGAAAGGGTCGGGGTTCAAGAAAGGAGATCAGTCGGGTGAAAAACCCAGATGCAAGGTTTGTAGGAGGCATCATTTTGGGAGATGCAGGCAGGAGTCTAAATCCCAGTCTCAAGAAAAACGATGTGGAATCTGCAAGTCCACAGACCATAAAGCTGTGGATTGCAAGAAAATAAAGGATGCAACTTGTTTTGGTTGCAACGAGAAAGGGCACATTAGGCCCAACTGTCCAAAGAATACGAAGAAAGCAGATGATGGGAAGAAGACTAATGCGAGAGTCTTCAGAATGGATGCCAAGGAAGCAGTTCTTGACGACAACGTCATTACAGGTACGTTTCTTGTAAATGATGTTTTTGCTAGAGTCTTGTTTGATTCAGGAGCTGATAAGTCGTTTGTAGATGATAAGTTCTGTAAATTGTTGAACCTTCCTGTTAAAACCTTAAGCGTGAAATATGAGGTGGAATTAGCCGATGGAACCATAGAAACCGCCTCGACTGTTTTAGATGGATGTGTTATATCCATTAGGAATCATTCTTTCCCGTTATCCTTGCTTCCCTTTAAGCTAGCTGGATTCGACATAGTGATAGGCATGGATTGGTTATCGAGTAACCAAGCCCAGATTCTGTGCAACAGAAAGCAAGTAGTAGTTAAGACTCCGTCTGGTGAGTCACTTACTATTCAAGGAGACACCCAGCATGGATTGCCGGAGCAAGTGTCCATGCTCAAGGCATCCAGATGCATGCAGAAAGGATGTGTCATTTATATGGCACAAGTTACCATCGATGAGCCGAAGCCGAAGATTGAGGATATCCCTGTTATTTCGGAATATCCTGAAGTATTTCCTGAAGAACTACCCGGTTTGCCGCCGGATAGGCAAGTGGAGTTTCGAATAGACATCATTCCAGGCGCAGCACCTGTAGCAAGAGCACCATACAGATTGGCACCAACGGAGATGAAGGAGTTGAGGACACAGTTGGATGATTTGTTAGCTAAAGGTTTTATTAGACCTAGCTCGTCTCCTTGGGGAGCGCCAATCTTGTTCGTTAAAAAGAAGGATGGATCGATGCGTCTGTGCATCGATTACCGTGAGCTTAACAAGGTCACTATCAAGAATAGGTACCCGTTACCCAGGATCGACGATCTGTTCGATCAGTTGCAAGGAGCAAGCTATTTCTCCAAGATTGACCTGAGGTCAGGTTATCATCAGTTAAAGGTCAAAGACGAAGATGTGCACAAGACAGCGTTTAGGACTCGTTATGGACATTACGAGTTCCTAGTGATGCCTTTTGGGCTCACAAACGCACCAGCCGCATTCATGGATCTCATGAATCGCGTCTGCAAGCCTTATCTAGATAAATTCGTCATCGTCTTTATTGACGACATCCTTATCTACTCAAAGAGCCAAGCTGACCATGAGAAACACCTTCGTTGTATTCTCAAACTTCTGTATCAAGAGAAGCTTTATGCCAAATTTTCGAAGTGTGAATTTTGGCTTCGAGAAGTCCAATTCCTTGGACATATAGTAAGTGAGCGTGGTATCCAAGTAGATCCCGCTAAAGTAGAAGCAGTCATGAACTGGCAGGAGCCGAAGACTCCTACCGAGATTCGCAGTTTCCTCGGGTTGGCAGGATATTATAGGCGATTTATCGAGAACTTTTCAAGAATTGCTGCGCCCCTAACTTCGTTGACTCGTAAGAAGATTAAGTTTGATTGGGGCCCTAGGCAGCAGGAATCCTTCGACATCCTGAAGAAGAAATTGAGCAACGCGCCAGTGTTGACACTGCCCGATGGCATAGAAGATTTCATAGTGTATTGCGATGCATCGCACACTGGTATGGGCTGTGTACTCATGCAGAGAGGCAAAGTCATTGCCTACGCTTCTCGACAGCTCAAGGTGCATGAGAAGAACTACACCACCCACGATTTGGAATTGGGTGTTGTGTTTGCTTTGAAGCTATGGAGACATTACTTGTATGGAACCAAGTGTATAATTTATTCGGATCACAAGAGTCTTCAGCACTTGTTCAATCAGAAGGAATTGAACATGCGTCAAAGGCGATGGATGGAAACTTTAAATGATTATGACTGTGAAATAAGATACCATCCAGGCAAGGCGAATGTGGTTGCCGACGCCTTAAGCAGAAAGGAAAGGGTGAAACCGATCAGAATCAATGCCAAGCGCATTGAGATAAGAAATAATTTGAATGAAAGGGTGTTAGCTGCACAGAAGGAAGCTGTGTTGGAAGCTAACTATCCTGAAGAAAAGTTAGGAGTAACTGAGGAGCAGTTATCCTACGACAAAGATGGGATGCTACGACTAAACGGACGAATATGGGTTCCAGTTTATGGAGGACTTCGGGATGTTATCCTCCAGGAAGCCCACAGCTCTAAATATTCCGTTCATCCCGGAGCTGATAAGATGTACCCGGATTTGAAAGCAAACTACTGGTGGATTGGTTTGAAAAAGTCAGTAGCTGAGCATGTAGCTAAGTGTTTGACTTGTGCGCAAATCAAGGCTGAGCATCAGAAGCCGTCAGGTTTGCTTCAGCAACCTGAAATTCCCAAGTGGAAATGGGAAATGGTGACAATGGATTTCATCACCAAGTTGCCGAAGACGAAAAAGGGAAATGATACCATATGGGTCATTGTAGATAGACTGACTAAGTCAGCTCATTTTCTACCCATCAAAGAGACGTATAGCTCAGATATGTTAGCTCAATTATACGTCGATAAGATTGTAGCATTACATGGTATACCTATATCTATTATCTCTGATAGAGATACTAGATATACGTCGCATTTTTGGAAGAGTTTCCAACAATCATTGGGCACTCGTTTGAATTTTAGTACGGCCTATCATCCTCAGACCGATGGTCAGAGTGAGCGTACGATTCAAACCTTGGAAGACATGCTTCGTGCATGTGCGATCGACTTGGGTGGTAGTTGGGATAAGAACCTACCACTAATTGAATTCTCCTACAACAATAGCTACCATTCCAGCATAAAAGCTGCGCCTTTTGAGGCCTTATACGGTAGAAAGTGTAGATCGCCCATTTGTTGGGCAGAAGTTGGAGATGTCCAACTGTCAGGACCAGATATCGTCTTTGAGACGACAGACAAGATCGTTCAGATTCGCGATCGTTTGAAAGCTGCCAGGGATAGGCAGAAAAGTTATGCGGATCCTAAGCGCAAAGACTTTCACTTTGATGTAGGTGATAAGGTATTGCTTAAAGTATCGCCCTGGAAGGGTGTGATGCGATTTGGAAAGAAAGGCAAGCTAAGCCCGAGATATATAGGACCTTTCGAGATTATCGAACGTGTCGTGTCAGTTGCTTATAAGTTGAACTTGCCTGAAGAGCTTAGTGCTATTCACAATGTGTTCCACATTTGTAACTTAAAGAAGTGTTTCGCTGACGAATCACTGGTTATACCGCATACAGATATACACATAGACGAAAGTTTGAAGTTCGTAGAAAAACCTTTGTCGATTGAGGATCGACAGGTGAAAAAGCTTCGGAGGAAGCACGTGCCTATTGTAAAGGTCAAATGGGATGCCCGTAGAGGACCCGAATATACGTGGGAAGTGGAATCCACGATGCAAGAGAAATATCCCCATTTGTTTCGGTAAATCTCGGGGACGAGATTTCTTTTAAGGGGGTGAGGATGTAACACCTCGAAAAATTTCGTCCAATAATGTCTTGACACGTGTCATAAGGTTCCGGTATGTGAAAACAAACTTTAGAGGGACTAAAAGTTGACAAACAATGAAAACTATGGAACGTAAGGGTCCAAAGTGTCAACAATGGATAAATAGACTCTATGATAACCCTACATAATGTTCATAACCTTAAACGGATGGTTCATGGATCATACGACGCGGAAATTGCACAAAAGTGAGGAATTGCAAACTATAGGGGCCAAAAGTGTCAACATGTTTAATTTATACCTCTGAGTGAACTTTTGGCAGACCCGAAGCTTTGAGAAGCTAAAATATACTCACTAGAATATGTGGTTAAAATTTCGTGAAGTTTCGTCAACGTATGAGAAAGTTATGGCCAAAACCGTACTTAAGGGACTAAAAGCGTCAACGTCGAATTTCATGGCTTTTCGGTTGAGCGCAAAGTTATCCGAGGGCATTACCATGTTGGTAAATGTCCCAAGGTTCTTAAAAACCAAGTTTGGGGGTTTGCGGGTCGAGAAAAGTAGCCGAAACATCGCGTGCAAGACCAGGGACCAAATCTGCCATGTTTGAAACTTGTTTGGCTGATCAGAGGGTCAGGCGACCCGCCTGGACTGACCCAAGCGGGCCGCGTGGGACTGCCAGTACCAAAATTCGCGAAAATGGGTTGTTTGAGTCCGAAATTGAGTGCTAACCAGCTGCCATCACCTCCTCAAGCTCCAATAAAATGTCATGCATGCCTAGTGCCACAGTAACCTCCTTCCAAACATCTGAATTCAGCTTTAAATCAGATTTTCATTCATTTTCTTGGCACTTGCAATTATGAACAAAGAGCTCTCTACTCTCAAGAACTCTCAAAACATCTCTGGAGCAAATCTGAGCATCAAGGCCGATTCCTAGTGTTATCTAAGCATCAATAGGACCTTTGTAAGCTTCTAATTCAGTCCTTAATTCGTTCTTGCATCGATTATTAGTAAAAGTCAAACTGATTGTTCATAAACTTTGACTTTCTGATTAAACGAGTTTCACTCAGTCATTTCTCAAATTGAAACCACATATATGTTGGTATTTATGTGGGAAACAAACCCTCTAAAGGGTATTCTCTGATTCCCACTTATTGCATGCTAATTGTCGAGTCAAAGGCATTCTTAAAAAGTCAACAGAAATGGTTTTTGCAAAAATAAGCTTAGATGGTAATGTAAAGGACATGCAATCTGTTTGATCATCATAAATAGCTTTATAATGAATATAAGAATGTGTTTTACCATGATCAACTCGACAATCTTTAGTATAAATACGAATCGGAACCGAAAGTCTTGTAAAACGACTATTTCGTAGACTATCGATTCGGATTCGTACATGCATGTTTGAGATCTGTATTGGAGAGTATTTTTGACTATTTTTATTTTGGTAAAACTCTCTGGAATTTTTGTTGCTTGAGTCTATGTTTAGCCGATTCATTTGCATGTTTCCGATTATGCTTAAAAGTTGACTATTTTGCCCTTTTTGATATAAAACGTGATTTTTGGAAAAGTGAAAGAGTAGAAATCTTTATTTCTAATATATAAACTTGCACCGAAAATTTCGGATCAGTTGGTGGTCCAGATTTTGAGTTATGGCCATTAGCGTAAAACTATATCTTAAAGTTACATAAACGGCCCTTTTCGCGTATAACCCATTTCAGGCCACGTTTTGATATAAAACTTTTTACCCACTGATGTTATATAATATTTTGGGATTTTTGATGATTTTTAATTTATTTTTGGCTGAACGTATCTTAGATCGCCTAGTTATTTCGGTTTATGTCGGTTTTGACCGTTTAAGCCATAAAATGAGTTTTATGCATTCTTTTGACCCGAAACCTTTTCCTACTGATTTTATATGTCAAATAAATTATTTTAAGTATTCTGGAAATATAAAAATCCCAGATTTATTTTGAAAACCCGGAAACGGCGTTAAATCGCATTTTAAGCATTTTTAGCGCATAGTAAGCGTTATACTCATTTTAAACATATAAGACTTATACCTACTAATGTAATTGGTATATTTTCATATAATAACAGTAAGTATAAGTATATGAACTCAGGTTTCCAGTTTTGGCAGTTTTAGCCCTTGTGAAATTACTAAAATACCCCTACGGTGCATAGTTTGATTTTAAATGTTAAAGTTTGGTATATGGGTCATACCCTACTGTTATAATATGTTAAATGAAGTATATTTACTATATAAACCAGACCCAAAACTCAGATTTCTAATTTGACTCTTTTATAATCTTTTAAATGACCAAAATGCCCTTCTAAGGCATAAATCGAGTTTGAAATTATTCCGGGCAATCTAGATCATAACTTACTGATATTATATCATAATTTAAGCATATTATCTCAGGGAACTTGCATTTGACTCTTTTGGCTACCCGTAACGCCCTTTTTGCGTTCGGTTCGGTTTACGTAACTAGTTTGCGTAAATTGACCGAAACGGGTCAAACGTTATCATTTTTATCTCAAAATCCAGAATGTATTTAGTATACCCATATTATACAAGTATTCAAACTTGTCGGGTCTAAATTACATTCTATCCGGTCTTTCGCTTAATCGTGCGCTTGTACCGTATCGTCCTTAAACTAACCGGTCAAAGCTAAGGCTTAAATAAAAGACCCGTTAGAAATCTAATAGGTTATTATAAACCTTTGTTCCAGATTAGGAGGCCCAGTAAAAGCTACCGACACTTACCGTTTGTGTTACATACTTGCTCAGGTAAATACATTTTGACTTATTTTCCCTATACGGGCTTGGGGTACGGTATTTAAAATACCGCTTGATCGGGCGCACAAGTCCTGCATCTTATGGGTGTACAGTCTTGAATAGCTTGTGCGACTCGTTTAAACAGTCTTGTCTTACTTTAGGCTTTGGGGGGTTATTGACCGTGTCCCGGATATCCTTGGCATTATTTTACGAGATGGCCACGACCAGAGCACGGGGTGTAGGCGTACACTCGGCGTGTATAACTCTTTAATGTGGTGTGTCATTTAATCTTTAGCCCGGACAGCAGATCCCGGGCCACCAAAGATACGAGTGCATGTAATTCGTTCACAAGTTTATATTGCATAATTATCCCAAGTTAATAAAAATATTTATGCCTTGTGCATTTAAATCAATTTTCAATCATTTTCAAAATGAGTCGGTTGATTTGTATTTACCAGTGTAAACTGACGTATTTTTCCCAAAAGGTTAAGTGCAGGTACTATACGAAATAGGCTGGCTGTTTCCTAAGAGCGTCCACTATAGTCTCGCAAGCTCGGACGACAAATAACTGTTGAACAATTTTTTTTATCTTATTTCATTTGATCCGCCTGTGGATCCGTTTCAACTACTTATGATGTTATTATGTCATTTTAAATTAAAGTTGAAATGTATCTATTCTGCTTCCGCTGTGCATTATTATATTGTGTTGTTTGTCTATGACGATGCCAACTACGTCATTGTACCCCACACCGGGCCCACCGGTGACACGTAGAAATCGGGGTGTGACACAAATAGACGCTGAGGAAATGGAACTTATGGATATCAAATGGTGTCTTGCAAGTGTTCTTCGTCGGGCTGAGAAATTCAAAACCATTACCGGGAGAAATGACTTTTTAGATGCTCATGTTTCAACTTTAGGTTTTGATAAATCTAAAGTTACTTGTTTTCGATGCAGGGAAAAAGGCCATTTCAAGCGGGAGTGCAAAGGAAGAGAAGCTAGCGGAGCACAGAATCCATTCGGGAAAGATGATTATTATCGCAAAGCTATCTATCAGCAAGTTGGACAATCCCAAGAACCTCAGACTGCTCATGGGAGAAAGATTGAAGATCCTAAGAGAGCATGTTTGGTAGATTTCAGCTGGAGTGATTACATATCATCTGAAGCCACAGATGCACGCATTATCGATCAAGATGATGAGAAACTACCTGAAGGTTTCAGTTGGGATATGTTTGTGGATAAGAAGGGAGAGTTCAAAGCCTTCATTGCCAAAATTGTCCGAGAACCAAACTTGTTTGCTACTTGGATGAGATCTATCGGAGAGAATGTTAAAAGTGAAGATGAAAAGTCTGTGTCATCTGATGAAAGTTCAGACAGTACTGATAAACTTTCAGAACACTCTGGAGATGTTTCAGATAGCTCAGATGATAGCATACAGAATTTAGATGAACTTGAGCAAAATGAAAATGTTCCAGAAAAGGAAGTTGTTTTTGACAAAACACCGTCTGATTCTGATATGTCAGATGGTGATTCTGATAAATCTGTACACTTTGATAAATCACCTGATAACAGTAGCAGTGATGATGAGAAAGAGGAACACATAAATATTGCAAAATCTCATTTGTCTCCTGAAAATTTTCATTTTTATTTTGCAGAAAGAATGAAGAAACTGAAGGAAAAACAAGCTGCAAAAGAACAACAACCTGAATCTGAAGGTGATGTTCAGAATGTTGAAAGTGTTGATGAGAAGGTTATCAAAGTAGAGAAAGAAGTAGAAAAGGTGATTGAAGTAGAAAAGGTGATTGAAGTAGAGAAAGTGATTGAAGTTGTAAAAACAGTCGAAGTTGAAAAAATTGTTGAAGTCGTCAAGCCATGTGAGAAGTGTCTGGAAGCCTGCAAAGAGTGTGCAGCAAAAGATGATATCATAGCTGAGTACGAGAAAAAGAAAGAGCAGTTATTGTTCAATCTCAATTATGTGAAGGAATCGTACGACGTGTTGAACAAAACAGTAACTGGTCTCCAAATAACAAACTCAGAAAGAGAACAGGCACTGACAATGATGAATGCAACTTTGATGTCAAAGCAAAAAGCTATTAATTTTTATATTGAAGAGAGTGCCAAATGGAAGCAAGAGTTGGAAACTGAAAAGATTGAAAATGAGAGAATTAGGAGGTTATTGTTGAGTTATTCTACCTCTGATTATCTTATTGATCGTGTTTACCCGACTGTTGCAGGTATGGAAGCTTTTCAAGACGAGAAGCCGAAAGAAAAGAAAGACTGTGGTAAGAAAACAACTGTTAGCTATAACAAGTGTCTGCCTCCAATTTGGGATGGGTATTCACCTAGGAAACCAAATGAGGAGCAACTTGCAAAAGCAGTCAATATAAAGCTTAATACCGACACAACTGACGTCTTACCAGAAAACATTGATGTGACGTTTACCTCATCTGATACTGATCATGAGTCTGAATTAATCAAAAAGGTGGTCGATCAGGTGTTGGATACTGATGAGGAGACAGAGTCGAAATCTGAGTCTGAAAAGCTAAAGTCGTCAGTCAACAGTCAAAATTCTGGTGTTGGAAGAAGTTCAGATGCGGGAAGAAGAACAATTAATTCCCATTTGGGGTATGTTTGGCAAAAGTAGCCGGTGGCTGGAAGCTGGTAGTTGGTAGCTGTAGCTAGTAGCTGGTAGCTGTAGCTTTTTAGATATTTAAAGTGTTTGGCAGAGTAGCTGGAGCTTTTAATAAAATGTATAAAATGACCAAAATGGGCATAAATAAAAAAAAACATAATATTAAATGTACTCTTACACACACACACATATAATATATATATAAGTTATTTCTCAAGTGAATAAAACACGTTCTTGTTTTATTTATATAAATAATAATAATAATAATTACAGTAAAAGATATAAATTAATGAATATCAAAAACCATTTCAACCTTTAACCAAAATTTTGTCAAATTATTTCAAATAATAACAATATAAGGGTTAAGATACTCTACAAAGTCTAAAATTTTGGACATACTCTATTGATCGAAAAGTTTTATGTTCATCTAGATCCGTAATCTAAACTAACTATCAACGTATACGCTAACATTTATTCCAACTACAGTGGTCTCTATCTTCACGACCCTCTCTATATCAAAGTATACATAACAGTTTATTTAGGAAAATGTATTTAATTTAGTGATTGTTTTAAAAAAAACACATATTAGAAGTGAAACACAGTTGCTTAAGTGACAATTGGGTTTTAAAATAAAAAAAAAAAACATATGCAGCCTTACAAAATAGAAACAGAAATTCAACATTTAGTTTCCCACAACGAATCTACTTTATGATGCAACACTTGGTTTTGTAGATAGTGATGAAAGCAATGCAATTCACTAAAACAGTTCAGAAACAGAAAATAAAAAATGGTTGTTTAGCTGCAGATTTTATGAACTAAACACAATGCAGATTCGATGAAAACTATTCAAAACTCTAACTAAAACAATCACGTATTCACTGTAATCAGTTCAGAATTCTCAAAACGACACACCGAAACGATTCGAAATTCATCGAAAATCAATTAAAACAGTCCAAAATCGATCCAATTCAGTTCGAAACTCAATCGAATCAATCCAAAACTGTAGAAACTTTAACCAAAAGTCACCGACTCAGTCCGAAATTCACCAATACTTATTCTGAAAATCGATTGTTTTCACCGAAACTAATCGAAAACCCATCCTAACCCACATGTTATTTTGTTATTTTTTAAAGTTACCCATCTTAACCCATTTAGCAGTTCTTGTTTACCCAACTTAACCCATCTACTACAAAAATAATACCCATCCTAACCCAAAGTTGAATGTACGGGTTGATTTTGCCACCCCTAGGTCAAACAGATTAACAAGTCAGTGGGGGTAAAAACAGAGTTGTACCTGTACTATTTTTAAAGTTTTTTCTTTCTATGATTCTGCTTAGGTAACACTAAACCCTAAAAGCCAACACTAAAGGTCAACATACAAGTTATTGAAGCTAATGTTAACTTTCTAGAGTCTAATAACATATCTATGGTGAACATTTAAAGGGTTATACACATGAATTGACAGTGATGATGAACATTTAAAGCAGCGAAAGTATAGAATGACAGTGATGATGAACATTTAAAGGGTTATACACATGAATTGATATGCAATGCATGTGAAAATCTAAGTGAAATTGAGAAATTTGATGTGTAATTGATGAAGTTGACATACAGTCGGGTTTTTTTGGAGGTTTTTTTGGATTTTAGGGCTCCGTTGGTGACCTGATTCATGTCTGCATTTGCAATTTGGGGAAGAATCGATTGCAAAAGTGAGTAAAATAAGAACATGCATACCTGCTGGCTTTTACTTGCGATCGTTCTTCAAAATTTGGAATGATGAGGATGGTAGGTTATTTAGGTAATTTAAACCCTAAAAGCTAGTGGGTTTTTGGAACGCTACTATGACCAGCGTTGAAATATGAGCTTTTCAACAAATCTAAAAGTCTTAAGCCTGTTTCAACCAAACAAGGCTTTTATTGGGTCGGGAGCTTTTTCTTAAAAGCTTGAAGCTTCTAAAAAGCTCCTAAAAGCTTGTTGCCAAACATACCCTTGATGTCTATCAGTGGAGGATTTAAAGATCCCGCTTCACAGGTAATTTGCTGTTTATTTTAATAAACTGTTTTTTTCTATTGTTTATTTAAATTAAAGTAAAGTAAAACCCGACCCGACCCAACCCGAAACCCATTCTGACCCAGACCCGTTTCGACCCGGACCCGTTTCAACCCGAACCAAAACAACCTTTTTATAATTGACCCGTTTTGACCCAAACCCATTTTGACCCATGACCCGACCCGACCCGACCTGTTTGCCAGGTCTATATTATATCATAATCAAAATGGCCAACAAGTATCCATAACATCATGATTGTATAACACTAGTAAATAATTGAAGTCTCGCAAACCGATTTGATTCGTTGTTATGAAGTTGGTTTGAGAATATATATTTTGAAACCTGTTAAAACAGAACCGAATGGATTATCACCGGTTTCAAAACTCTTCACATCATTATATTTAAGAACTGGTTCTAGATCGGAACCATTTATTTGAAATTGTTTCACATGATGTTACTAGGTTTGAGCTATTCTTCTTAATCTTGGTTGTTTTGTTGTGGTTTGCAGTTGTAAGTGTTGGCTATCATGATTGTCAAGTAATACTTTTGCGATATCTTGATTTACAGCAAGGTGATTGGTAAGAAAGTGCAAGTATTTATATATTGATGACCATGTGTATATAATCGAATTTGATTTATGTTATAAATAATTACAAGACTTATCAAATGAAATAATATTCCTAGCAATTATTTAGTATTCTGGTAGTGGGGTTTTCAAAAATTCATCTCCACATCATATTCTCCAACTCCAACGCCTTTTTCACCTCCTTCATGCCCAAAATAGATCTTGATTTATTGGTTTTCAATTTTATGTGAGCAAAAGCACATACTTATGTGTAGATTCTTAAGTAGTTGTTTTAGACTTTCATTCTTTTGAAATCAAATGGGGGCACCAAAAATATCTTCTTATTTTTTTCTCAGATAGTTAGCTTTGTATGTACATCGTCTTATAGTTGTTTTTAGATATTGTTATTGTTTAGGTTGAATTTGTATTGTGCATGGGTTGAATGGCAAAGGGATGCAGGAGGAAGAGAGGTGAATGGTTGTATGTTTTACAAGTGTCTATACTGCCACGACTCATAAATGAACCGAATCGAGCCCCGCTAATTATAGGCGCAACGCGCCGGGTTGATAACACTAGTTTATACAATAATCACTCTACTTATATAATCTATACTTTTTTTAAGTTATCCGTTTACTTTAATATATACAAATTCTTTTGAATTTCTTATAACCCTCCTACAATCATTCAAAACACACCAAAAAAGATGCTGTCGCCCAAACCTACCAACCACAAATAATACCACCTTCTTGTTCTTACCCTTCTGCCTCCTATCTATCTACCAATCTTTTTGTTCTTTATGTAATATATTCATATTACATTTCAGTTCCTTTCAAAAAAATATTGTGTATCGTACATAATATAATAAAGAACAAAGACACTTACAATACCTATTTGTGACTTGTGAGCAAATTAGATAAACTTGTAAACAATTATCAATTTCATAATTATTATGTAAGATAGTTGATTAACATGTAAATTAAGCCTAGCAAAATGGCGGATCAGATAACGGGTCAAAGTTGGTTTGGGTCAAGATATGTTTTAATCGAAATTATTACCGATTGAAACATGTTTCTATAATTATTGATATAGGTTCACATACAATTTTTTTTTGGCTAGTGGCAACATTGGCGAGGTTGTAGTGCCAGTTGTTGCAATACTGATGGTGGTTGTGGCGACGGAAATGACGTTGGTTGTGTTGGTCGTGTAGGTGGAGGTGGTAGCAATGATGATGACAAGAGTGTGGCGGCAGTGTAGGCGGTGGCATGATAGCTATACACTTATGGCGGTGGTGGCGACAATGGTGTTGATGGATGGCGAGTGGTAGGAGGTGGTAGTAGATATCGTTGGTGGATGATGTTGGCCTATAAGTTTCATGTTAAATTAACGAACTTATAGTATTGTTTTATAACTCATCCAAATTAATAGTATATATAATTGCTATAACTTTATGTATTGCATCTCATAGTCATTAATTTTGAAAAAAAAAAATCTGCTTCAATGACTTATAATTAGCATTCACCCCGCGAGAAAAATATAGCAATTATATATCCTAGCTCCGTTCATGTTATGACATGTGGCCAAAATTTTATAAGGTTTCATTTTTTCCTCTTATACTTTATATAATATATGTTTTAACCTATTTAATTTTTGCTTTCATTAACTTTTTTAATTTTTTTAATGGGCAAGTATGTTTAATTTTTATTTTTCAACATTCCGACATAAATGAATACGGAGTTGTATATAGATAAGAGTATTTTTTGGTATCATAAACTATAACAAGTGCTACTATTGTACAAATACTTTGACGAACCAAACCAATACCAATATCAGTACCGATTGTTCCGACTTGATTTATTCCTACGGAGTGAATACTAATGTACAAATTGATAAAACCGAATTTTAAGATTAATACAAATGTACAAATTGTCAAAATCAAGTGTTACATATGCGTGAGTCTCATTCACTAGTTAACTAAAAAATAAGTTTGCATTAAAATAGACATTTACGCTTTGTTATAGTTTTTTATTATATTGTCACCAATTAATCATAATCAAGATTCTTTGCACAATGCTTTTTGATCAATTTAAAAACCCGTCTCACAATCATTATCAATAATTTGTTTCGTGTTGGTTAACCACTTACCCTATTATTTATTTCTGGGTTTCATATCACCGCTCTATTATGACTTGCATGCTTCATTTTATATTTTATTTTATTTATTAAATCTAAAAATAGAAAATGCTTCCCAAATAATAATAATCGTAATGATTAATTTTGCATCTGCATAACAATTTGATGGGTTAAACTAAGGTACTACGATTTTAAGGGCATGTTTGGCTAAGCTTTTTGAAACAACTTATTGACTTATTGGCTTTTTGAAAAGTCATAAGTTTCAAAATGATGTTTGGTAATGAGATTGTATGTGAGGGGAAAAGTGACTTTTTCAAAAAGTCACTCCATTCTAACTTTTCCAAAAAGCCAATAAGTCAATAAGTTGTTTTCAAAAAGCTTAGCAACATGCCCTAAATACCTATTAATTTGACTAGAGAAGGATTATTAGAATTCTCAAACACCCTCTAATTCCACTCATATCTAAAAATAAAAGATAGAGAATTAGAATTAGAATTTAAAACTTAAGTCAAAAATAATAAAAACCTTGTGTTTCATGCAGTTTTTCGTTTTTGAATGCGGGATAAGGCCATCCGTAGTCATAAAGCCCCTTGTGGGGCGTTATGCGACACGTGTCGTGCCACGTCACACGGGGGCTTTATGGGGCGTTATATCACTAGAGCCCGTAGTCATAAAGCCCCTACCCATCATTACCTAAATATTAATTTTCAATTTTATTAATTAATTATAAAAACCTTAACTGAATTTGATTGGTCCATTTTTGAAAAGAAGCATCCATAGCGGCGCCATATCCATAGCGCTGCATCCTTTTTTTTTGTTCATAGCGCCGGTGGGGGCGGTGTGGGCGGCGCCATAGCGGCGCTATGGCCCTTGGCCGCGCCCCACTACGCAAGACCTAAGCTAGCAAACCAATTGTTCTATTAGTTTACCGATGTAAGAAATTGTTGACGTCATAAATAATTAATTGAAAAAAATTAATAAAATACACTTTAATTAAATAAAAACCTAGAATAAAAGAAAACTAAAAGTATAAAAAATATATAGATGCTTGTCGTCGTTATAAACCTAATCAACGTACGATTCGTTTCAAATTATACTCACACATACATATTACAGTTATAAGGCTAGGGGGCATGGCTTCGCGCTACCCCGCCACATAAGCTCAATAGTGCCCTCTGGCTCCCCACCCCCACCCTCACCCCGCCTCCGCTAAAGGGGCGCTATCCTTGGCTTCCGCCAAAGGGTTAGCGCGCACGAGAGGAAGAAAGCAAGGGGCCCCACCTTCATCAACCAATCAACTTTTTTTATTTATCTTTTTTTTAATATAGTTAAAAGAGGCTTTATAATGGGCGTTATTGCACACCGTGTAAGTTAACGATAAAACCATCTGCTTATGTGTCGTATACGTGATGTTTATGTGGCGTAATAAAGCCCATAGGGCTTTAAACCACACCCTCTAACCTAAAGATCGTAAATAAGTTGATATCAACCACAAAATCTCTTGAATCAAGGTTCAACCCGACACAACAACATATCAATTCAACTAAAAAACCAACTAGTTTATCGTCGACCTTCCAAAACATACCCGGTTCCCGATCCAACCTAAAACCCTTTGTCTTATCTCCACTAACAACACCACCAACCCATAATTACAAAATATCTAAAAAATATAGGAATCACCAATTCCATGAAACAAAGGGAACCTGTCCTTTTATACAAAAAGTAAAAAAGTTTTGAGACAGTTAACAATAGTGGGCCCACTACAAAGATATCCAAACACACCCACCTTTTTGTCCCTTTTCAGTTTCCCCTGATGATTGCTCCTATTAATTATAACACCCCCCTTCGCTTAATCATTGCAATAACTCTACTGGATTTTGCTCTGAAACAAAGGATTCATATCTGGTATGTCACTTTGTTCTTCAATACTTGTTTGTTTTCACTTATTTGACTCTATCTTTTAAGAAATCACACAACTGTTTGTGAATTTAGTAGTTTTGTTGTTGTACATCGTACTTGTTTTGGGGTTCAGTTTTCTGGCGGTTTTTTTTACTTAAGTGAAATTTAGTTTGATTTATTGTTATAATTCATGTGGGTATTCATTGAAGATTATGATTTCATATTAATCTCATATTGATTTTGGTTTTTCATAATTTAAAACTTGATTTATTGATGCAGCCAGTCTGCAGTATCTGCTGAAATAAGTGTTATTTATGGTTTTATTCTTGATGGCATATTTGGTTCATTGATGTTAAGTAGTTTTCAAACTGTATGCTAATTTTGTTGCAGTTTTTTTTTTTTTTTTTAAATTTTGTTGCAGTTTTTTTAAGCACACATAGTAAAAACTATGAACATCTTACATATGTATTTTCATTTGCAGGATACGCGAAGTGTATTATCATTGACGATGGGATCTGGCGATTGGTTGAAGAATATAATCAGCTTAAATAAAGCAAGGAAACTAAAATCAAACAAAACAAAGGTATGCAATTCCTCAAATCGACAAATCGATTTATGTGCGAGTTTTTACCTACATATAACCGGTTTTCACAGGCTTTATCCGTTCATGTTATACGTTTCTCATAGGCATGGTGAGTAGTGACCAGTGGCGGACCTAGAAAAAATTTTCAAGGGGTGCGGATAAGGGGTTTAACCAAATTTTCAAGGGTTCAAGAGGTGCGGATAAGGGGTTTAACAAAATTACAAGGGGTGCGGGGAGAATTTTACCTTATAAAATACACTAAATTTTTTTTTTCAGGGGGTGCGCCCGCCCACCCTGGACTCTTACTAGGTCCGCCCTTGGTAGTGACGCAGAGCGGAAGCAAAATAATAGATAATAATCTTTTAGAAAAAAAAAATGATATATTATTGAATTATATAACCAACACATCAAGCTAAATACTAAATCTTGGAAATTAATATTGACAGACTATTTTTAACACACTTGTAATCTTTCACAGGATTTTTCACTAACTGAAACAAATGGATTTATATCAAAACCCAGTTTCACAGAGAAACTAACAAATATTGTTAGCATTAATCGGCATCGTGAGGTTGTCGGTCCGCTTACTGAAGATACAGCAGCGACACGGATTCAAACTGCATTTAGGGGTTTTAAGGTATGTAACACTTGGTAATTATGATTGCAAAATATTATCATGTCTCAACAAATATTTGACTGTTAGCTTGGTAAAAGTCTAAATTACCCTTTATGGGAAAGCTGGTCAATTTGACATTAAAAGTCAACTTTTTTCTTTTTTGCATGTATATTTGGATATTTAATTAATTACACTGATGTTTGATTTTTTTTTTCAGGCAAGAAAGTTTTATTGCAATTCGAAACGAATAGTAAGATTGCAGATGCTTATGGAAGGCGATTACGGCAAAAAGCAAACGTCGAATACGTTAAGAAATCTTCAATCGTGGAACAGGATACAAGCACAGATAAGAACTAGCAGGCTTGCTATGGTGGAAGACAGCAGGATCAAGCAAAAGAAGATTGAAAATCAGTTGAGGCAAGATGCTAAGGACCGTGATCTCGAGGTAATGCAAATTCTAACTTTAGAAAAAAAAAATCCATTTGACCAAAAAAAGTCAAAGGGTTTGAGTTTCTCAATAGTTTTGGTAAGTGAGCAGAAAAGCTTTAAAAAATCTATTTGACCTAGAAAAATCAAAGGTTTTGACTTTTTCAATAATAGTAGCGAGTGAGCAGAAAAGCTTAAAAAATCGATGTGATCTAAAAAAGTCAAAGGTTTTGACTTTTTCAATAATTTTAGTGAGTGAGCAAAAGCTTTGAAAAAAGAAAGAAGATTCAATCTGTTGGCACCAGGGATATACAAAACTAAATAAAACAAGATTATAAATTTGCATGTTGTTTGTAACTCTGAATTTGGAAAAGTTCTCTTTGACCTAATAAATCAAAGATTATTTGATTTTCGATGAAGTATAGGAAAAGCGTAATTGATTTTATGATGTAAATAGAGTAAAGATTTGATCTTTTTACATTTTCAAGTAATTGTTCAGAAAATATAAGGAAAAGATTATATACATTTAGGTCATTAGGTGTCATTGGTAGGGTCTTTGCAAGAGTTTGACCAATAATTTGGTCAAAACTGATTGCAGGTGGAATGGAAAGGCAGCCATCATACGATGACCGAGGCTCTTGCGCGCAAAAAACAAAGAGAAGAAGCAACTATAAAGCGTGAACGCGCAATGGCATACGCCTTCTCTCATCAGGTAAACTCAAAAGTCAAATCACATTCTCTTATCCACTCTCAGTTGACTTTCCTTAGTAGTAGGAATTTTGTTCACTTTCCAAATATTTGCAGTGGAGGGCGCATTCTAATTCCAATTTAGACGCAAATGGTTCCAATCTCGCAACATATAATTGGGGCTGGAGTTGGATGGAGCGATGGATTGCTGCTCGACCATGGGAAAGCCGGGCTCTAGTTGGGTCAACTCCAAAGAAAGTCAACAGTCCAACAAGTAAGAAATCACCGTCAACGAAAAAGTCAAACTCACCGAAAACAACTTCACCTGTCAGTAAGAAACCATCGCCAAACCGAAGGTTATCATTTGGGTCACCAGCAAAAGGTGAGAATGCAAAGACAAAGCTGGAAAAGCTCACAACAATGTAACTTAAATCGGTTAAATATGGTGCAATAGATTAGTCAAAATGGTTTATATTTTTGAATTTATTTGGTGTGGTGTGGTGACAGAGCAGTGTTGCTGTTAAGAAATGGAAATAAGAACACTCTTTGGATTTTTATAATTATTTTGCATTGTACTATTGACTTATTTGTAATTTATGTTGTAAATAAATTTAATAATGGCTTTTGAGGGTGTAAACCAAATTTATATTGTTCACTTGGTTAACACTATCCTACAAATCATGTAACATGTCATTAAAATTACTACAACGGTCAATGCTCTCACCTTCATTACATTCAGAAATAGTGGTTTCAATTTATAATTAATAATTCACCATGTTAATTATAACCAACAAGTATATTGTTTCATAAACTCAGACCACCCGTACTCGTCGTTATTCGGCGGTTTTTCCCCCAATCACGCCCGAAAACGCCAAACCCCCCACCCTTTAGGCGTGTTTCGGCGTTATTTTTCAAAAAAAAAAGCCCTCCGCGTGATTTAAATCACGCCAAATTTGCACAAATTTTTATTTTTTGACCGTTGTCAAACGGTAACAATAATAAATAATTTTTTTTACTTCCCATCAAACCTATAAATACCCCAACTTTTTATAAAAAAATCTCACTTTCTATCTACCTTTCTCTCTAGTGCTTCCAAGTTTTATAAACTTATTTACCATGCATCCATTCCGACCCCCGTTTGGTGTTCCTCAAGACCCGGGAACCCAAATACCACCCAACCGCAACAAAACTTTAACTTTCATGACATGGACCCGATTTTTTTTTCGTACGCGGCTTACTTGAGCGGCTCTAATCCCTTCATTCCAACCCCTTACATCGTTGCCCCACCGGGCGCTTCGCAACCATCCCACCGGACGAAGGACGAGGAATACGCGTTAGCTCGGACGTGGCTCAATGTTTCAGAGGACCCCGAAGTGGGTAAGTGTTATAAAAATACACGTCGAATTTATTAGTTTTTTTAACGTGGAGTCGTCTTCCGATAATCTCGAGTTGAAGGGAGATTTCGAGGAGATGAACCGACGTCTCCAAGACATTCGAGACCTCGGTCACAAGCTTCGGGAGACTATGCAAGAACGAGTCGCCGAAAACAAAAAATTTAACGAGATGCAAGCGGCAAGGCAAACGGAAAAGGACATAGAGTTTTTGTCCAAACCGATCAATCACCTCCAAGGCGACGCGTTGATCGTTGCGCAAATGCACCGCCAAAAACTTCAGGAAAAATAAATACGGCCTTTAGATTATCATCTTTTTTTAAGTTCAGTCGTTTTTTTTCCCTTTTTTTAAAGTTTGGTCGTTTTTTTTTTTGCTTTTATTTTAGTATTGTAAACTTTTTTTATTTAATGAAGTATTTTAGTTTTTAATTTAAAAAAATTTAATAATTGTGTAATGATTGGATGGTCGTTATTGGGCATTATTCCACTACGCCCCTTTTGTAAAAACGCCCAATAATGCCCCTTGCTGACTGGACTGCCACATGGCAGAAAACGTCCAAGGGTGGGGGCATTATTCACCCAAACCACTACACATGGTCTCATGGCATACAAGATGTTTTTTAATTAAAGAGTTAATTGCCTGGATGGTCCCTGTGATTTCACGTTTAGTCCCCACCTTTTGGAAATAGCAGGTATGTTCCGTATGGTTTGTCATTTTGTTATTCGGACAATCCCCTGACATTTACTCAGGGGACTATCTGAGTAACAAAATGACAAACCATATGGAGCATACATGTTATTTCCAAACTAAATGACATCTACTCAGGGGACTATCCGAGTAACAAATCATAGGAAGCATACCTGCTATTTTCAAAAGGTAGGGACTAAATGTGAAAAAACGTGAAACCACAGGGACCATTTGGGCAAACCACAGGGACCATTTGGGCAATTAACACTTAATTAAATTAGAACCAATAAAACATATGGACAATTTTCAGTTTGCATCCGGATATGCTCTTCAGTTATAATAATAAGATCGTTTAAGCTATTCAAATATTCGATGCTACTAGGTTGTATCTTTCTTATTTTAACGACCAATAAAAGCCCGGTCATCCGAGTAAACCCAATGACTAAAGGACACCCATGCCCGCGAACGGCAAACGGCGTTGGTGACAGGGGCGGACATAGCCTTTAAATAGGGGTAGCCCCGCTACCCCGTGACGCCCGGGTGGTAGTGTAAATTTTTGAAAAATTTGACCTTTTTTTTATTTCGTTAACCTTTTTTTTTTGAAACGTTACCCCTTAATGTTTTTTTCTAGATTCGCCACTGGCTGGTGACCCGCCCCGCCACCATTCCAGATAAATACATATAAAACTTGAATACATGTAATAAAGATAAATGCATATCGTTTTTTAATTGTCATTCACATTTTAAATGAGACAAAACATCAAAAAAAAAAAAATAGTTCCAAAATGACCCTAACTTATGGATTTTGATTTTGAGGTAAACTTGATGCACAGAATGTTAAACACGTTTTTTAGATTTGCTCCAACGTCCAATTCAGAATGTTTGATGCCGCATAATGCATGGTTTTTTGGATTTGTAAAACTACACTTTTTGTTGTTTTTGTGTAAATTGCTTGAAATTACGATCTACTAGTTGCTTAATTACATTTAGTTGTTTCTGTTTCATGTAAATCCTTTGCTGTGTGTTAATTGTTTGCGATTTTGTTTGTTTTTAGGTTTTGTTTTGTAACTCGATTTCCTGTCTGGTTTATCAAGAATATTTGTTTCAGAACTTGAAGAGGTATGGTCCCAATTCCCTGCCTACATGGCAGGGACCACACCACTTTTGTGCACACAAGGCATCCATGTCACCAGAACCTTCTAGAAGCTTCCAGAAGACATCTAGGCGGTTCACAGCTGGCGGCAAAGATGCTTTGCCCAACATAAAGGACAACACGTGTCACCATTGAGAGAAGGCCACATAGGCCTGCGACAATCCAGGGAGCAGGGCTGACGCGACCAGTACGAGGTACCCAGCGCAAGCGAATACAAGGACGCCACGTGTACCACTACACCCTTCGCGACAGAGCAGACCAAGAGGATATTCCCCTTGGTCGGACAGCTGGCGCGCACCCACAGCTGGCACAGCTGCTTCCTCCTTCTTCACCATCCGGCTATAAATAGGACCCTTCATCATTCAGGTTCGGGATCTGGGCTCTCTTTACTCACTCTATACACACACTGTTTTATTTCTCTCAGAGCAGTACTTATTCTCACGCCGGAGCCTGGTTAAGAGGGAAAACCCCCTTCCCCCCTCTTAACGAGACTAACGGTGTTTGCTGTTTTGCAGATCTCAGGCCACTGATACGAGCAAGAGAAGAGGTTGATCCCCATAAGTGAAACGACCCCCTTGGTTATCCTTGTGTTAACCTTTGTTTCAACAGAACTCGATTTTAAAGAATTAAATTAAAGTGACATGACCGAAGAGGATATGATAGAAATTCTACACTCTAAACTTGTTTTAAGAGTATTTTATTTTTTATTTTGTTTTTCTAACATGTGTTGTATTTGTTTAAATGCAAGTTATGCACGAATCACTAGAAATGTGCAACTTCTTGTTCGAGCATTGTTGGACCCCTACCCCGTCCCTAACGCGGAATGTGATCGAGAATGAAGTTATCGTATTGGATCGAAGAGTCACAGGCTCAAGAGAAAGAGTTTTATCTCGAGAAGATGGAGGCAATGGGAGGCTTAACCGATTTTTTTTTAGAGAGGGAGGGGAGTCAAGATTTAGCTTAAAAATTACACCAACTTTTTTTTCCACACTTTTTGCTACTTTGGTAGTTGAGATAAAAACAAATCTTTGGTAGTTGTTCCATAACTGCACAATGTGCACACATATATGTTACTTTAGTTTGATATTTTTTATTGAGTTTTTTCGGTACAACATGCATTCGATAAAAACAATATTTTGGTAGTTATTCCATAACTGTACATATATGTTACTTTAATTTGATATTTTTTGTTGAGTTTTTTCAGTGTTTACTGTTTAGTTATTTAAATGCAAGTATGCAATATATTATACATCAAAAATGATATTAAATTAAAAGCATTGAAATTATGGTATAACTTAATTAAGTAAAATATTAAATTATTGATTTATAGATAATGTAATTTAAGTAGCTAGTGGTATAACTTTTTTTGAATTTGGATAATTAAAGTGCCGAATACGAAGAAGAGAGAATGCTAATAGTTTAAATATTCCGTGTTATCTATAAGGTCACACAGACATACAGTATGAATATAAAATCCAATTTAGCGCTAAGAATACATCCAACATGGCACATGTGGTACCGACTGAAACACCATTTTCTGTTTTTTTTGGCACCGGATGATACCGAGAGAAGCAATGGCCATGTGATCATATGAACTAGTTTAAAAAAAGTTTAAAATATATTAATTTTTTTAAATCCTTCACCTGAAATTATACAATTATTGTTTTTTCTATGCATAAATAAACTGTGTTATTATGTATAAATCACCTTTAATATGTACACGCACATTTACAAGGAATTCAAAGTCATCATTATCGGCTTCTTTTATGTTCAACTAATGCATTTTGGTATGGTTATGGTTTTTAAAATTATCTATGCTAAAACAACAAAGCTATTAGTGCCTATCACTGCTTTTAATAAATACCTCAACAACTTCATAATATTTTATCAACATTAATAATTTTTAGATGATACGGTGTGGAGTGGACAGAAAATTCGGCGTTATCTGACACGAGGACACGTCAGCTTGCGTCAAAAACGGAAGGTGTGAGTAGGAATGTGGAAGAGTGGCGTTATTTGACACGTGGCACACTTTTTTTATTGTTAAATTATATTTAAAAATTATATAAAATCTATTTAATTTATAAAAAACAATAATAGTAATTAAACAAATAACATTAATAATTAAACATTACATAATTTAAAAATAAAAAAACAATACATAATTAAAAAAAACACACTAAATAATATAAAAAGAGACTACATAATTAAAATAAAAATTACTACATAAAAAATCTAATAATCTGCCAAGTCAAAACGTGTAGGAATTCACGGTTGTGTTCGTGTCTGAAGTTGATGAGAATGACTTGTATGATATTGTCCTCCCCAAGGTCACCACCCGTGTTTTCCACCACGGTGTGCACCTTCTCGAATCTTTCACAATCTAAACGAATAACCCTAAAATGAGAAGAAAGCGCGTCCACGGTTCGGGTGTTGTCACCTCTATGGCCGCAAAAGTGTTGTAAAATTCTCCCCAAAACGGACCGCTCGAGCGATTACACGACGTGTAGTGGCTCAAGGCTTCGACCACGACTCGCACAATGCGATATCTTCTTCTTCGGTTCAAGGAATCGTTGACATCTTCGGTTTTGTGAAGTGGAAATGGGCAGAGAGTTTATAAAATTTTGGTGAGATTTGTTAAAAAAAATGGAAGAAGAGGATGGTTTATAAAGGGAAAATTTTAGTTTTTTTTTTAAATAACCGTTGGTGTCAAATGACTAATATCCACTCCACTTGAAACGTGTCACGTCAACGCCATTTTCATCTTAATGCCTGTGGAATTTCCATGGCCGAACGACCCACACCGTCCTCCACGCCGTGGCTGGGCCGGTGTGCACGGCGTTGACAAACTTCCACGCAGCTTGTAAATGCCCACATCGTATGGTCTTATAACCGATCGATTATAACTTTTATCATCACAACACTGAAATTGATTTTCACAAGTTTAAATGAAACATTTGTTATGTTTCTATTCAAACAAAGAAAGCGTGGCAGATCCAATGAAAAATTACTATAACTAGGTTTAAAGAAGTTCGCCGCGTTGCGGCGAATTTGTTTTGTTATTTAGTTTGTGTTTACATGTGTTTTGAAATCACTGCGAGCGTGTTGCGAACAGAATTGCTGACAATAATAAAAAGGAAATGTAGAAAAAACCCTAAAATATAACCGAAAGAAAATCAACAAAAAAAGTTGTATGGTAACGATGTTGTTCGTATGAAACCCATGGTCAGAGATGAGCAAATTGTTCTGGGTACCGGTACCAAATTTGCCGAACCGAAAGATCTTAAGTACCAATTCGGTACCGACTTTTGGCGTTCCTGGTACCGGTTCACTACCGTTTTTTACCTTCATATACCGGTATTTTTGGTATCAGTACTGATTCTGTATCGGTTGGCACCGAGCTCATCCCTACTCCTGAAACTAAAAAAGAAAAAAAATAAAAGTTGAAGAAAATCAACAAAAAAAGTTGTACGATACCGTTGTTCGTACGGTAACCGTGATCAGGATGAGCAAATGGTACCGGGTAGCCGCACTGAATTTCCCAAACCAAAAGATTTCCAATATCAATTCGGCACCAACTTTTGGCGTTTTCTGTATTAGTGTCGTTTTTTACTTTCATGTACTGATACCGAACATGACTGTACCGGTATTTTCGATACCAGTACTGGTTCGATACCGGTTGACACCAAGCTTATCCCAACCCCTGATATTAAAAAAAGGATTAAAGTTAAAAAATAAAGAAAATAGCTTTTATTATAATATTAAAATAATAAAAATATTAAAAAAGTTATATATTATTATAATATTAAAATCACTATTCATTTCAATTTCTTTATTAATATACTAGGTTAGACCCCGTGTATTACACGGGTTGAATAAATGTAATTTTATATGTACTAAATAAAAAACATTATACTTTTAAAAACCCCATTTATTACACTTGTTGAGTAAATATAATTTTATATATTAAATAATAAAAATTATATCTTTAAGAACCTCGTTTATTGTGCGGATTGAATAAATGTAATTTTATATACCACACAATAAAAAAGTTATATTAAAAAAAAACATGTGTATTCACGGGTGGAATTTGTTGTAGCAAATTTTGTTAACGAAGTCTCAATAAATTTAACTCATTATTTAAAACTCCGTAAATGTTTAAATGATAAATAATATTAGTTAGAGTAAATTACGATTTTGGCCTCTGTGGTTATATCACTTTTACTCTTTTAGCCCAAAAAAGAATTTTTTAAAGGGTTAGAAAAAAGACGTTTGGGGCCAAAAAGATTAGAAAAAAAGACGTTGAGGGCTCAGATGTTAAAAATTCTTTTTGGCCTAAAAGAGTAAAAGTGATATAACTACAGGGGCCAAAATCGTAATTTACTCTATTAGTTAAATAAATAATATTATAAATGAGAAGGAGATTAAACTAAATAATAATTATCTATAAGAAATTAAACTAAATAATATTTAGTAGGGGATTATCTATAATTAATTATAAAAGATTAAACTAAAATAATACTTATCTATAAAACATGGTCTAATATGATGACAAGTGTCCTCAACATGGTTTCTTTTAATAACGAAAATCATGGTTTCTAGGTTATAACCCCTTGTATTACACGGGTTAAGTAAATAAAATATCAAATAGTTAATAACGAAAATTTAATAATTATAAAACGATGTTTTAAGACACTTTTCTGATATCCGAACAAAATTTTGTTTCATGTATGATCAAAACTTGTGATGTTTGTCAAGTTTATAAGTATGAAAGCATTTGAACCATCGATTAGAAGACAAATTGTATCATCGACATTCTCACGACGTGAACCCAAGTTTTATGTAAATAACAGTGGTCTTAATTTATTAGTTCTAAAAATATTATTGAAATGTTTATATTAGGCATATAGCAATTAGCAAATTAGATAAACATAAACTTATAGCTACAAAATAATATTTAAATTAATTAGATAAATATAAATTATCGGTAATTATTAAATTATATAACTTTAAAATTTAAATATATATGGACTTGAGTTACATCTTGAAAGGATGGTTTTTTTGGATTAATTTATTACTATGATAAATGTAGTTATTATTCTTCGTGTATTTTAAATATATTAAATAAATAAATAAATTATTTGTTAAGCAAGAAAATCGTTTCCTCCACCCTCGTTATGAAAATGCTCGATATTTGTTTCAATTATTAAGATATAATTTCTAACCTAGTAATTAATATAAATAAATAAATAAAAAATAATTTATGGAAGTTTATCCGTAATTTCTTAAATGTTTGAAACAAATATTAAATTTAATAATTTAAATTAAATAATAATTATTTACAATTAAGTAATAGTAAATGGTCTAGAATAATAACCTAGTAATTAATACAAATAAATAATAAGATAATATATGGAACTTTAACCGTAATTTCTTAAATGTTTGAAACATATATCAAATTTAATAATTTAAATTAAATAATAATTATCTACAATTAAGTAATAGTAAATGGTTTAGAATAATAACAAATGTCCTTTTATTGGTTTCTTTTAATAGGGTGTCCGGAGTGGTGCGACAAAGGGGAGTGGCAAAGGGTTTTGCCGCGCGGCAACACTGCCGCCGACACCCTTTGCCGCTCGGTTTCATTGCCAAATCGGTGTAGGCTTGCCGAAGTGGTGAAGGGAGGGTATGAGAGAGAGAGAGGGTAATGTGGGGTGGGGTCCATTCCAATCTCAACCAATCATATCTTTTTCCTTTTTTTTAAATAGTTTACCACTTCACCAAGTGTCTAACATTTGCCAACAATTTTGAGCATAATTTACCACTTTGATATAGCACACTCTCATTGATTGATTTTTTAGTTTACAACTCTTAAAGTGTCTAACCACTCCTTATACTCTTATGTAGTATATAGATATAAATTGAGTTAAAAGTATCCTCAAATCAAGTTATACTCCAATACGTTTTACATATATTGCTTGATTTCCAAGGAAATAAAATAATATTTATAATATTGTACTTATCGTTTAGAATATTATGATTAGTAGTAGGTATAGAATTTAATGAAAAATAATAAAACCTTGCCATATACATTTTTTAAATTTCAAATCGGTGGATATTATGCACCATTTTAATTTTTTTTTTGAATGTGAGTATGTTGTTGTAAAGTTACGTATTTAATAATTTAAATTAAATAATAATTATTTATAATTAAATAATAGTAGATGGTCTAGAATAATGACAAGTGTCCCAAAGTTGGTTTCTTTTATTATATAGTATAGATTGTAAAGTAATATATAGTAATCTTATTTGAACAATTCGTGATTATAGCTTTAGACAATACAATAACAACAATCAAATTCAATCAAATCTCACATATATAACTATGCTATTAGTAAAATCTAGAGACAGCAAGAGATAATAGGAAAACCTTGCCTTTATCCAAATATAGGAAATTAGAAATGTTACTTCCAATTACACCCAACTCCAAAAACCATACTCGTATATAAAACTCGGGTAAAGTTATTCTACAAAAGCTCCTTAAAATAAGAAGTATACAAAGACACAATGGATGGAAAAATATAACACAATGTAGAAGATTAAAGACACAATGAATCAAAAAAAAAAAAAATGACGTAAATATAGAAAAGACATAATGATAAATAAAAAGACACAATGATGTAAACAAAAACTCTAAAATCTACAAGCTAAATATCCTGAAAATAAAAACCTAAAATCTCACACCGTAGAGTTTGATGAGACGGTCCCAATATCGTTTGAATGAGGTCAATCGGAGTCCGTTTGATACTCTTCTTACGACTTCTTATTTTTAGGTGATTGTATATTTGATTCTAACCTCTGTTTTTTTTTTCTTTCTGAACGGAAAAAGTTATATAATCCATACTTCTAAATTATACCAAGTTTACCCTATACCAGGAATTAAACCCTAGTCTCTCCCTTCAAGAAGCACAAATCCGCTCCCACCCCCACCAAAGTGGTGATAGACTCTCTTAAAAACATACATAGCTACTTGAAAAATACAGTATTTATAGACTAATATATCGCTAGAATAATAAATTGTATAAGATTAAAATATTTTATTTTTTATAGCACTTTTTTCTGAATAGGATAACAGAATTAATCCCGAGCATTTTCGGGACACTCACTGGACCAAACGAAATACTCCGAGAGTAACCCGAGTCTACCACCAATTTCGGGAAAAACCCGATAACCCACCCGTCTATAGACATGACGGTGAATTATTAGTAAAATCCGTTTGACTTAAAGATCGAATCCAAATTTCTCTAAATCTCCTTTCATTGCCCATCAGGATGTCCAAATCAACATACATGCATGTAGGTATAACTTATTTAAAGAGAGTCAATGAGGTAGTGGTGGAATGGTTGGGAAAAGACTTTGTGTTCCTTGTAACCCAGGTTCGACTCTCACTCTCCCCACTATTTTCTGCGGTATCCAGGTGAAGGGCGAATATGGATGGTGTCGGTTCGTCTTGGATGGGAGGCGAGGTTTTACCGATTATTCCACCATCGTGCTTTCGGGCGGGTGAAGGTCGGGTTTCCATGCATCTGGGAGAGCCAATGGACTGGCGGCGATCGAGTAGTCGACCTTAACGACAGCACCTGATGTTATGGTGGTTGGCATATCGTTCCTTCCCGTTAAAAGAAAAAACTTATTTAAAAGGAATCCAAGGTGCACGTGGATGCAAGTTTTCATATACATATATAAATTGAACAGGTCAATAATATCCACCGTGGATATTACACTCACCGCCACCTGCCACCTGCCACCGTCTCTCGCCGGAAACTCACCGCCATTTCTTTTCCACACTTCACATCCTCTTCTTCATCCAATCCAATCAATCACACCAAAACACACACACACACATAATTATATAATTTCATTCACACATACTCACACACGCATTCGGTTAAGTAGAAAACCGTTGATTATCAACCAATCGATCTGTACAATATGGGAGACTCCACCGCCGCAGACGGCGGCGACAACCGGTTACCGGAGAGAAACGCTGGTGAAGAAGTATGCAGGCTTGTGGAACAAAGTAAGGAGTTGCAGGAATCAGCATCGGCGTTAATTTCTAGAAATTCGCAGGAGGATGCGTCGTTACGACAACGAGCCCTAGCTCTCGATTCGAATATCAAAATGCTCCGATCGTTCATTGATTCGTCTGTTAAGAAAGGCAATTTAGATTCCAAACGTGCAGAGAAAGTAAGGATTTCGTTAATTGTGTGATTTTAGGGTTGAAAATATTAATAATTGTATGATTTTAGGGTTGAATATATTATCATGTTTGCAGCTGTCTGAAGAGCTAAGTAGAGCTAGTTATGCATTGAGTGAAGGAGATGCTGCTACCTTTCTTCCCTGCAAATCACATGGTGTGTTGATTTTTGTTGGTTAAATTTTCCTTTGATATTTTGGTTCTAAAATCTAGCCTAGGGTTGGTGTGTAGCTAATTGTGAATTTTATATCCATTTGACTATAGAATGTAAGGTATTTTGGCTCCGAAGTCAAGGGGATTGACTTTTAGGTTGATGAATGATGGCTAGTTCTGTGACATCATGATATAATTCCAGGAATATAGATATGTGATATGTTAGTATCACTTTGTTCAAAATGTAGAGTGGAGTATTCAGCTCTGTTTGTTGGATTACAGGAAGGTTCTTGAGGATGTTTCTTGGTCCCATAAACGTTCGTGCTAACCGGAAGGACATTCAGTTGAAAGTGAAAGAGGAATACTATAGTTTCAGGGTAAGAAATTCTTGATTTTGCGTCTATAATAGTATGTAAACTTGTTCATGATGTGGAGTTGTGGATGCGTTATGGAGTGGTGGAGAGAGATCTCTTCCCTTAATTAGAGATTGTGCCACTGCCTATAAGCACGTTCAAGTCTCCTTTTATCTTGTTTGGTTTAATCTGACACTTTTAGTATCTTTCTATTACTATGGGCAGGATAGAACCGCATATCTGTTTTTGTTTTTCCCATCGTTACTACTGGTGCTTAGATCACAACTTTGGGGTGGATGTTTTCCTGCATTACCTGTACAGATATACCAGGTAGACATTTTTCTTTTCATATGTAATTATTATATTTGTTTTAAAAAATATATACATATCAGTGAATAATCTTAATACGTGAGAATAACTAAAACGCCCTTACAGGCATGGTTGCTCTTTCTATACACAGCATTAGCTTTAAGGGAGAATATTTTGCGAGTTAATGGTAGCGATATACGTCCATGGTAATTCTACGTGATCTGTTAACTTGTATTCTGCAAATGATGTCATGAATGTTAGTTTCGACCCATTTACTTATGAACGTGACGGTGCAGGTGGATATACCATCACTACTGTGCTATGGGTATGGCACTCATCAGTCTCACATGGGAGATCGAAAAGCAACCTGACTGTGCCCTGAAGCAGGTTATAAAATTATAATATTTAGTTTTTTTTTTCATTTATTTTAAGATCTTTTAGAATCACATATTCATGTGTGTATCAACTAATTTGCAGAAAGGTATTCAATTGTTCTTGAGATGGGCAATCATGCAAGGAGTGGCAATGCTTTTACAAAACAGATATCAACGGCAAAGACTCTATACGCGCATCGCACTCGGAAAGGTTCTTTTCATAGAATCTCTCAAACCTTTATAGCATGGTTTTAAAAAGCGCGCATCACGTCGATCTAGAAACACCTCGCGCTTCATGCACATCTCGGTCAAATTTGATCTAAATAAGGGTGGCTGATATGTAGAAACAAGAGTACAGTACACGGATAGTCCTTATGGTTTTTCAAAAATTTGGATTTGGCCCCTAGCTTTCCAAAAGTACACGAATGCTCCTTTGTGGTTTTGCACTTTATAACGCATTTAATCCCCAACTTTTGCCAAAAGTACCTGGACGGTCCCTGTGGTTTGCACTATATAACGCATTTAGTCGCTAACTCGGACCTCCGGAAACCTTTAGATTTGTTGGTTGGGGACTAAATGCGTTACAAAGTGCAAACCACAGGGACAATCTGTGTACTTTTGGAAAGCTAGGGACCAAATCCAAAATTTTGGAAAACCACAAGGACTATCCTTGTACTTTACTCTAAAATTTTGGAAAACCACAGGGACTGTCCGTGTACTTTTACTCTAAAAACAACTTAATGTAAATTCTGGTTGTACGTAGAGCCACGTCTCGCGTACGTGATGCTTTTGCCTTGCACCTTGGCTTTCGGGACCAAAACGCTTCAAAGTGTGTCACGCTTTTTTAAATTAAGCTTTTTAGTCCAAAATAATATACGAATAGAAAGTCATTAAAATTGCACTTCTTTTCTGTATTGTAGAATTATTAAGAAGCGTTTGTTTTGACTTTTGATTGTAGGCTAGAAGAATGGATGTTGTGTGGGGTGAAACAGCTGGAGTCAAAGGTCAACTATGGTTGTTGTTGCCGATACTTTTCGTCTTGCAGGTGATTTACTTCTTGATTACTTTTATGAATTATGCAATTTCTTGACTTATATACTTAAACGTCAATTGTTTATCTACTTATCACAGGCTTTTGAAGCATACGTGGGCGTGTTATTGCTACAAACTGCAGTGGTTGGTGTTGTTTCTGAGTGGCAGGTAAGAAACTCCACAATTATAAAATCTTGGTGTTGTGATGATGGTAAAGTTGAATGACAGGAAATGTGTTTGGCAGGTGGTTGCTTGTGGACTACTTTTGATAGTTATGGCGGTTGGGAATTTCGCAAACACAGTGCAGACTCTTGTTTTGAAATCACGGTTCAAAGCGAAGATGAAAAGAGGTAAAAGTAAGAGCGACTTAAGTCGGGTATCAAAGGATCAATGATTCCTAGAGTCATGAGAACAATGAAGATGTAAAACATACATTGATACTTTAAACAACTTTCTTACCCGTCTGATTCTGTTTTATATTTGTGAGTTTGGATTTCATAAACAGTTAGCTTAGTGCCAGTTTTGTTTCACTTGTACTCAAATTAATAATACATCCTTTTGTTTTTGTTTTTGTTTTTGTTTTTGTTTTTGTTTTTGTTTTTGCATATAGCGTGTGTAATAAAACATTGATTCCAATGCTTTACTTGAATTCCTCCACATTTTGATAGGACTTTGCATTCCTTTAGTTTAAGGAATTCATAGGTAATTCCAATTTTTTGCACATTAAGAATGGAATTGAGATTCAAATTCTAACCAATTATGTGAACCAAATACATTAGACTTGGAATTCTAATTCCATTGAACTCCGGTGAACCAAACGCACCCTTGCATTTAACGTGACACATGGTATCGACTGAAACATTATTCCTTGCATTTCATACCGAATTGTTTGGGAAGGGAGGTGATGTGATCACCGATGATCCGAGAGAAGCAACGGTCATGTGACCATTTGAATTAATTTTAAAGAATGTTTAAACCATATACTTTTTCTCTAAATTCTCCATATGAAATTATACTATTGTTATTTTTACTATGCATAAATAAATTATATTATGTATAAATTTACTATGCATAAATAAACTATATTTTCTATAAATCACTTTTATATACCCCACGTTTACAAGGAATTTAAAGTCATCATGATCGGCTTCTTTGTAACTAACACATTTTTGTATCGTCATGGTTTTTTAAATTATTTAGATTATTCAACTTGGATTTGATAAACTCTCTTATTTTTATATTTTATGATAAATTTTAAAAAAAAAATCATATAATTACTCCTTTGGAAGAGAGCAATGTTGTAAGAATCGTCAGGCGCTAGTCGGCCGGTGGGTAATGACTAACGATTAATCGGATTGGGATTTTATACATAATATTCAGTTTCATATTTATATACACACATTTTTATATGAATTTTTAAGTAGACATGTTTTAACTTCTTCTTCAACCTATATTTTCAAGTAAATATGATCAAATGTCAAAATTTACAAGTTTTGGTCAATAATTTGGCCGGAATTGCTAAACTACCGTCGCTTTTTGGCCAATAATTTGGCCAGAATTGCTAAACTACCGTCGATTTTTGGCCAATTGGGACTGGATGTGACCATTTTTGATCGCCTACTGATTAATTGGCCAATTATATCATCCCAAATCATCATAATCATCATTGATCCTCATTATCATCCACCAATTACCCAATCCATCAATCATCACAATGATTCTCAACCCTAATTCCACCATTATCATCATCAAGATCAAAGTTCAAGAATCAAGATGTCAAAGTGCGTATGCTTCTCATCCGGTGATTTCGTTCAATCAATCATAAGCGACTAGTCTTATCTGGTTTCACCCCGGTGTAGATTTTTGTAAGATTTTCTAGGGTTTAAACTTTTATGCTTGAATTGATTTTGTGACAAGTTGTGTTTAAGCATTTGAAACATTTGATATGTCTTGCATTTGTTTCGAATTTGTGAATTATCGAGTGAATATTAAATTTGACTTCGCAAAATGGTTATGTGCAATTATGTCTTGTCTTAGGTTAGGATTTACGTGTTCTTGGTAAAGAAGTGCACTGTGGTCCGTTCTTGTAACGTTGATAGCTTTGGGCACCTAAGCCACGTGACACAATAGGCACCTAAGCCACGTGACACCAAATTCGTTAATCACTTAATCCAACTAAATCTAGTTAAAACGTGTAGAAACCCTAGGTCTTGCGATTATCGAATCGGGTGTGAACCTTGTTCCAAATTCTTAGTTTTTAACCAACAATTGAGTTTTGTTTCGTAATCTCATAATCAAAGTTTTAGTAGTAATCACAAATTTGTCTGTTCATTCCGATACCCTTTTCCAAACAAACAAAATAATTACTTCAACTTGCAAGCTTCATAATCGTTCCACTTTTGATAATCGACCAAGTCTAGACACAAACCTAATAAATCCGGTTTTTATACCGTATTGGATTTGGCTTGGAAACGATTTAAGCGGGTGTATCGGGTGGTTCAACCGAGTGTACCACACGAAACATAATCAACCCTAATTGCCCACGTTAACCCAGATTGGCATTAATTGATCATAATTGACGAAGAATGACACCAAATAGCCTTCATTGACAATTATCGATCATCAGTAACTAAAATTGGCCCCTATTAACACTAGTTGAAGCAAATGACCCCTGACTAATAGCACTAATTTCCCGTGATCTACGATCCCCCCCCCTCTCTAATTGGTCCTAACTAACACTAATTGCACCTAGTTCACTTTCGTTAACTATTATCGACCATCATTGAGCAATATTGTCCTTCATCAACACTAATTAAAACCCAATTGTATCTAATCGATCCTAATTGTCTCTACTTGATCATATCTAAGACGAATTTCTCCTAATCTTTTCTATTTGCCCCTAATTGATCAAAATAAACTAGTTAGACGTAATTGACTAATATAACATGAATTACTCCTTATTATTGGATATTGACTTTGAATGACCGAAAGTAACTATATTTGCGACCGTTTTTGTGGCAACTTTAACTTATATGGTTTTTTTTATAATATTTTCCAAAATTGGCAAGTATGTTTGTGACAATTATAATTCCGGTTGCTATTTCCGACCGTTTTTCAACCAAGTTAATTCTTTTATATATCTTATTTTTTTAAAAAAAAGTAGTGTTCGTATTTGCGACCGAAACGAGTTTGGTCGCTCTATCTGCGTTCGTTTTTGCAACCAAATTAAATTTCATTTTATTAGCTTTTATTAATTTTGTACAAATAGCGACTGCATTTGCGACTTTAATAATTTCGGTGTTTACATTTGCGACCGAAACAATTTTGGTGTCTACTTATGCGACTGTTTACAACCAACAAGTTATGGTCGCTAAATTTGCGACTAAGTTTGTTTCGGTCGCTTAATTTGAGATCATTTTACAACTGAAATTTTTGGTCGCTAGATTTGCGACCAGTTTTTATTCCGTCACTGAATTTGCGACCGTTTTGATATGGTCACTACATTTTCGATCATATTATACGACCGACTTTTTTGGTCGCTACATTTATGACCGAAAAAAATTTGTTGCTACATTTGCAACTGTTTTGCGACCGAAAAACTCGGTTGCTAAATTTGCCACAAATTTTGTTTTGGTCTATGAATTTGCGACTGCTTTTGTTGTGGTCGCTAAGTTTGCGACCAATTTGGGGTGTTCGTTGTTTTTGCGACCGATTTTGTTGTGGCCGCTAAGTTTGCAACTGAGTTTGATTTGGTCGCAAACTCAGTCGCTAAACTTCCAACATTTTTGTTGGTCGTAAATTTCGGTCGCTTTTGCCCATTTATATGCGTAGCGTATGTTTTATGTTTATATTATATATGTGTAGGCATGCTCTGGTGCCTGGATTGCAGATATATTTTTATGATGTGACTACCTTTAATTCTTTGATGAAATGCCTGGGTATTCAAGTTTGTCCTTCTCAGGTGTAAAAGCTTTAACGTTTGACCGGTTCAAAGAAAAGGCCTGTTGGCAAGATTCAGCCCACAAAAATATGTGATTTAAATTGGTTGAGTTGTCAAATTATATTTTTATTCTGTGCCTCTGTGGTACGGCAAGTCACATATGTCACAAGCAAGTTAGAAAGAAGCACTTGATACGGCAAGACTTACAACTTCTACATAGACAAACGACCTTGAACGAGGCTCTTAAGTTAAAAACAACCATAACTATTAATCTGTTAGTTTTACCTTACATGAACGCTAAATAAATCTCCGTTTTCGACATCTGGTACAGATATCAATCTTGTAGCACAACTCCTTGATACAGGCAATCTGGTAATCAAGAATGGAAATGAAATTGTTATTTGGCAAAGTTTTGATTACCCTGGAGATACCTGCATACCAGGAATGAAGTTGGGCAAGAACTTCATAACTGGAAGAGAAACAAACCAGACATCATGGAGGAGTGCAGATGATCCTTCCCCAGGTGAGTATACATTAAGTATTTCAGCGGTTAAGGGTGAATATCGACAAGTATATATTAGGAGAAGCTCTGTTATTACAACAAGGATCGGGCCATATAATGGCGTTACATTTTCTGGTCGGGAAAACTATGCGCCTGATGCTAGTCCGGCTAGCATTTCTTACGTGATTGAGAATCAGAACGAGATATATATCACTTTCATTACTAGTAGTAACACCACCACATTAAGATCAGCATTAACTCCTGACGGCAAACTCGAGATCTTGCAGCTAAAATTTCACAAAATGTAAGAGATCATATGATGCAGAGAGAGAAGGCAAGTGATATTGATCTGAATTGCTATTTGTATGTTGAACATATAAGTTAATACCTTATGATCAGTGTTACATTATCGTATTTTCTAGGTACACCTAAAAAGACCCTTAATAAAGATTACAAAGGTAATGACAGCCAGATAGGAAGCGCAGAGGTTCTGTCGTTTAGCTTTGCTAAAATTTCCAGGGCTACCGATGACTTTTCGATCGACAACAAGCTGGGAGAAGGCGGGTTTGGACCAGTATACAAGGTAAATGATAAGAATTAGATGTTGGTATCTGAATAAGTGCATACTAAACAAATTTGGCAATCTCGATCCACCAGGGTGTACTCGAAGAAGGACAAGAGATAGCTGTGAAGAGACTATCAAATTCTTCTCAACAAGGGCTTGTTGTATTCGAGAATGAAGTTATATGCATTGCTAAACTTCAGCATCGGAATCTTGTGAAGCTCTTAGGATATTGCATTCAAGGCGTTCACAAAATGTTAATTTATGAATACATGCCTAACAAAAGTCTTGACAGTTTTTTATTTGGTCGGGCTCTCTAACAATCCCAATAAAAAAGATTTATTAAAAACACAAACGAATACAATGCATTTAAACTACCTTGTTGCAAATTTAGCAGATGAATCAAAGAAGTCGTTACTTGATTGGCCACAACGCTTCCACATAATTCATGGGATAGCTCGAGGTCTTCTCTATCTTCATCAAGATTCCCGGCTTAAAGTTGTACATAGAGACTTGAAAGCAGGGAATATTTTACTTGATCATCAGATGCGTCCAAAGATATCAGACTTCGGTTTGGCCAGAATATTTAAAGAAGATGAGGGTGAAGCAAATACAAAGAGAGTCGTGGGAACTTTGTAAGAATCCCTGAATTAATTCATATTCCACCCTACATTTAACTATTTATATGTCTTGTGTGTATTGATTCAGGGGCTACATATCTCCAGAGTATGCAATGAAAGGTCTCTTCTCGGTGAAGTCAGATATTTCAGTTTTGGGGTTTTAGTGTTGGAAATAGTGAACGGGAAGAAAAATAGAGATTTTGTTCATGAAGACCGTGACGATAGCCTTCTTGGACATGTAAGTGGGTTGAATCTTGATGATAAATATATGTGTGTGTGAGAGAGAGAAAGAGAGAGAGAGTGTGTATGTGTATGTGTACATATGTGTGTGCACTACATATATGTTTTTTTTTTGAAAGGAGCACTCCATATATGTATGTGTGTGACAATGAGTGTATATATGCATAAGGGGTAGGGGTGGTGATCACTCATCACTCACAACATCCAATCAAGTTTCGCCATGTCATCAACCATTATTCCATCACTCACAACCTTTTTTAGCGGAAATGCCCATCACTCACCACACCCAACAATTTTCCTTCACAACCAACAATTTCCCTCACCATCCAATACCCCATAACGCGTTGTCATTTTGACGCGTTTTCATTTTGAGTGGCGGTGGTGTTATTTGTTAGGTTTAATCTTGACATTTAGTATTTTATTTGGTTTTTATTATTTGGTTTTTATTATTTGGTTTTATAAATTAGTATGTCTAGGTTGTTTTATTAATAGTCACATTGAGTGAGGAGCTTTAAGAAGTGGTTTTAGTTTGACCGAATTTGGTGGGTTGTGAACGTTGAGGTCATACTAGGTAGTGGTTAGTTTTGAATAATTCCTCCTCAATTTTTGTGGCTGTAGTTTAAAGCACGTGTTCATGTAAGGCTATATATAGCCTAGCACTTTTGTTTAATAAATTATCCCTTCTTCCTTCAACAAATTCGTTAACATCTCTCTGTGTATTTTTTGTTCACCAAAACAACACTAAAATCCAGATCCACATTCGAATAAAGGGGCTTGATTACCAACATTATTCTCCCCATCACGCATGAACAATTTCCATCACGGGGAAAAGTGTTTCCACTCCGGGTCCCCTAACTACATATGAGAAGTATGAGTACTATATATATGGCTAGTGAAGCTCTACAAACACCCACCCATTTGTAATATGAACTTTGGTGTAATGAATAATGAAGGTGTAGCTACTGATATGATCTGACATTTGTGTTTTATATAGGCATGGAGACTTTACAGTGAAGGCAAGTATGTCGATCTAATTGATGAATGTTTGGGTACATCCTATTTTGCTTGTGAAGTGATGCGATCAATACATGTTGGCCTATTGTGTGTGCAACACCGAGTAGAAGATCGGCCCGACACATTGTAACACCCTAGTTATTATTTTAAAGGTTTTCGTATAATTTACGAAAACAAACATGTATTTAAGGTTAAGTATCCTTAGAAAATTTCGAGTAAATTAAAACTTTTACAATTCATAAGTTATTCTACAAAACGTGATCGAATTCGTTGTTTAAAATATACAACGTGGCAAAGTGCGGAAGCATGTAACTATATCGTGTTCGGTTCTTCGATGAGCTTGATCGTCTCTCGGCATCCAAAATGAACCTACATTTCATAAACATGAAATGCTTTAGTCATACGTGGATTGAAATAAATCTAAACAAATCCGGTAATGGTAATGGAAGGAAAAAGAATTCCCAACGTTAAACTCTTGATCTCAAAACATGGATTTCCCAACTGGCCTCCACCGTAACTTACGGTGGCACCGTAAGTTACGGTGGCCCCTGGTGTGACATGCCCCTACCGTAAATCAGTAGGGGGCTGCCGTAAAGCCTTCAACTCCATCGTAACTTACGGTGACACCGTAACTTACGGTGGCCCCTGCATTCCAGCTTTCCTATTTTGCCGTTTATTGGCACGAAAACTTTCGTATCTTTCAAACCGCTTATCCGTTTGACCCACCGTTTCTTCCTACATGATTGTAATTTGACCCTTCATAATATGGAGTCAAAATCCAACATCCGAATTAACAAAATTTAAGACCTTTAAGTCTTCGGCTTATTACCATTTTTACCAAATTTTAACCCGTTCGCGATTTTATCAAACAAACATGTTTACTTGCTCTATAAACTCATGAAAATCATAATTTCAATATTTCCTATCAAATAAATCATAAATCATGGGTTTCTTACTTTGTTAGAACCCATTTACGTTCAAGTTCTTATTTTGACCCGTTAGAGAGGATTTAATCATTTAAGTTTAAATCCTACTCTCTACTTTCACATGTCATTTTTCTACATTAAGGTATTCACATATCTTTCACCAAATTTACGCGTACCTGGCGCGGGTCAAAGTATTGACCCGTTTTAATACCTTGCCTTAATAATTTGCTGATTCATAGCCACGTAAATTCCATAAGCCGTTTTACCCTGTGAGCATTAGACTCGACATGCACTTGTTAGTCGTTATTCGTCAAATGGTGTTAACATTACCATTTGACCTGTTTAGTCTAAACGACCAAACATTTTGCACTTATATTTGAATGGTATTTATTTACCATTTCATTATTTAACCCATTTCGCCCCTTTTTGCCATTAAACATGGTTTTTATCCTTTTATTCGTCCCGACCCGTATCATTTCGTGTCGGAACCCATATTTCGGATATAACCTTGGTCGTGTTTATAATCTATAAAGTAAATACGTATCCTAAAAAAAAAGTGTAAGCTCTACTTACCTCGCGTCCGCGCAAACATTCTTCGCATCCATGATCCGTTTGATCCATTCCTTTCCAGCTCCCACTTAGCTTGACGAGATCAAACTTAACACAATACCCACAAGATTTCTTAGATTAGTCATTATATAAAATGACCACAACATCTCATGGATTCACACATACTCATTTATCAAGACATTAGTTTTAGGTCAGTTTGACTTTCGTAAGTCAAACTGTCCTTGTGTATGTGACTGAGCACTAACTTAGAACATGTTTGGCATACACGTACATATTACTTGCATATATCATTTGTATGTATTTTAGATGCCTTTAATACACCCAATTTCATAAAATTTGTTTGAAGCAAATACATGGTACACACCACACCATTCAAGTATGGAATAAAAGCTACTACGACATATCTCTTACCAAGTCTTACAATCAAATTATATTTCCACGTTAGACACATTGCCTCAAGTTAATTTATTAGAATGCCATCATTATCACATTTCTCACAATTCATCCTTTTCTTGTATACAATTTTCTTAGATTAAGTTTATCAATAAAATGTGTAGCAACTTTACAATGTAGCTGCGGAATCGACTCTTTTAACCACTTTACGGTTTTATTCAGCCCTTGGTGATCAAAGATGAAATATAGAATACTAAAATATCTTTCCAACCCAAAAAGAATCAGCTCAATCCGAGCTTCCTATAATTAATTATGATTTTCGCAAAAATCAGCTCAGAAGTCAAAATGCTTCCAATCAGCTTGCTGTCAAAACAGTTCAGCCGACTTCGGACACTGTTTTGACCCGTTTAACATCAGAATTTAACAAACATGTCCAAACATAAAACGTAGTATGTTTTAATAGCTTTCTGAGCATATAAGGCTCAACCTCACAGGATGTTCCAGTGATTTTATATGATTTTTTTAAAAACTGCAGCCCAACAAATTTTTTTTTTCCAATCAGCTTTGTTATATTTTCTTGTTCAAGCATTTTAACAAGCACCTTGTGTGCAACACGAAACATCAAATTTCTCCAGCCCATTTAAGTGTTCTAAACCCTTAAATTCTAGCAAAATTAACAAGTACTAACATCAAACTTCAAATCTAACTTCAGGGAGTTCTATTAACACAATTTAACCATTATGATCCTAGTGTTCATCATGTTTCTACAAAACCCATTTAGCACATAATCGGGTGATCATGAATTCACAATTAGGAACATCAATTCAACAAGTAAATGACTAGGGTTTACTCCTAGACATAAAATCATTCCTAATTTCATCATATAACTAACATGCAACCATAAATTTCAGATTTCTAAGTTTACCTAGAAATCCAACTAGAGATTTTTCATTAAATTTTACATACCTTTTAATCCTCTTGTGATGAGGATTAATAATCCATGCTTAAATTTCGATTTTGGACTGAATTGGACCTTCAATTTGCAAGATTAGTGAAGTTCTAGGGTTTTGAAGAGTGGGGAGTCGCCCCTGCCCTTTCCTGTACGACTAGACATCCTTAATGGGTGTTTGGTTTTGATTTTTATTAAAATTAGTAATATAATTTCAATTTCTTACAACTTAGGCCCCTCATCTTTTGTTTGACATATAGTTTTGGTTGTTTTTAACCCTATTATAAGTTACTTCTAGAATATTAGCTAACTAGGTTAAAATTCCTAGTTAGTAAGTTCTTGTTTATTTAAGAATCCTAATATTCGCCGGGTTACTTTTACCACTAAAGGTAATTTACCCGTCTTTTAGTATAAACGTGGTTTGATTACCAAACCCGTTTTCGGGGTGTTACAAGTCTACCCCCCTTAAAGAGGTTTCGTCCTCGAAACATTTTCTTACATAACTCATTGAGTTTAAACTCAATGTATTTTTTTTTACGAGATATCTTTTAAACATTACTTATACTTTTAACCAATTGTTCGTATTACCATATAGGTATGGTAACATCTTTTTGGTCACTAATTGTCTACATATCTCATACGACATAGTGCAACTTGAAATAACGTAATCTTGTTATTTCCACTAGTTTAGTTAACTCAGCGATATCCATCGCTTTCATATATTATCGAACTCTTTGTGAATCCGTTACCTTGACCCGTTTAAAGGTCTTTAGTGAAATCTTTCTCTTTTAGCAACTATTTCTTTTGTTTTCCAATTCATTTATTCGGTTCAGTTATACCGAATCCACCGCTTACAAGCAACCAACTTACTTAAATTTCCTTAACCGATCTCACTAACTAGACTTATTAGTCCAGTTGCTTTTTACCGCTCGCCTGGTGATAATGTGATTCCACTTCACATTTCATTTCTTAACCGTGATCGTGTCGTCATGTTTAATTTATATCAACCTTTCATTTTCGAAAATACCACTTTTTCGAATATATCGTCTTGCACCTATCGATGTTAAGACCCATACTCTTTGATATTTTTTTATTTCCAAAATCGTCTTGTAGTATTCATATTTGTTAAAACGTTGTTTCTCACTAAAACTTGAAGTTTAATTTAACGTCTTCTCTTTAACTTTCGTCAATTACTCATATCAAGAAATTGACAATTAAGAATTTATTCTTTTTCATTCTTATTTTACGCGGGGATTCTCAACCAGTTCCCTCGCTATGTCTAGATAACCCATAGGTTCATTCACTTAGCCTCGTAGGCTATTTCTTTAGGCTCTCACCTCTTTAAGGCGAGTCCTTTATGATCCTTTTTCCTTTTTATTCATGACCCGTAGGTCATTTTGGTCCCGTAGACCTTTACACTGTTTATAACCTGAAGGTTATGAGGATCCCGTAGATCATTCTTTTTACTCGTGTCTTTATTAAAATATATATTTGGTGTCAAAGCACTCTCTTTTTTTTTGTTTGAAAATCATTTGTTTTCATGCTTGAAATCCGTTAACTTTGACTGTAGTTCGTGTCTGCAATCGTTTTCTTTCGGATAATTCTTCCGACTCTATGACTTCTCACGTCAATTAAGCATCAGTTTGTCTCAAGCTTACCGTTATCCGGCTTGCGCTTACTTATGCCATCAAGCATTATACTTTATTCAACCCGTTCAACCTCAAAATAGTTGAATATAATTATCAAAATTTCTGTTTGCGAAATTTTATGGTCTTTCAGTCATAACTCATAATCCGAGTCTTTTGACTTTAAATTCGTGTTCCCGTTTCTCGGTTTACGCATGTGTTTAAATCCTTACCCATCAACCGGGTACTTTACCGAAGTCATTATTAGTGCAAGCATTCCGGTATACATTAAGATTTCGTTTTAATTTGTTTGGTTGTCTTAGCGAAATCCATCGCTTTTATTCAACCAAACCTTTATTCTTTATTCGACCATCCTTGACAGTCTTATAAACTATGAATGATGATTATCATTATCATCATCATTTCTTTACTACGACCAAAGTCAACGACTTTGATCGTTTTTCCCATGTGGGCAATACCTTTGTTTCTATGACCCCGCGGGTCATTTATACTTTGGTTTTACAATGCCCTTTTTGTCTACCATGGTTTTTGATCGTTTTTCCCATGTGGGCAATACCTTTGTTTCTATGACCCCGCGGGTCATTTATACTTTGGTTTTACAATGCCCTTTTTGTCTACCATGGTTGTTTCGTCTGAAATGACTTATGTCACGAATTTCCTTGGGTCATTTATTTCTATGTGCGCCATACGTCGTTTTTATGGTTCCCGCGAAAACCATTTATACGAGTATGCCCATAAGATTTCTTGACCCTAAGGATCCTTTAAATTTTCATTCATCTTGACCTTACTACATCGGACATAACTGCGCTCATTATAAGAAGCTCATGCTATCATGTGTTCACTACTTACTTGGCCAGAGTAAGCGATCAACACATGGTACGCGTGACCTTATTATAATTACCACATCACGTCCCATATAAGTAACTCCTCAAATTATTTCCATATTTATGATTTCATTTGGTAAAACTTTATTTAATTGTTAGTTAACAATTATTAGTTTTAGTCGTTTATCCTTGAACATGTAAAATGTCCCTTTTTATAAACATTTATTCACATTTGTTGATGTGATCATTACTTTTCTCAATAGGATTTATATTGAGAATACTTACTTGGATGATCACTCTCGTCCAAGTTTCTATATAAACAGAATTCTGTTATTGTCTTGTTATTCACAATTTGTGAATAATACATATTCTCTACTGAATTTCTCTTGGAAACGTCATCCTGGATAGGTAACCTATCCAGGTTTTTCCAAGTTTCATATTCTATATGCAACTGTCATTCACTATGTATTTGTTGCATATTACTGTTTGTACTATAAGTTTAAAATGTGCACCTGGTAATGCTTGCCCCGACGGGCATTCCTTGCCATTACTTATTTGCGATCGTTACGCGATTTAGGTCCTTGATGAGTATGCTCTTCTTGTCACATCTCGGACCGTTCCATCATCATATCCGCAATTTGTTAAACTCCCGCTATCTTCAGATGCGAGTGTCCTTCAATTAAAACATTTACAAGAATTAGTAATATCAACTTCAATAATCGCCCGTATTATAATACAAGGCTTTTCTACTATACACGTCAACGCGCGCAATTTTCTCAACTATATTTATCATTTAATTGAGGTAACGTGTATCACACGATAACCCTATGTGTTGTTCACAACATTTCAACACATACCAAACCATTAATATACATGTACTTACCGGGTTTGCGATCAAGCCTCGAACCGAACACACTTTAATCTTTAACCATGAGCTCTGATTACCAACTTGTAACACCCTAGTTATTATTTTAAAGGTTTTCGTATAATTTACGAAAACAAACATGTATTTGAGGTTAAGTATCCTTAGAAAATTTCGAGTAAATTAAAACTTTTACAATTCATAAGTTATTCTACAAAACGTGATCGAATTCGTTGTTTAAAATATACAACGTGGCAAAGTGCGGAAGCATGTAACTATATCGTGTTCGGTTCTTCGATGAGCTTGATCGTCTCTCGGCATCCAAAATGAACCTACATTTCATAAACATGAAATGCTTTAGTCATACGTGGATTGAAATAAATCTAAACAAATCCGGTAATGGTAATGGAAGGAAAAAGAATTCCCAACGTTAAACTCTTGATCTCAAAACATGGATTTCCCAACTGGCCTCCACCGTAACTTACGGTGGCACCGTAAGTTACGGTGGCCCCTGGTGTGACATGCCCCTACCGTAAATCAGTAGGGGGCTGCCGTAAAGCCTTCAACTCCGCCGTAACTTACGGTGACACCGTAAGTTACGGTGGCCCCTGCATTCCAGCTTTCCTATTTTGCCGTTTATTGGCACGAAAACTTTCGTATCTTTCAAACCGCTTATCCGTTTGACCCACCGTTTCTTCCTACATGATTGTAATTTGACCCTTCATAATATGGAGTCAAAATCCAACATCCAAATTAACAAAATTTAAGACCTTTAAGTCTTCGGCTTATTACCATTTTTACCAAATTTTAACCCGTTCGCGATTTTATCAAACAAACATGTTTACTTGCTCTATAAACTCATGAAAATCATAATTTCAATATTTCCTATCAAATAAATCATAAATCATGGGTTTCTTACTTAGTTAGAACCCATTTACGTTCAAGTTCTTATTTTGACCCGTTAGAGAGGATTTAATCATTTAAGTTTAAATCCTACTCTCTACTTTCACATGTCATTTTTCTACATTAAGGTATTCACATATCTTTCACCAAATGTACGCGTACCTGGCGCGGGTCAAAGTATTGACCCGTTTTAATACCTTGCCTTAATAATTTGCTGATTCATAGCCACGTAAATTCCATAAGCCGTTTTACCCTGTGAGCATTAGACTCGACATGCACTTGTTAGTCGTTATTCGTCAAATGGTGTTAACATTACCATTTGACCTGTTTAGTCTAAACGACCAAACATTTTGCACTTATATTTGAATGGTATTTATTTACCATTTCATTATTTAACCCATTTCGCCCCTTTTTGCCATTAAACATGGTTTTTATCCTTTTATTCGTCCCGACCCGTATCATTTCGTGTCGGAACCCATATTTCGGATATAACCTTGGTCGTGTTTATAATCTATAAAGTAAATACGTATCCTAAAAAAAAGTGTAAGCTCTACTTACCTCGCGTCCGCGCATACATTCTTCGCATCCATGATCCGTTTGATCCATTCCTTTCCAGCTCCCACTTAGCTTGACGAGATCAAACTTAACACAATACCCACAAGATTTGTTAGATTAGTCATTATATAAAATGACCACAACATCTCATGGATTCACACATACTCATTTATCAAGACATTAGTTTTAGGTCAGTTTGACTTTCGTAAGTCAAACTGTCCTTGTGTATGTGACTGAGCACTAACTTAGAACATGTTTGGCATACACGTACATATTACTTGCATATATCATTTGTATGTATTTTAGATGCCTTTAATACACCCAATTTCATAAAATTTGTTTGAAGCAAATACATGGTACACACCACACCATTCAAGTATGGAATAAAAGCTACTACGACATATCTCTTACCAAGTCTTACAATCAAATTATATTTCCACGTTAGACACATTGCCTCAAGTTAATTTATTAGAATGCCATCATTATCACATTTCTCACAATTCATCCTTTTCTTGTATACAATTTTCTTAGATTAAGTTTATCAATAAAATGTGTAGCAACTTTACAATGTAGCTGCGGAATCGACTCTTTTAACCACTTTACGGTTTTATTCAGCCCTTGGTGATCAAAGATGAAATATAGAATACTAAAATATCTTTCCAACCCAAAAAGAATCAGCTCAATCCGAGCTTCCTATAATTAATTATGATTTTCGCAAAAATCAGCTCAGAAGTCAAAATGCTTCCAATCAGCTTGCTGTCAAAACAGTTCAGCCGACTTCGGACACTGTTTTGACCCGTTTAACATCAGAATTTAACAAACATGTCCAAACATAAAACGTAGTATGTTTTAATAGCTTTCTGAGCATATAAGGCTCAACCTCACAGGATGTTCCAGTGATTTTATATGATTTTTTTAAAAACTGCAGCCCAACAAATTTTTTTTTTCCAATCAGCTTTGTTATATTTTCTTGTTCAAGCATTTTAACAAGCACCTTGTGTGCAACACGAAACATCAAATTTCTCCAGCCCATTTAAGTGTTCTAAACCCTTAAATTCTAGCAAAATTAACAAGTACTAACATCAAACTTCAAATCTAACTTCAGGGAGTTCTATTAACACAATGTAACCATTATGATCCTAGTGTTCATCATGTTTCTACAAAACCCATTTAGCACATAATCGGGTGATCATGAATTCACAATTAGGAACATCAATTCAACAAGTAAATGACTAGGGTTTACTCCTAGACATAAAATCATTCCTAATTTCATCATATAACGAACATGCAACCATAAATTTTAGATTTCTAAGTTTACCTAGAAATCCAACTAGAGATTTTTCATTAAATTTTACATACGTTTTAATCCTCTTGTGATGAGGATTAATAATCCATGCTTAAATTTCGATTTTGGACTGAATTGGACCTTCAATTTGCAAGATTAGTGAAGTTCTAGGGTTTTGAAGAGTGGGGAGTCGCCCCTGCCCTTTCCTGTACGACCAGACATCCTTAATGGGTGTTTGGTTTTGATTTTTATTAAAATTAGTAATATAATTTCAATTTCTTACAACTTAGGCCCCTCATCTTTTGTTTGACATATAGTTTTGGTTGTTTTTAACCCTATCATAAGTTACTTCTAGAATATTAGCTAACTAGGTTAAAATTCCTAGTTAGTAAGTTCTTGTTTATTTAAGAATCCTAATATTCGCCGGGTTACTTTTACCACTAAAGGTAATTTACCCGTCTTTTAGTATAAACGTGGTTTGATTACCAAACCCGTTTTCGGGGTGTTACACACATCGACTGTGGTAGCGATGTTGGGTGGTGAGGGCTCACTTCCTTCTCCCAAAAAACCTGCTTTCTTTATTCAAGAAAGTGCTATCAACTCCACCTCAATTCTTCCTTCGCTACCATTGTCAGTTAATGAAGTAACATTAAGTCAAGTAGATGGTAGATGATGAGAAAAAAATATTTTAATCATGTTTATGGTATATTTATATGACCAACTTAGGGGCCCTTGTTTGTTTATCTCTTAACGATATCTTACTGGTTCAGCACTTAATGATTTTTGTTTCGTGAGCATATGTCTAAATGATTTAGACATTTGTCTTTGAATGGTTAAGACCTCTTATCTGAATTGGTCAGACATTTGTCCCTGAACGATTAACCCTATTACTGATTCTTAAAGGTTCAGACTTATCTTACTGGTTCAACAGGGGTCAGACATTTTACTGATTTGACATTTACCCATTCAGAAATTACCAAATAACCCCTTATACTGATTTGACACTTAAAGGTTCAGACTTATCTTACTGGTTCAACAGGTATATTTATATGACCTTATATAAAGAATATTAGAAGTTTGAAGATGTGTTAGTGTAGCAACTCTCACTAAAAATCCTATTTATTATTTTAAGTAGTCTAATTGGAAACCCAAATTGAGAAACCCAAGTAATTCTGCAGAAACCCTAAGATTTCCAGAACAATAAGAATTAGGATCAGGGCCCCTAAAACTCAGGGGGGTATTTCCTACTTGATGATTATCCACATAACTCGTTGTAGAAATCTAATTGGTCAAAACTGTTGACTCATCAAGGCTGGTCTCGTGGAGGGCAAGCAAAAGAATTATAGGTGTCCCTTACGGACCGTAAGGGATATGGCATACGGTCCGTAAGCAAGACCAAAATTCGGCTATAAATAGCAGGCCTTGGGACTTGCCTGAGGAAGTTACAACGACGCACAAACTCTCTGTGTACGTCGAATTAGAGCAATAGCAATACAATTAACACACACAATCACGAAGTGCTGCTACGATTCAGGGTATTAATTCGATCGCTATTACGATTCAACGTCCGATCGATTGAAACTATCCAACGTATGATTAAGTGCTGCTCAAATTGAGCTTATACTTTGTTATTCATTGTGATTTCGACTTGAATATTTGAGTATTATCCAATTTCGGACTATGCTCTGTTATTCGTTGTGAATCCGCTGAATTGTTAAGTATTGCACTTTGTTAATCGTTGTGAGGGTTTAATCTCGTGAATTGTCGTAAATGTTGTATTAGTTACTTACCTAAATTCGTGTGCGTTAGATTATTAGGCTTATCAGTAGGATAAAACTCTATCCCATACCCTTACAATCAAAGAAGATAAGCAAACCGAGCAAAGCAAAAGCAAAGGTGAGTTCACGAACTTTCTACAAGGCACGGCCATCCTCCAGAGGTAGGATGCCACTCCACTGATCTTCGCACACATGCCTGTAGGGCTGCGATGTAGTATCCTTCGCACACTGTCTGGGAGACCGCGATACGGGCTAGTAAGCCAGTGAACAAACTGTGAATTCACTCAACTTTGTTGTTGACTCGTTGTTACATGCCTTCCAGGTCGTTAGGTCCCTAGCTTAAGGAGCTTGCACTGGGAGGCGCGGTCGTTGTGGGAAAACTTATATTAAACTTATGTTTTGCTTCCGCTATAAACTCAAACTATGTTTTGACACCAATTGTATTGTAGTTTGTTTTATTTACTTAAATACATTGTTCAATATGATTGGTGGCTATGATCCTGGCATGTCACGCCTCCAAGGCGGGGTGGGGCCTTGGAGGGGTGTGACAGAGTGGTATCAGAGCCATTGGTTATAGTGAACTTGGTTTTAAAAAGGAAAAAGATTTTTGATAAAACCGGACTATAACCTGTACAGTAATCCGCAACGATGCTTATCTCCAAGTGCAAGACTCAATACTTTACGATGTTCTATAATATTCATTTTAAGTGTTACAGCTAAGGTTAAGTCTTCCCTAAGTATTTCATGTATCCAACTTTAAGAAATATCTATCTGACGAATAGCTGGTAGTACCTCTTCAAGACATATAAGTGAATGAAAAATTTAAAAGATTTGCTGAGAAACCACATTAGATAGAAGACAGGTTAAGTTTCTCGAGCATAAAAGATTAGTACTAGTATCCTTACTTATTCGAATAAATCTCGAGGACGAGATTTCTATAAGGAGGGGAGAATGTAGCAACTCTCACTAAAAATCCTATTTATTATTTTAAGTAGTCTAATTGGAAACCCAAATTGAGAAACCCAAGTAATTCTGCAGAAACCCTAAGATTTCCAGAACAATCAGAATTAGGATCAGGACCCCTAAAACTCAGGGGGGTATTTCCTACTTGATGATTATCCACATAACTCGTTGTAGAAATCTAATTGGTCAAAACTGTTGACTCATCAAGGCTAGTCCCGTGGAGGGCAAGCAAAAGAATTATAGGTGTCCCTTACGGACCGTAAGGGATATGGCATACGGTCCGTAAGCAAGACCAAAATTCGGCTATAAATAGCAGGCCTTGGGACTTGCCTGAGGAAGTTACAACGACGCACAAACTCTCTGTGTACGTCGAATTAGAGCAATAGCAATACAATTAACACACACAATCACGAAGTGCTGCTACGATTCAGGGTATTAATTCGATCGCTATTACGATTCAACGTCCGATCGATTGAAACTATCCAACGTATGATTAAGTGCTGCTCAAATTGAGCTTATACTTTGTTATTCGTTGTGATTTCGACTTGAATATTTGAGTATTATCCAATTTCGGACTATGCTCTGTTATTCGTTGTGAATCCGCTGAATTGTTAAGTATTGCACTTTGTTAATCGTTGTGAGGGTTTAATCTCGTGAATTGTCGTAAATGTTGTATTGGTTACTTACCTAAATTCGTGTGCGTTAGATTATTAGGCTTATCAGTAGGATAAAACTCTATCCCATACCCTTACAATCAAAGAAGATAAGCAAACCGAACAAAGCAAAAGCAAAGGTGAGTTCACGAACTTTCTACAAGGCACGGCCATCCTCCAGAGGTAGGATGCCACTCCACTGATCTTCGCACACATGCCTGTAGGGTTGCGATGTAGTATCCTTCGCACACATGTCTGGGAGACCGCGATACGGGCTAGTAAGCCAGTGAACAAACTGTGAATTCACTCAACTTTGTTGTTGACTCGTTGTTATATGCCTTGCAGGTCGTTAGGTCCCTAGCTTAAGGAGCTTGCACTGGGAGGCGCGGTCGTTGTGGGAAAACTTATATTAAACTTATCTTTTGCTTCCGCTGTAAACTCAAACTATGTTTTGACACCAATTGTATTGTAGTTGGTTTTATTTACTTAAATACATTGTTCAATATGATTGGTGGCTATGATCCTGGGCATGTCACACCTCCAAGGCGGGGTGGGGCCTTGGAGGGGTGTGACAGTTAGTATTAAAGAATATATTTAAAATAAATAAATAAAGATATTTGGAATTGGGATTGTTATTTTTACTATGCATAAACAAACTATATTTATGTATAAATTTACTATGCATAAATAAACCATATTATGTATAAATCACCTTTTATGTATACCCCACGTTTACAAGGAATTTAAAGTCATCATGATCGGCTTCTTTGTAACTAATGCATTTTTGTATCGTAATGGTTTTTTAAATTATTTATAGTATTCCACTTGGATTTGATAAACTCTCTCTTATCTTTATACTTTATGATAAAATTTAAAAATAAAAGGTCATATAATTAGTTGGAAGAGAGCAATGTTGTAAGAATCGTTAGACGTTAGTTGGCTGGTGGATACCGACTAAGGATTAATCAGGATTAATAGTATGAATCGGATTGGGATTTATATGTAATATTGAGTTTTATATTCATATATACACATTTTTATATGGATTTTTTAAGTAGACATGTTTTAACATTTTCGTCTTATATTTTCAAGTAAATATGATTAATTGTCGGAATTTACAAGTTTTGGTTAATAATTTTGCCGGAATTGCTAAACTACCGTCGATTTTCACAACCATGAAGAGAGAATAGTAAGGAAAGTAAAAATTGATTACAAAAGTATTATTTAACTGAATAGTAAATATAAGGAATCGAATGTGAAGTTTTTTAAGAATCTTAAATTTGATAAAGTAAAGTCAACACATTTGGGACGGGTTTGGGTCGAGTAATCGGGTATGGGACCGAGTTTAGGATTGGTTTTTTGTTTTTTTTTTTCGCAGGTTTGGGATTTGGTGACACATTCATTTACCCGAACCGATCACCCGATAAAGTGTACCCATTTACCCAATTGTATACTCGATATAATTTCTTTTAATTTTTTATGTATGTGTATATATGGGTGGGGTTCTAGAGTGAACACTAGTGTATTTGTGAACTGAGTAAACAAATCCTGACCATTGATTTACATCATCAAATCGTAAAATACACTAGTATATTTTCATCATCAATTCCTAATCAAATCTTGGCCATTGATTTACACTTGTGTATTGATAATCAAGGGTTAGGATTAGTTCACACGGTTCACTCTCAAGAGGGTTGTTCACAAATGAACTTAACCCGTATATATGATATATCTATTATTGGCAATAGGCTATTTTTCTCGTATATGGATTTTAGTATATCTTTTATAAACATTTTGGTATTATATTGTAGTTATTTATTATATCTTTATAGTGATAATGTTAAATTTAATTGATTAGTAGTTATCATATGGATACCCAACGCGTTTTGGTTGGGTATACCCAAGGGTAATTTATTTTAAATTAAAGAGTTTACCCAAAACCCACAGGTATACCAGATACCCGACGGGTTTGAGACAAACTTATCTAATCGGGTTTGGGGTTGGGATTACCTACCCTGTTTCAAACCCGACCCATTGCCATCCCTAGATATGATTAAAAACTCAGAGGTAAATGCTCCTAAGCTGCATGGTGTGTGATAAAGCCCTCATGCCATGTAGAGGTGTGCATGGGTCGGTTTTGACCAAAAACCATAACTATAACCGCGATGTCGGTTATTTGATAACCATAACCATAACCGATCGGTTATGGTTATTCGGTTTTGATGGTTATAGCAGGTCGGTTATGGGTGGTTAACCGTGTATCTAGCTTAGTTAAAAATAGCTTAATTTTTTTAACAAAGAATAAATTGTTATTGCATATTTGTAAATATTAGCATATTACATAGTATTAAAAAAATACATATAATCTATAATATTAATACCAATTATTATCGAATATTCAAATAAAGTGATATGATACATTCTATAAATTCAAATAAACATTCAACGAAAACCACAAAATGATATGAAAAACACATAAGTACTAAAAATCTTCAGTAAAAAACATCAAATATTAAAATATGGTGAAAAGTCCTAAATCCTACAGAGATTTATTACATGTTGGTTCGGTTCGGTTATGGTGGGTATGAAAAAAATGATAACCATAACCGACCCGCTACTTTCGGTTTTCAAAAAAAAAAAAAAAAAAAAAACCATTAACCAACCCACCGGTTTTTTATTTGGTTCGGTTTTTTGGTTCGGTTTTGTCGGTTAATTCGGTTATGGTTCGGTTAATTCGGTTTTTTGCACACCCTTAATGCCATGTAAGCACCATATAGGTTTAAGGGCAACAATGGCACCCCTCTTGAACATTGAATGCGTGGAATAAAACCCCTTTAAGTATATAAAAAAAATTAAAGTAAAAGCAATCTGATTGACGTGGGACAAGTGACCCCCAAGTCAGCCCTTTGGCACTCGTTTTTTTCCCGACAAAGTCACTCATAGCACCCCTCCATACCATTCCCGCAATGATGCTTGGAAGGCTATGAGGGTGATGTGGCAGGGGACGTGAACCAATATCGGACAACCTTATGATAACTAACACGTTGTTTTACTTCTTGGTTTGAAAACTTTATAACATTCTAGAAACATTAATATATTTGATTTGTGATCATTACAACCCTAGAATTGATTTTCAAAAGTTTAAATCAAGCATGTGACTAGGATACAAAGGATTTAAAAATAAGAAGTGAAAGACGCTACTAGAGAGTGACAAGTGTCCTAAGAGGATCAAGTGAGAAGAGTAATTTTGTCTACAAGAGAAAAAAAGAATATGCACATGCAAGTCACATGCTCTTCCCCCCATTTTTTAAACGTCCGTAACTTTTTTATGCATCATCTGTTTTAAAAAAAAAATCATACCATAAAATCGAGCATCTTTTTATCTTTAATATGAGTACCATATTGTTATCTTTTTCAAAAAAGAAAAATTCAAAAACACAGTTGCGTATTACACAATAGACATGACGTAAAACACAATGGAAAATAGATCAAAAACACAATCAATGACAACGGATAAAGACACAATGGACAACAGACCAAAACACAATGACCATAACATATAACACAATGGCCATAACGTATAACACAATAAGTAACAAACTAAATAAAAACGCAATTGATGACAACGGATAAAAGACACAATCGATGACAACAGACAAAAGACACAATGAAGGGCAGATGAAAACATAATGAATAACAAACTAAAACTAATCTCAACTCTCCAAATTTAAGATCAATAAACTAGAATTCTTCTTATCGATATTGTTTATTATCTATAGTCTTAAAGGACAAAGTCGATGGGCTTCCCCACCGGCTTTGCCTCCTTGCCCCCTGTATTTTTATGATATTACAATTTTAGCCCCTGGACTTTGTAACCTTTAAAGTTTTATAAAATGACAAATTTAGTCCCTAAACTTTCTACTTTGAATTTTCAAAACCACAACCTCATCTTTCAAACTTTGTTAGCACCAACCCTCTACTTTGGTTTTCCACCATCGCCCCTTAGCTCTTACATAGTTACGCACCAACCCTCTTCTTTTACATTTCCACCAACACCCTCTCATCTTTTACACATTTCCGTCACCACCCCTATACTTTTACACTTTGTCTTTTTTAGACTTTGCTTTTTTTACCCCTTATACTATTACTCCATTTTTACACCCTCCCAACTTTAAAAAAATTGCAATTGTAACCCCTAGACTACAACTTCTACTATACCAATGCATTGTGTTTTACGAAATATCTTAAGCATTGTGTTTTACACTTTCTGTCTACCTTTGTGTTTTACATTTTTTTGTAATTGTCTTTTACGCACTGCGTTTTACAAATCGTGTTTTATCTTACTATATGTTTCTACCCGTCGCGTGCCGCCGCAACGCGCGGCGGGCAAAATACTAGTTTTATCCTAATCCCATGTGACTGTTATGTTCACCCGTCTGAACTCTGAAGTCATGATTCTAGTTTTAGAAAGAATACCCAATCAAATCTCATCCCACCACCATTAATATTTCATACAATTGATTTTTTAGAGTTTGAATTGAATCTTGTTCATGGATTCCAACAACTTGACAAGCTCACATACACTACTAAACTTGTCTCAACGGTTTCGACAATCAAATTCTAAACAATCTCAAAGATTCAAAAGACCCAACAAAGCTGCAGTTCTGATTTGTCTGTTCGAGGAAGCAGATGATATATATGTTATATTAACTAAACGATCATCCAACATGTCGTCTTACTCCGGTAAAGAAAGTGATGCACTCTATGTGTTTGATGAAATGCCTGAATGAATGAAGTTGAAATGAGTTTTTGTTGTGCAGGACAAGTGTCTTTGCCCGGAGGTAGAGCGGATGAAGGTGATAAGGATGATGTTCATACGGCGTTGAGGGAGGCCCAGGAGGAGATTGGTTTAGATCCTGCGGTTGTTGATGTTGTTGCTGTCCTTGAACCGTTTGTTACCAAGGTAGATATGTTTTGTTCCATTTAACAAAACATGTCATGTTCTGTTTAACCCATCTAATTAAACAGGTTGAGTTGTCAACCTGTTTAATTAAGCTGGTTGATTGCAAACCCGCTTACGACCCATTTATCACAACATATTTATGACGTATTTGCTACATGTTTACAATTCATTTGCCTCGTTTGGATAAATGGGTTGAGTTTGGGTTATACGGGTTGTGTAAGGATTCAACGATAGAACTTAGGTTCAAAATATGTACCCATTCTCATTTGGCCTGGTTGTAACTATTTGATTGTGATGGCAGGGGAATGTGTATGTGGTTCCTGTGATGGGTATACTATGGGATAAGCAAGCATTTAATCCAGTTCTGAATGCCGATGAAGTAGAGTCGATATTTTATGCTCCTTTTGACATGTTTCTCAAGGTTAGTTTATTTGGTTGTATTGGAATCATGTTTTTAGATATTCAAATCGATGAACAAGTTAATTTAGATTATGTTTAATCATTAAGAGGTCACACATGTAAGTAACAAAATTGTTTAAAGGAAACACGTCAAGCCATCTTATTCATAAATTAGATGTTTAATTACTGGGAAGAAATTGTGTTCACTTTACCCGACCCTCACCAGTTTTGATATTACTAATTAGTTAGTAGTACAGTTGTTCACGGTCCGGTTTGGCTAGTTTTGATGTATGGTTCAAAAACGACAAAGCAAACTGGATGGGTTGGGCTGTTCGACTGATATTAGTGGTTTGAAATGATTTTTAAGCATAAAATAACAATAATGGTGCGCGTTTCAAAAATGAAAAATAAACCAAAAAAAGGCTAAATGGACGGTTTGGTTTACACAACTGGTTACAATAAACGGTGAGCCAAACCACATATATCTCAAACCAGCCAAACCGAACAACTTGCTTCTGTTTGGACAGTCTGATCGGTTTTAACAGTTTATAGTTAACCCGACCCGTCAATTTTGCCACATTTACAAATTATGTGCTTAAACATCATATTGTTTTGACTTTTGACCGCAGGACAAAAACAGACGACAAAAGGAAATAGACTTTCAAGGAGGAAAATGCTTATTTCACTACTTCGATCACGAAACAAATAACAAGGTTTACACAATATGGGCTATAACTGCCGCCATCTTGATAACGTCTGCATCCCTGTTCTACCAACGGCCACCCGATTTTCAACCAAGGATGCCGAAATTATGGAACAAAAACCACAGCAGATTATAAATTTGCACCATTCAAATGTAATTTCATATAAATTTATCAAGGATTAATTGAAATAATTTAACCTGTTATAGCCATAGTTTCACAAATACGGTCAAAACAATATCGCTCAGCTAAAAACCTCGTAAAATTTCTCGATAACAAGTAACCCTGAATCGATCGACTCCAATGGATCCTTCCTTAACCTGTGTCTTAAACAGTTTGGAATCACAACAGCGATATCTTCGGATGTCACTTGATCCCTCCCTTTTAAAGCGGCCAAAGCTTTCGCAGCCCGGTTCGTAACGATGTCGCCTCGTAACCCGTCAACGTTCAGTTCCGCGCAAACTTTTGATATCTTAACACGAAGTTCGTGATCGATTTGCACGGAAGAGAGACGACTTCTAGCAGCCGTGATTTGTTCTTGAAGTTTTCCTTGATCTGTGTTGTAAGTTTCGCGAAACTCTTTTGGGTTTTTATCGAAACGGGCTCGTTCCTCGACGATTTTGACCCGAAGTTCAGCGTCACGAACTGTACCCACTTGAGCATGCATACCAAATCTATCTAGCAGTTGTGGTCTGAGTTCACCTTCTTCCGGGTTACCCGACCCGATAAGAATGAAACGGGCCGGGTGTGATATCGATATACCTTCTCGTTCAACCGTGTTCCATCCGGATGCAGCTGAATCAAGAAGAACATCGACTAAATGATCATCTAAAAGATTAACTTCATCGACATATAAAATCCCTCGGTTTGCTTTAGCAAGAAGGCCGGGTTCAAACGCTTTGACTCCTTCCGTAAGAGCTTTTTCGATATCAATCGTTCCGCAAACGCGGTCTTCGGTGGCTCCTAACGGGAGGTCAACCATGTTGATTTTGGTTTTTACGGTTGGAAGTGTTTCGCCTTTTATTAACTTCTCTCGTACTTCCATCCCCATTGATTCTGGGTCTTCCGGGTCTGAGTTGAACGGGTCAGCAGCAACGACTGTGATTTCGGGAAGTAAATCCACAAGCGATCGAACGGTTGTGGATTTACCGGTTCCTCTGTCCCCCATGATCATGACACCACCGATTTTTGGATCAATGACGTTTAATAGAAGGCATAGTTTCATCTCGTCTTGCCCGACTATCGCTGCAAATGGATAAACGGGCCTCTGGTTTTCCTTTGACAGTTTCTGAGCCTGGTATTCAATGGTATACTGTTAGCAAAACAATAAAAGAGGTGGAAATTTCGACTCATTTCACATTGTAACTATTGGTGAACAGTTGTACCTGTTCTTGAGCAGGGGTGATTTCAGTGGCAACATTTGATACTGCAAAATGAGACCTTCCTTTCTTTACTGGAACTCCAATGCCTCCATAAAGCCTCCTACACTGATTCTGCCCTGCATAGACATCAAAATCACATCTTTGTTTTGGCTTATACATACAATGGGGCGCATAAAATGAATATGTTGAATGAAAGAAACAATTATAAATTAAAGAACAATTTCGGGGAATTGTATCGACTTGTTGTAATCTAAAAATGATTACGAGACTTGTTGTAATCTAAAAATCAAAAAGTAGAATAGCAAATAAGAACAATTTCGGGGAATTGTAATGACTATGAAATGGCAAACCCATCCATCGCAATGGGATGGAAACGAGCCGGGTATGGGATGGGTTTTGGTAATCCCAGTCTTATACCCTGATAGTGATGGGTACTTGTTACTCATTTCCATCGGGTTCACACGTGTCGCACATACTTGTTTATGGTAAATATAAAACATTGCCCATTACCCAAAACCTGATCTTAAACTCAGCTCAACAACCAATTTGTAACCATTATGATAATTTTAAGTTGCCAGTAGCTTCGACATGCTACCTATTAAAAATTTCTAATATCATATATATGTTGGGTCTTGAAGCGGGTAAACAGGTTCGGGTAATCGGGCATGTATCACCTAATTTCTACCAGACCCCAAACCCAAATGTTGTTGACAGATCACTTCCTATATGTTTCTCCGCATTTCATCAGAAAACAACAATAGTTTCTCTTCGCATTCCGCATTTTAAACGAACATGAGATTAAATTAAACAAAAAAACAAAAGGGGTAAACATGAAGAGAACCTGGATGAAAAGAGAGAGCACGAATTGACGGCTTTGAGGAGGAGGAAGAAGAAGAGATGGATCGACGACAGGTAAGCAGTGAGGTTGCAGAAGAAGAAGAAGAAGTTCCGAGTAAACCAGCCATTGTTGTTACTCAAATGAGTTGTAATGGCATTGGGGAAGTAATGAGTCTACTGGTTTTTAGGGTTTGAAGTGGATAAGAAGATAGATTTCATTTCGTTGGCCTAAATTATAACTTTCTGATTTTGGCTTCGTGGCTCCTTTTTGTGGCACAAACGGTTTCTGACCCTTGGATCATGTTCTTAATTTATGTAATTTGGGTCATTTGACCGGTACCTGGTTTTTATATGTGTATAGAAGTTTTGATGATTGGGATCTACCCTTGGATAATTAGGCGTGGCATCAAAACCGATACAATGAAATAACCTAGAGCTCAAAATATTTGTAACGAGCATTCGTCTATGACATTACATTTAGGGGCTGCTTGTTAACTTCTAAATGGTTAGGTGCTGAATCAGTAAGATGATGTCTAAACCATTAAGAGCCAGTATAATGCTTAATCGTTCAGAGGCAAATGTCTGACCAATTCAGATTACAGGTCTTAACCATTCATACTAAGTATAATGCTTAACCATTCAGAGGCAAATGTCTGAACCATTCAGACATTTGCTTGCGAAACAAACAGTTTGAATCATTAAATGATGAACAATTAAGAGCTAAACAAACAACCCCTTAGGCTGGTGGGTGTGGAGGAGGGTAGTCCTTTAAGGATGATCCGTCAAGTAGGATGACACATCATCGAGTGTGGGGATGAGCCACAAGGAATGTGCCAAAGGTGTGGTGATGAGCCCCTTTATATATACATATGTATGTGTGTGTGTGTGTGTGTGTGAGGAAGAGAGGCTCGTCACAATCGTCTTTGGACCGACGTTTGCGACGCGACAAGGCTAAGGGGGCGTTGTTGCCGGTCCATGTCGGCCCTCGACGGCCAGGGGACGCACCCCACACCCAGTAGCCTTCAAAGTTTTTGCAAGCTTGGACGGCTCCCCCTCCCTGAAAAACATTTTCCAAACACATTCTCACGCAGTCACACACACATAAGATTGATGGTGAAACAAAATAAACATAGTTCCTCTTTTGATTGTTGAAATCATGTTAGTTTTATCGGTTGCGACAACAATTATCGAATGATGATTTTTCATGTGGTTTGTGTAGTCAGACTAGTGATGTTTTATAATTCATAAAGATATATTGTTACCTTTCAAAAGATTATCGTGAAAGATAACCATGTTTTATTCTCGTCGCATGACTATTAAAATATTTAATTTTACAATTTATTCAGTAGTTGTGAATTTGCACATCTAACTCATTCAATTCTAACCATGACTATTAAAATATTTAATATTCTCGTCACATGACTATTTAACATTTTTTATTGTTTCCACAGTGAGGCTCAAACATTAACAAGATTATAGAATAATGAAATATCACATGACCAATTACCTAAAACTTGCATACAACAGTGAATCAGAGCGGATTTCTCAAAATGATGGATTTGTTCGATATTCCAATCCCTCCTATAAAATTGTTAACCTATGAAAGAATTGAAATTGTTGCTACAACATGACCAAGGTTGGATGATGGTATGAACATCCTTTAGGGTGAGTTGCTTGTGCTACAACAAGATTAGGGTCAGGAGAGAGGTCCAAGCCTCGTCACCTTTTTCGTTTAGCCATGCTAAAATGAAAGGGCTCGTTAGAAGGGGTCAAAGACCTAAGTCTTTGAACCACCCTCCAACGCTGAACAGTAGCAATTTATTCAATACACGTATAAATGTAAAAATGTAAGTACATACAGGGGCGCAAGATTGATGGGGCCGGGGGGGGTGGGGGCGCCCGACCCCCCGAACTTTTTGCTCAGTAGTGTTACGTATCTACTTTTCATATAGAAATTGTTAGGTTTATACGTTTTCGCCCCCTGGTTTAAAAAAATAGGTATATACTTTTTCGACCCCGGTTTAAAAAAAATAGGTATATACGTTTTTGACCCCCGGTTTAAAAAAAAAATTTAGATATATACGTTTTCGACCCCCAGTTTTATAAAAAAATTATTTATATAGCCCATTATATTTAGAACTTGGAATGTATGTTTATTATTTGTGTAGCCCATTAATGATTATCCCAAAACAAAAAACCCAATGTCAATTAGATGGAGTTAAACGCTGTGTTTGGAATTGGGAGGGGACCAGTAAAAAAAAAAAAATTAAACATACGCTGCTGCTAACTGGAGACGAGAACAAACAGAAGAGAAGAACACGCAGGGCTGTTGTTCGACTAATCGACTTCGAGGAGACGAGGACAACCGGCTGGGCTGCTCTAATCGACTTCAAGGTATGTGTTTTTTTATCTGTAGGTTTAAATTAGGGGCTTCAATTTATGTGATTTAGGTTGAAATTAGGGGTGAAATTGTTTCGATTTTTTGCCCTAAACTTGTTGAATCTCCTTGTAACTACTAGAGTTTGAAATTTAGGGTGATTTGTTTTGTTAACTTGTGTTGTTAGATTACGTTATGGGGAAGAATAAAATCATAACTTCTTTTTTTTTAAAAGAAAGAATGAAGAACAAGTTGATGGAAACAATGAGACTGAACGTCAAAAAGCTTCAACAAGCGAACCAGTTAATGAAGCGAATAATGAACCGGTTAATGACAAAACAATGAGATTACGTTTTAATGTTTGAGAACGTATTTTATTTGATATTAATGTTTGACCCGACCCGAATCGTAACACCGACGTCCGACCCGAACATAGAATTTTTTTTAGGTTCGGTGCCTTCCGTGGGACCCAGTTGTTGCTAAGAACCAACATAGTTGTAACTTGTAAGCAGTTGTTCTGCTGCCTCCACAACATGAAGCGACTTTCCTCGGCAGGTAGTTGCCTTAGTAACTTGAAGGATGCTTCCTCAGCATTAAAGAGAAAGAGAACTTAGTTCTCAAGTAAGAGAATGGATGAAATGCCATGGAATAGTTCCAGGCCAGTGTAGTCTTCTCAAATGAGGGAGCAACCTCTCTTTATATAGAGGAGTGTAACTCAAATCCTAGTGGATTTGGTTGTTCTGGATTCGGCTCACCTGACAAGTCCATTAGTATTTCGTTGCTAGGGTTTTCTTGGCTTTGACCAAAATGCTACACAGATCATCAGAAATCTTAGTATCGAGTTAAGCCCTATTCACCACGGATGACCAAAATGCTACATAGATCATCAGAAATCTTTGTATTGAGTTAAGCCGTATTCACCACGAACACACTACAAATCCATCTATGTTGCAAATCCAATATAATAATATTCAATACGTATAATTATATTGTTTTACAAACCAATAGGACAATTTAGCTCATCATTACTTTGTTAGGATTAGGGGTGTAAAAAGTCAAGCCGCTCGTGAGCTACTCGATACCAGATCAGTAAATGCGTAAAACAAGCCACACTTAAACGAGCTTGAACCTCCTATAAAGCTTGTTTATTTAACGAGCCAAGACGACTCCGATTGACCAACCCCCATGAAGACTACTACTAATTTGGCTCTAATCGACATTCCTAATCACGATTAAAACACCACCGAACCCAACACCGACATACCTTTTCAGATCGTATCTTAATGCCTGTTTACTTTATCTTTTACGCCAATTTTGCTCAATCGACAACCCATTTCATTTCTCGATCCGAGCTTGATCCTATACATTGTATCACGAGTTGGATATCTTCAGCTCATCTCAGGTCTCGAGCTTCAAAAATCTTACCAAGCTGAGCTTGAGTAGTGTCAAGTATGGGCGGGCTCGGCTCGATTCGACTTAGGAGCTGTCAGTAAGATGTCTGACTGGGTAAGAGGCTCTGAACCAGTAATGTTGAGCCAGTCAGTGTTGTTTGGCTAAAGCTCTGAATAACTGTGCAAAATGACTATTTTACCCCTCTGAGCTATTTTGTATCGAATGAAATGTATTTGGTGGTTGGCCGATGGTGATGATGATGGTTGTTAAGTGTGGCGGGTGGTGGTTTGCGGTGACGGGTGATGGTGGTGGTTGGCGGTGTTGGTGATGGGTGGTGGTTAGCAGTGGCGGGTGGTGGTGGTTGAGGATGTTGGTGGGTGGTTAATGGTGGTGGCGGGTGGTGGTTGGTGGTTGGCGGTGTTGGTGATGGGTAGTGGTGGTTAACCGTGACAAGTGGTGATGGTGGTGGTTGGTAGTGTTTTTCATGTGTGCTGGTGGTAGTGGGTGGCAGGTTGGTGGTGTTGGGTGGGGCTAAAGTTTTAGGGTCAAGAAAGTTTATTAGGGCGAAGATAAATATGTCTCTTAACCATTCAACAACATTTTATCACTTATAATCATTAAGATGTCAACTGAATAACTAAGGGGTGTTATTTTTATGAACCAAACACGCTTATCTCTTACTGATTCCAATTCAAAAGTATCCTCTTAATGAAATCATTAAGCGGCTACCAAACAACCCTTTATGATGCTTTCTAACTCTTATATTATTGGTTTAAATATATTATTTGAAGTTATACTAATAATATTAAAAAATAAAAAAATCATCAAAATTGGAAAATCACGAGTCAACTCATCCGAGTCGACTCAAATCCAGTACATAGTTTGAGATCGAAAATTCGAGCACTGGGTTTAGGTTTGGAAACTCTATTCCCGGTCTTTCCCAAATTTGTCAGTATCATCAGTAGGCAGGCTTGTTGCTTATTCTCACCGATTGTCTTCTCTCAAGGTAATTTCTTCTATTCAAACCCTAAATTTATTCTATAGGTAATAACATTATGATTTGAATGAATCTGTGTAGACCTATGAATATTCGTATGATCAAGTTAAAGTTATGTCTAGGTTTTAGTGATACTGTTGATTACAAGTCTGATAAATGCTTCGGATCTGCATACTTAGTGGAGTTTTAGCATAAACTGTTTATAGTTTGGGAACATGACACATCAAAATGCAATTAACTTGAGTAATTCGAGTATCTGATATTGTGTTAATGCTAAATTCTAAATTGGTGATTCATACAACACTTTTTATACGATCGAAAACCTAACCGTGTAATCCTGTTGAATGTTTCGGTAGGATGTATGTGTTTTGATACTCAAACGAATAACAATATAACAGAATTGATCACTTTGTTTTATAACTATATTGCAACTTACTTGACTGAATTCCAGAGTGTTACTTATTCTAGAAAATAACAACTGTTGACTTGGTAGAAATATGTGAACAAGCGGTTTTGTAGATTCACATTAACTGCGAGTGGTCATTTCTGTCGAGTATTGTGTAGATTTGGTTTAGCATCATAGTGTCGTGTCGTGTCGGCATTTTTTTTCTCATGTAAATGTTAACATCTGCAGAGTGTGGTCATAGTTTACTCTTGACAAGGCATGGATAAGTCATGGAGGCAACGTGAGCTTGTATTTCTTCTTCTTTATGCGGTTATCTTCTACATTATCATTATTCGGTATTCCTTACAGCTCTCCCATGGTACTCTCTCAGTCTTTCCTACTCTATATTCTTTAGTTTACTTTTTTTTTTTTTTTTTCTGTTTCTAGTTCATCTTTGATTTGACATATTGATATAACAGATCATTACAACAAGCTTTATGGTTTACGGACTGGATTGTTCTCGGGTCGGCTTAATGTATGTTTTCGGGTTGATCTATTATAATACTTTACTACATTCGAGACAAAATGATGCAGTTTTTATAAGCAATCAAATTGGCACAAGTACAAGTGGTTACGTTGTTAATAAACATTCTAACCCTTTGCATTGTTATAAAGTATGATATCAGTAATTAAACCTTCTTTGTGAAAAACTCTGGCATAGTTGTTAATAGCGGCTATAGCGACCGCTATAGCGCGCTATGTAGCCATGTGACGTAGTGTCGCTATATGGGTCATAGCGATAAATAGCGAAGATAGCGATTGTTTTTTTTTTTATGTAAATAGCAATTAGATATAGCTATAAAATAGCTGGATTTATAGGTTTTTGTTAAATATACATATAAAAATTTTCAAAATTCTTTTTCTAGTGTAATCGCTATTTATAAATAGCCGTCACTATTCTCTACGTAGCCTATAGGTGCCTTGTCGCTATTCGCTATCGACAACTATGAACTCTGGCCATGTGCCCCTGTCATTGCCCTAACACACTCTTGGTTTATCTTATTACTTGACATAAATCATTCATTAAATGTTTACTCAATCAGTTATAAACATGCACCTGATAAAATTAAACAAGGTAAGTGACTGCCTTTGGCCCTGGTCTGCGGATCCTTGTTAACTTATACATTGTTCTTTATGTGATAACTGGACACATGTTATGCACCTACAAGAGGAGGATTTAACTTAATCCAACTTCATATCTCATTTTTTTTACTATTCCAGGATGTCTCTGATGCACAATGGAGAAATTTTCGCAACAATTTGCCGATTTTAACCGTTGTTTTTGGACTTTTTACATTGATTGCTAATGGTCTGAGGGCATTTTGTAACCTAAAAGCTGAGGGGATGTCCATTGTTTGGCTTCTGATTTCATTGGCATATTTGTCATATCTACATGGAGCATTGTATGTCCTCTATTTTATGCTCCTATTATTTCGAAATGAAGGATCTAGAAATTGAAAAATTTTCCTTTCAAGTTTAAATCAGACCGGGATATTTTTTGTTTTCTATTTGCAATATTATAAAACTGTAAGTTTAATCTACGACCATTTATAGTCTAATATTCAGTTTTTGAAGTTAAAAAGGTAACTCATTTTGACACTTAAAAGTCAAATGTGGATATTTTTTTAGATGGAATCATTATAAAGCTTAATAGTTGGTATTCTTTTTTTTTTTTTTTAATCATTCAGATTTGTATATGATTATTGTGTCTAACATATTTCATTCCAATGCAGCATCATTTTCATCCTCTCAATTGCATCAGCCAATTTCCTTTTGGTTAAGGTACAATCAGATACAATTTTGATAATGTAACTGTCAAATTCCATTACATACCATTTCTATAGGAGTCTATTAATTAATAAGTTTAATAATTAGCTGGATAACGTCATTTAATATTTTCGCTATCTGTAGAAACTGGTGCTACAATTTGATGTCAACAAATGATCTGCAATGCTTTACTAATCTATGTGATGCAGATATTTGGGCGAACAAAGTACTTTCCTTTTGTACTTTGGGTGTTCAACCTATCATTTCTTCTTTGTAATCGCGTTTATGAGGGATACTCGTTCGCCAGTTTCGGGTTAGTTTCTCTTTTGTAGCTAGTGCCTTCATTTGGTCGGTTCCTAAATTTCTGATCACTCTGTATTATGAATTTATGATGTGTTAATGTACTTTGAAAATACAGAAACCATTGGGCTTACTTGGATAAATTTAGGGGTACCTTCAGATGGCATATCTGCTTTAACTTTGGTATTACTTGTCTCTTTCTACTTGTATTAATGTTTCATATGATGTTTTTTGGTCGACCATGAGAACCCGTTACCATTAAACTCACGGGTTTCTAGTTTCTACCAACATCCTGCTAACCAATGAGCAATGTTGCAGAAATCGGCCTAGGCGCTAGTCGGTGGGTTACTGCCTAAATTTAAGCTAGTCGGTCAAAAAAATCGGTTATGGTCAAAATCGGTCAAAGTCGGTAAAAGTCGGACAAAATCGGCAAAAATCGGTCAAAATCGGTAAAAATAGGTAAAAATCGGACTACTCGGGCCCATGTTTTTTTGACTCAAAAAACCCAATTTTTGAAACCTGGCCCATGGTTTAAAGCCCAAATTTTAGTTATAAACCTATTTTAACATTTAAGTTTAGGTATTTTAACATTTAACCCCCTCTATCTTTCACTAGTTTACATATGGTTCCTAAACTTTTAAATTTATTAATAAAAAGTATAAAGTTATCTCCTAAACTTGTAAATTTATTAGTAAAAAGTATAAATTTATATATATATATATATATATATATATATATATATATATATAAATTTGTAAAATTATACTTAAAGAGTCCAATCCGATTAATCCCTATTAATCCTGATTAATCCCTAGGCGGTACCTCACCGCCCGACTAGCGCCTAGCGCCTTGTACAACATTGCCAATGAGATCAGGTTAAACGCAACTTGTGTCGGGCAGGTGGCCTTCGAGGATGTTAAAGGCATTCATATGATGTTTTAGTACATGTTACTGTAAAATGTTGACCTTTTTTGCTTCTCTTTCTATACTCTCAATGTTTACATTTATTCTTTTACTGGCAGTCGTTTTGCGCATGATAAGCTTTGGATATGACTACCATTGGTCAGATCATAACGCTTATGTTGATCAAGAGGTATATCATTGTTGCCAAAACTGTAGTTAACGGGCCTTCTTTCCATTTTTAAAGGATAATATCTTTTTTTTTCGGACTTGCAGAAGCACATTCGACACTGCCCCATCTGTTCTTCAGGGAAGACATGCTACAGAATGTTACAGGCAAGTAAAGTAACTTTTAAGACACCTGTGGTTTTATACTTTTATATCAGTATCAGTTTATCCTAAATATAATATTTTTTTAAGCAGGAGAGAAGTGTGGGGATCGACAAGTTCTCGTATACTGTATACCTATGTTATTTGCTATTTGCACCTCTCTATATTGCCGGACCCATTATAAGCTTCAACGCATTTGCCTCACAGGTTCTATGACGCTCAACTATTCTTGATTAATTATGAAATCAACATGCCATGACACATATCATGCAGTCGTGACAACCCGCTTCAAGGGCATGAAAGTAATTTTGTCAAAAATATTGTTCCTTTGGGTAATTTAACAAGCGTCTCACCAATATGTTATCTTTTCTGGCAGCTGGACACACCTCAGAAGAGTTATACACTCAAACAAGTGATTTGGTACGGTTTTCGTTGGATACTTAGCCTGTTTCTTATGGAAATCATGACACATTTCTTCTATTACAATGCATTCGCAATTAGGTGAGTCTGTAACTAATAAAATGTCACTATATATTGTATTTAGCCGTTTTATTAATTCATATCGTCTTTGATTGGTTCCTGTGTGTTGATATAATTAGTGGAATCTGGAAACAATTATCACCTATGGAGGTCTTTATTGTTGGATATGGGGTGAGAGCTCATGGTACTTAATTTCACCATCTCACTTAAAGTACTTTTATATGTATCATTTATAACTGTTTTGTTTCTACCTTTTAAGCTTTAAAACTCCATTTTACTGTTAACAGGTCCTAAACTTCATGTGGCTCAAGTTTTTCCTCATTTGGCGCTACTTCCGGTTTTGGGCACTGGTAAATCCACTCAAAAGTTATATTATTTCATGGATTATCTATTTTTTATTATAAAAAAATGATTTAGGAGAAATACACACCTGATTTTCGATTCGTTTGACTCGATCCTTTATATGCTAATCCCATTCTTGGTTTAACGAAAACGAAACGTAGGTAAGTGGTATTGAAGCCCCTGAGAATATGCCACGTTGTATAAACAACTGCTACAATTTAGAAAGCTTTTGGAAAAATTGGCATGCTTCCTTTAATAAATGGCTTGTGAGGTACAAGTTTTATATTGCCATCTTTTGCTTATTTATTTATTTTTTGTTTAAAGTCTTGAAGGACATACTTTATAATTTTATATTACAAATGAGTATAGGTACATGTATATTCCGTTAGGGGGATCTCGAAGGAAGCTTTTAAACGTGTGGGTTGTCTTCACATTTGTTGCCATATGGCATGATCTTGAATGGTATATTTTTTTTTCCAGTTTCTTATATTCCTCCTTTTGGGCCCGACTTCTAACTGTTTATTTTATGTACAGGAAACTTCTTTCATGGGCTTGGTTGACGTGCATATTCTTTATTCCTGAAATGATTGTGAAATCAGCAGCAACCTCTATTAAGGTGACCTACTGAGTTTTGTATTGTTTCAAATTTGAAATTAAATTTTCATCATACTGAGAAACTGATCTTTGCAACATATGTCTGACGAGTATTGCAACGGTTGATTTGAAAATTGATTTTGCAGGTTGATAACGTTTTTAAAGAGTTTATTTTCCGTGAGCTTAGTGCAGTTGCCGGTGCTATCACAATCACTTGTCTCATGGTTTGTTTTTTCCTATAAAATCAATCTACTTGGTGATGACCACTTTCCACCTGAACCAGCTGTTGACTTACTATTTGGCAGGTGGCTAACCTTGTTGGCTTTGTCATTGGACCATCTGGCATAAGTTGGTTAAAGTCCGTATTTCTTCAGGCTGAAGGTTTATCTCTCTTTACTATCCAAATTATACACACATGTGACTACGTGCAGTTGACAAAAGCTGCGTTACATTGCAGGACTGCCTACACTTTTTGGCTTGCTTGTGACGTTTTATATCGGCACAAAGGTACAATGCCATAATTTCACTTCTTTTTAAACTTTTAAGATCAAATTGCCATTTTATCACCAAAGAATCACTAAAAAGGTTTTTACATAATATGGTATTGTAACACGTTTCAACTTGGAAACCCAAATAGTTGATTTGATTTTCCAACCAATTCCTATTTGCTTTGTGGGAAGGGTATATTAGTCATTTCATCTGCATGGCAAGAATATTATTCGATTTATGAAATAGAATTTAATTAGAAAGCTTTGTTCCATTGCAGCTTATGTTTCATGTATCCGATTCCAAGCAAAGGATACATCAGAGTTGACGAGCATGGTTATGATCTGGATCCAAATACGAAGCATCTTTGACTTTTTTGTTGTGTCTTGGTTTTTTTTTTGTTTTCTTACACCATTTTGGAGAATACCGGATTTTATTAATCAATGTTAGGGGATTATTTGAATGTATGATGAGATTGATGATAATATGGTAGTAGTCACATATTTATTCTTATGTGTCAACATTGAATGGGTCGACATGTTTTAGGTGTATTATCATTACTTGTATGCATATGTGTATGAAGTACAAGCCACAGGGCCAAAGCAAAGCATTGAGCTTAGGTATACATGATACCATATCCTAAAAGTTGTTAGTGGCAAGATTTAGCTGGCCGGGTTGGCTTGCGGATCAAAATAAAAGTTTGGGTTAAAACGGGTTGTTTAAGAAGATGTTAAATTGATTCGGATAAAAATGGGCAGTCATTACAGGTCACCTGCTATAGTGGATGGTGGTGGTGGGGAGGAAGGTGAAGGCGACACAGTGGTGATGAGAGAGGTGAGTGGTAACAATGGTCTGGTGGGAGAGTTGGAGGCGGTAATGGTGGTGGTAAGGGAGATAGAAGGTGGTGGCGGTGGCGGAGCTGAAACAAATAGAATAATTTTAAATTCTATCCTAATTTTAGTCCAATATGATGTTAAATCCTGTTGTACCAATGTGTGACCCATGAACCATAAATATTAAAAAGTTACCCTAGTTGCTTTTTATTATAACGGCAAACTAACACACCTTATGGGACTAGAACCTTAACCACCAAGGAAGAAACACCGCTATCTACACTCATGAATACCACTAGGCTGGAATCCCGTTGGTCCTATTTGCTTTTGACTAGAAAACGAAAAGGCATTGGTTTCACAATCACTCTCTCACTCTTTTTCCCTCACCGTGAATCTCTTTACAATGCAAGTTTCCCGGTGAGACCAGAAGTTGTTGGTGATCATGAGCCACAACCCTAAACTAGTCGCATGTTCATGTAAACCACTAGCTGTATATTGTTCACTACCGACACGATCTCTAGTTTTCTTCTTTGGTGCATGTGTCATTGGCCGATTTTGGACCAGCAAACTTCTCTCGAGATACTTTTAATCTTAAATCTGAACACACATGGTGGTTGCCAGTCGTTTATTTTTATCTTTGGCTACATTCGTCTTCCATTTTAAGCTAGCTCGTCGAGTTGCAGGCTGACTCGTGTTTTATTCGAGCCAAGTTCGAATTCAGTTTTAGCTGGATAAACAGTTTTTGAGTCAAGTTAACTCGTTTAATTATGATCCCAAGCTAAAGTTTAGTAATAACCGTGGTTGTGCTAGTGAGGACTAGTAAGCGAAGTAAATGTAGCCTTCCGTCCATTATTATAATACATATCTTACCACACACCCCACTTTTTTTTTTCATAACATACATATGCTTTCATACTCATTTAAAGGAAAGTACTTTTTTGGCTCTTGTGGTTCGGGTTAATTTACATATTTGGTTTAGGTAAAAGATCAAAAAAAAAATAAAATAAACGTACGAACTGTACGAATTGAAAGAAAAGTCAAAAAGTGGCGGTGGCAATATGGTAATTATCAGCAATTTCAAAAGTACTGTACTGGGGAAAAGCAAAAAGTGGCGGTGGCAATCTGGTAATTATCAAAAACTTCAAAATTACTCTAGTAGGGTAATTTTGAGCATCTGTAGGGTAATTTTGAGCATCAATAGGGTAATTTTGAGCATCTGTAGAGTAATTTTGAGAAATGTAGGGTAATTATCAAATTACTCTAGTAGAGTAATTTTGACTTCTGTAGGGTAATTTTGGGAAATGTCTTGTAGAGTAATTTTGTTAGCATTTAGTTATGGGGTTTAGCTTTATGGTTTAGTTTTTAGCTTTTAGTTTGGGTTGGGGGGGGGGGGGTTAGGTTTTTTTAGGTTTTTGGGGGTGGGGGGGGGTTAGGTTTTTTTAGGTTTTTTTTTTTTTTTTTTTTTTTTTGGGGGGGGGTAGGTTTTTTTAGGTTTTTGGGGGTGGGGGGGGTTAGGTTTTTTTAGGTTTTTGGGGGTGGGGGGGGGGTTTAGGTTTTTTTAGGTTTTTTTTTTTTGGGGGGGGGTTAGTGTAATTTTGATAATTACCCTACAATTTTGATAATTACCCTACACGACCAAAATTACTCTACTTGAGCTTTTACAAAATTACCCTACAGAAGTTCAAAATTACTCTACTAGAGTAATTTTGAAGTTGCTGATAATTACCAAAATGCCACCGCCACTTTTTTGACTTTCTTTCACTTCGTACGTTTCGTACGATAATTTTATTTTCACTAGAACTTAACTCATTTGGTTTATGTGTCATGATTTTTACGAGTTCATTCCTTCCAACGTTTTTCGAGTAAAATACCCCATCCCCTCCCATTTCAATAGTCTCTTGACATAAAGACATATGTTAACAAAACAGTGTGTTAGATTGTTGAAAGGAAAAGATGTCAAAAGCTTAAATCAACACTCAGAATCATAAAACTAAAAACCTCAAATAATACAGTTATATAATCTCTTTTTAAATTTTTTTAGCGATTACTTTCATTAAAAACAACCGGCTAGCCCTCAAACCGAGGACCGCCAAACACTAACTACAAATGTACAAAGGGTATTCTAACCAATCCTTCCACAAAACATTGTTAAATTTTGACCTATTCTATATCCAAAGAAACAAAAGAGACTTCACGTCGGCTACCATCTCACCCACCTTTGACGATTTTTGTTGAAAAACTTTTGCATTCCTTGTCTTCCAAATGCACCAAACCGTAATCATACGGATAATCTTTTTCCTCTATTTATTGCCGCTAACATTGTTGCATAAAAGTAAAATATCCTCGAAGTCGAAGGTATAGAAAGGCTCCAACTTACACCACTTACATTAGACCAGGGGCGAAGTATAGAAGGGGCGGGGAGGGGCACCCAACCCCCCGAACTTTTCGCTCAGTAGTGTTATATATGTAATTTTCGTATAGAAATTTTTGGGTATACACGTTTTCGACCCCCGGTTCTATAGAAATTTTTGGGTATATACGTTTTCGACCCCCCGTCATTCGGGTCAAGCTTCGCCACTGCATTAGACCATGGGGTATGATGGGGCTTGGGTTGGGGCTTGAGTTGACACGTGGAATGGGTGGTAGACATGGGCTAAACCCACATTCAACACGGTATGGTGGGGCGGGGGTTTGGGGCGTGGGTTTGGTGGGCTTCGCTGGGCTGACCCTCTGGGCTGACCCGTTGGGCTATTTTAATATTATTTAAAACAACAAATTTAATTTTTTTAATATTTTTAAATACAGAAAATTACACAAAAAAAAAAAAAATCCTAACTTTTATATTTGTTTTTTATCTCTTCTCTCAATGCCAAGACTAGTTGTAACTCGTCACCCTGTAGGTGATCAATGGGCTGGGATAGAAATTTTAAATCATCCTGTTTTTGTTTCTGGGCATCTCTAGCGGCATCTCTAGCTTCTTTGCTCCTTCGTATTTCGGCACTTTGTTGTTGGAATACGTTGAATGTATCTAACTTGCATGAAATGTCATCCAACTGCTCGCTGTATATTACCCTACGCGAGCCAGAACTCCCAGCTGAAGGCGATGCCGTACCAGATCTAGATTTTTAACCACGCATTTTTGAGGCATTTCTTCCATACTCAGGCCGGTTTGGGCTTGGCGAATCATCCAAAAGGTCCTCAAACTCTTGATCTCGTGCATCAGATTGGGCTTGGGACGAGGCCCTTGATCTTTTGGAAGACGAGTTAGTTTCGCTACCAATGGGGATAGTCGCCCACTTTGGATGGAACTTACAAATCTCCCAACAATGCATGAAACGAAAGTCGGTCTTCACATTTGATTTGAATGTGACCACTGCATTTGTCAAAATGTCGGCTTCGGTTTCACCACTTTTAGGGTTTTGCTTTGCTTTATTTAAAAAACCACTAAATTTTGTAAGTTGGGTGCTTATCTCGCTCCACTTTGAGGATAAGCTATCGTTTTCACGATAAGCCTCCCTTCCCATTTCTTCAAGGAATACTCTACTAACCGATTCCCACAGGGCGGTTCGATGTTGCGAATTTCCTATTTTTATAAAAAAAAATTAATATATTACAAACTTATATAAAAAACAACCATGAATGTTGAGATTGTTGACACCAAGCCCTCGCCAATGCAACTTCTTCAGCAACGACCCATTTTTGTTGTTTTCGTTTGGCGGTTTCAACTACTTTACCCGCCTTGGTTTTTTTCTTATAACTTCTCTTTTTGATGGGTTTCGATGCAGAAGGACCATCATTGGGTGGTTGAGTTTCGGGAACGGATTCATTTTGTGAAAGGTCGATGGAGGTTGGTGAAAGGTCGATGGGCGATTGTGAAAACGGGGTAGGTATCGAATCATCGGTGTGTGGGAAGTTAGTAAACACACGATTCCCGATATACGATGCATAACCCGCCATGTCGGGCATAGGAGAGTGTATGAAAAATGGACGAGCCATTAGACGAGTGGGTGGTGAGCTAGGATTATTTTCTTGGAATGTATACGGGTTGCTCGGGTCAAAAGGACGGTTGTAAGGATGCATTTTTTCGTTTTGTAGAAGGAGAATTGAAGATGTATAGAAGATGTGGTAAAAAATGGAAGAAAAATGTGAGTTTTATAGTGAAAAAATGGAAGAAAAAATTAATTTTTTTTTAATATAGCCGTTGGCCAACGGCTAGCCCAACGGCTCTTTTCTTTTGGCCATACACAGCCCGCCATGTCAGCTCGCTTCCCCCGCTCCACGCCCGGCTTGAAACCCAAACCCCAAGGACCACGCCCCAACCCAAGCCCACCCGGGGTGGTGCCTTAGGCGTTTTCCCCCAACCCACGCCCCAACCCAAGCCCCATACCCCATGAACTTACATATAAAGCTCCATACTCCATATGAAAAACCGCACCCAATAAATATTTTCTTCAAATCTCCCCTTCGCAGCCAACGGCCCAACAGTATATAAGGCTACTGGTTCAAGCATTCTAGCGCCAAATTTGACAAACGCATAACAGACACACGAAGAATCCAGGTTCCTTCTCTCGATTCTCTGAATAACCGTTACTAATCTATCGATTATATGTTGATTATCGCTGTATATCGCTACTCGATTCTGAATAATTACGTCAAAACGGTTCTGTTAAGATCGTTGAATCATCAAAATCGCAAACTATAGAACTAGATTTCGGAAGCATTTAGGCAGATTGACTGTGATAGAATGCAAATAGGTGAATGATCCACAATTATACACGTTTAGATCTTGTTATACTTCACGATTAACATCAATTGCTACATTTGAAGATTATATGAAACCCTAGGTGTTTGATGAGTTCATCTAGTTTGATTTTGATAGTTAGGTTTTAATCAATCTGTTATATTGTGTACGGTGATCGTTGAATCTGATTGATTGTTGCTATCTGTCTCTACTCGTGCTACAGTTATATATAGAACTAGATCTCGGAAACATTTAGGCAGATTGACTATGATCGAATGCGAATAGGTGTATGAGCAACAACTGTACACGTTTAGATCTTGTTATACTTCGCGATTAACATCAATTGCTATATTTGAAGATAATATGAAACCCTAGGTGTTTGATGAGTTTATTCAGTTTGATTTCGAGAGTTAGGTTTTAATTAATCTGTTATAATGTGTATGGTGATCACTGAATCTGGTTGATTGTTGCTATTCAAATATGACTGATTACGTCTTGCGGTTCTGTTAAGATCGTTGAAATCATTAAAATTACAAACTATAGACTAGATCTTAAATACAAATAGGTGTATGATCAACACGTATACACGTTTAGATCTTGTTATACTTCATGATTAACATTAATTTCTACATTTGAAGATAATATGAAGCCCAAGGCCAAGGTGTTTGATGAGTTTATCCAGTTTGATTTCTAGAGTTAGGTTATAACTTATAATTAATCTTGTAATATTGTGTACGATGATCATAATTTGTTACTCTCGGATTGTTTGTGACTGACTTCCATATAAGATAGTAGGTAACTGATTAACATCAGTTGTTACATTTGAGGATTACATGAAACCCTAGGTGTTTGATGAGTTTATCCAGTTTGATTTCGAGAGTTAGGTTTCAATTAATCTGTTATATTGTGTGCGATGATCATGATTTGTTATGTTTGGATTGTTTGTGACTAATTTTGTTATAAGATAGTTAGGTAGTTGATTGTTGCAACTTGCCATTAAAGCCTGATTGCTTTGCATGTTGAGAAATACAAATATGTAGAACCGTTTTGGATGCAATGTTTTTTTTTTTTTTTTTTTTTTAATTTTATTAAAAAGTGCAAGTTTGATCTCATTATTTTTTTTTCCAACTGTTTGTATGATTGTATCATCTTATTTTGCCTAAGATTCTTCTAGACTTACCACACATACATCTGTTTAGTCTTATGTTGAAGTGTTGAACTATCAATCTGATATGCAGATGGCGGAATCACAAAAAACAGATGCTCCTGTCAAATCAAAGGAGAAAAGTTCATCGCTAGGTAACGTCAAGTCCTTGACTTTTCTTATTGAATTAGTTCGATAATTTAGGAGAATTTTTTTGAATGTAGCTAACATATGAGTTAAGTTAATTTATCCACACTTTTTATCTATTAGTAAGAATCTGTTGTTGGTGTGCAACTTGTTGGCATAAATGAGGGACTCACTTCTCGGTAATATTCTTTGTCCAATAACAGATATAGACATTGACAAAGACTTTTTTGGATCATGGAAGTCAACGTCCATGGGAGATGATGGAATGGATTTCGATTTTGAACCACCTACCAAAGGCAAGCAAAAGGCTTTCAAATTTGGCAAAATGTAAGCACTGCAATGCCTCGTAGTTGCATATTTACGTGGATAGTAGCTTTGAATCTATTACTTTTTGCTAAACTGAACAGACATCATACTCTTTATCTACATGGAGGATATATGTAATGCTTTCCATATATATTTATTTCTAAACATTCATTACATAACTTCTCTTCCAGGGATATGGATTTCTCTCTTGATGCTGATTTTGACAAGTTATCATCTTTCAAGATGGACATGCCTGGTCTTGATATATCATCCGCTACAAAGAAATCTGGAAAATCGACGGAAAAGTCAAAAGAAGCATCTTCTGGTAGAGTCAATCAATCAAAACGAGGCAGCTTTGGATTCTCATTTGATTTTGATGGGTAAGTTTATATAGTCATACCTGATATATTCTGTACCAAAGAATAATATGTCACCTTCTAATTTGGTTTATGTTTTTGTAGGTTTGCCGATTTGGGCTTTGAGTCGAAAAAGACAAAGACTGATGAAAACTCTAACAAAGATGTTGATGCATCCGAGGATGATGATACATCATTAAAGCATCCAGCAACACAGGGCGTTACCAATTCAAGGGTTGATACTCAAACCGACAACTTTAAGGATCCTGATCCCAGAACTGAGGATGTCAACTTGAAATCTGTCATAGACGAAAGCTCTCTTCTAAAAGCTGCAAATTCTGAAGAACAAGGGATACAGAGGACAATAGAACCTATACAAGAATCTCCTTCATCAGAAAAGAGATATTCTCCAGAACCTGTTGCTCAGAAAATTGTGCGAGATTCATATGTTCATTCTGAAGATACAAATATCTGTACTGAAGGTACATTTTCAGACGTGCAAGAAGAAGAATCTAAAACGTTGGATATAATAGTGAGCCCGAGCACAGGGGATGAGCAAAATGATGCGAGGCCTGTGGCTGATGAGTTGGTTCTCGCTGGAAATTTCTCAGCACAAATGGAGGTACAAAGTGACAAAGGTGAAATGTGTGTGACGAGCGACGATAATGTAACCACTGAACATAATAGTGATACAAGTAAGGCTGATTTACATCTTGAAAGTTATGTGACACATGGGGTAGAGAATTTGGTACATGAAGAAATGGCTGATGAGAGGAATGCAGATTCAGATTCCGAACATCCAGGGAATATTCCTATCCGGTCAAAATATTTCATAAAACAAAACGGAAGTGAATCCGAGTTGCAGCAGGCATCTGCCTCTTCAACAAAACTCATCTCCATTAGCAACAAAAAAACGAACACCTTGCCAAACCCTGCATTAGAAAAAAGGTGAACCATTTTTTTATCGCAAGTAATTTATAATATATATTATGAACATGAAAAGCCTATTTAAGACATTTACAGGGACGTCGGGTCAAGAAGTTTAGAATCTGGTAGCAAGCTTACTGGTTTATCAAGGTCACTACCCAAAGTGCTGAACAGAGACATACCTGTTCAGGCTGAAAAAACAGAAGCAAGTCATGTAAAGAGCCGTGACAATACGAGGTGAGGATTTGGTATTATTTTGAACTTCTGATTGTTATAAATCTCATAGGTTTTTAAATTTAAGTAAAATAAATGTATTAATTCTATTCGGTTAATTACAGGGAGGCTGTGAATGCTGCTTATAATTTAAGACCCAGAAGTGAATCAACAGTGAGCACAGTGGCACGTGATGTTTTACCAATGAAGGAGAAGCCTGTGTCAAAGGGAAATGACCAAATCAATGCACACAGGTCTGATGTCCAGCCATCTAGTTCGATTGAAACATTGAGAAAAAATATCTCACTGAATATCATAAATCCCGGGAGATCTACCCATAACATGAAGAAAACTGTTGTAAAAGAGAATAAGATATCCCCAACAAAAGCTGAGATGAAGGCATCTGAAGCTCCTACTTCAAGAGTTTCTAGGTAGTTATTTGAATTCGAATATCCTATTTGTCTATTGAACATCTCAAAATAGATTATTTTAATTACCATTCATCTTCAAAATGCAGACCTACAGAACTGAAGCCAAAGCCACTCAATTCCTTGTTACCAAAAAAATTGACATCCATGGGAAAAAAGGATCAGTGTCCTGAATTGCAAGGAAACACAGTGTTCAAGAGGAACCTTTCTGTTGACACAAAGAAGCAAACACCGCCCACACCAACTCTGAAGCGTAAAGCTTTTGAGGTTCATCTTTCTTCCCTTTTAGACCTCTTTCCTAAAAAGTAGAGTTGGAAGTTATGGTGGGTGGAGCAGGTTGGGTTGGGTAACATGTCAAAAAAGGTGCCGGTCAAGCAGGTTGGTAAGCTGGTTGAAAACTATAGATATGAGTAAAATGCCATTTTCGTCCCTGAGGTTTGTCTAGTTTTGCGACTTTCGTCCAAAGGTTTGTTTTTCTGCATCTGGATCCAAAAGGTTTGAAATCTTGCCATTTTCATCCGACTCATTAACTCCATTTTTCTCCGTTAAGTCGGGTATTTTCTCCTTTTTTGTTAACTTAAAGGGCAATTCGGTCTTTTTCACTTCATGTACAACCATTTAGCATAATGTAAAAGCATTCAAAACAAAACAAAGTAGGTAAAAAATGGATACACCCCTGACTTAACGGAGAAAAATGAATGGAGTTAACGAGCCGGATGAAATGGCAAGATTCCAAACCCTTTTGGATCCAGATGCGGAAAAACAAACCTTTGGACGAAAGTCACAAAACTCGCCAAACCTCAGGGGCGAAATGGCATTTTACTCTTATAGATATTAGGTTGTCAAAAATTGTTTCGGTGATAAATGGTTTTTTGAATACAGGCCTAAGTTTTTGTGCATTAGAAATACAAGTTTCTTTTAAGCTGTTTTTTTACACTTTTACCACCCGTTAGACAAATATATATAACCTGAGTTAGTCAATCTATAGAAAGTATTCCAATAATATATGTTTGGATAAAGGATTACAAAACATAAATTAGCTCATAATCAAGTTTTATCATGATTAATTATGCAGGTTGACATACCACGGTTAACTCCATTAAAACGTCTCTCTGCATCACCCTGCAGGTCCTACCTTGAAAATAGCTTTATGTGTACTTGTCTCTTTTTTACTTTCTGTCTAAAACAAATATTTTATCAATAATCAGCAACAAGATCACAGCGTCATCGGAAAAAGCTGTGGAGGAACGGGTATTTCTTCTAGAAACATTTGTGGATCATTCCCAAGACGACATGAATAACTAATACATATTTTGGTTTCTTAATCACAGGGTTACAATCATACAAGTGTGGCGCATGCTAAGTCCCCTAGGCTCGATGTTTCTCTAAAGGAAATGGACATATCTTTAATAGAAAACGATGGTATTTTTGAAAAGGCTGAGGCATGTTCAAAGGAACTTGAAGATGTAAGTATATATACTATGAAATACTATTTGAACTATAGGACCCGTAAGTGATGGCGGGCGTGTTTCTTCAATGCAGATCTGTAACATGCTGAAAAAGAAACATGAGGAGGCAAACGACTTACTTGTTCGTGCTATTGTCAACAACAATCATCTCCTGATGCTCAACCATCCAATTTATCAAGACAAAATATCCTTTTATAAAAATAAATTTAGCCACTAGTTCAAAAAATGGGCCTGAACACGTGCGTTTCAAACCGACCACATTTTGGACCCGACTATTGCCAGGCTTAACTAATTTCATATATCTGTTTGGATTATGGAATTATGATTGCTTTAATCCTTGATATATTAGTTACATCAGCATGGTTCAGAAATTTGCCGAGTTGCTGATCACCAAGTAGCTTGAGATATCTCAACGTGTTACGCAGGAACCAAAATATGTCGTATAAGGTACTTTCTATAACCGGTCAAATATTCAAAAGGTGTGTTTCTATTGTGATTTGCTGCTATTAGATTTTTGTGATTGTGCAGCTGGAGTGTGGCTTTTGGTGGAAGATTTGTCATGCTATGAAGGTTTCAGGTACTTTTATTCATGCTCATAATTCATAACAAGCATTGTTTAATGTTGACAGAATCATAATATGAATGTTGTGGTATACTTGTCATTCACTAGACTCTTATATGAAATGCATAAAGATTGATTGTCGACATGTAGTCGCTGGAAAAAAAAGCAGAAAAAAATACAAATAAAAAGGGCCTACACATACGCCATATTACCAAACTTCTCCATCTCTTCTCGAAAACTAGCAACCGCATTCACGCGTAGATACAACAACACCTTGAACCCATCTTTCTTCCCCTGGCTAGCCTCCGAATACGGCAAGAAGAAGCATGGTTCAACACTTCCTAAAAGGTTCCTTGAGAGGGGTAGAACCGTGACCGGACCACCCCAACCGAAGTCAACCGTTGAGTGGCCCAAGTGCCTCCAGTCAGTAAATGCACCAACACTCCGGCCAGCATTGATCCCTTTCTTGTAGTTTAGTTCTTGGTAATCGATAAACGAGTGAACATACTCGTCACTCACATTTCTCTTGCTCTTTTTGATCAGTTCAGCAGTTTCCCAAATGGGTTTTTCGATCAGATCTCCGGCTGTGGTCTTTACGTACATTGGAACGCAGCCGTTGCCCCAGTAGCCGGCTGGCAGCTGTGGCTTTACTACCCTTCTTATGTTCACTGCGTATGCAAATTTCACCTCCTCGTCTCTTGGAATTTTGGATGCTTTCACCCTGTCAAAATGAAAGTAAATTATACGTATTATATACTAAATATGATTATAAACATCATTAGATCACAAATAAACAGTGTCTTTTTTTTGACATATTCAGATTTTAATATTTTAGGGACTTCCGTTAGATTAATTGAAGTATCTAACCACTAGTTAAATTTCAACCACTATTCTCACAACCGGATTAGCCTTTCGGATTGGAACCATCCACACAACTGGTCTGGTTGACTGCTTTCAAACAATCTTTGCTTACTATTATGTGCTATTATTATGAAAACACTGTTTTCAACTAATAGATTAGTCAAACAAGGTTACCTTGCTTGCCATAGAACAGCACCCAATGCTTCAAAAGTCGTAAAACTCAAACCGGACTTTTCTTGTAGAAAAGTCTTAAACCGGTCTAACCACTCATCCTTCACATGAAAGTACTCTCTAACCACTTTTTCCACCACTTCCGTGTATGGTACAAAGTCCTTATTCAAAGACAAAAACTCTTCAATCGGAAACTCCGTCCTGGCCGGCTCTCTAGGGCCCAGCAACTTCGACCGCTCCCAAACCGGTTCAACCGTAACCTCAACCGCCCCTCGAGCCACCTCAGCCATAGCATTAAAAAACAACGTCGCCCCGAGCCCATCACACAACACATGATGCACCGATGCCCCCAGAGTATACCCGCCACAACTAAACCGGGTCACCTATAAAAGAAATTAGAAAATATAAAGATTGTATTTATTAATAGCAATTCCTGGATTTTCTAGGATAGATACACCAAAACTGGTATCAAGTACCGGTAACGATACTGAACCGTGCTGTACTGAACCTTGTTCGGTACACACTTTTTGTGTTTTTCGGGATCGGTACTTTCGGTTCGGTACGATATATTAGCTTGATTTACCTTCGAATATGCTACTGTACCGGTACCGTACCGAGCATTTTCGATACCATCACCCACTTTTTGTGTTTTCCAGAATCATCGATACTTTTTTGCCTGTACCGAGCTCATACCTACCAAAACCTATATTCCGCGTGATTTGAACTCCAAATAACCTTTTTTTTAATAAATTACATTTCTACCCAAAAGTTCATAGGTACTTTTTTTTTCCATCGAAATAAATGGTAAACGGACAATAAGTTACGCCGCTAAACTTTTAGTTGTGACTTGTGAGACACACACCTTAATCACAGGATGTCTCATTGAGGACATAAAGATTGTACAATGGAGGAGCATGATATATAAGAACTAACAACATATATAAAATGACTAAAATACCGTTAAGTAACCTAACCTGTAAGATCAACAGATTTTTCAAAAGCGTATCCTGATCCGGATTCGGAACCAACTGTTCAATGAACTCCTCTTCAGCATCATCCAGATAGTTAACCGAGCTCAACGGAAAGTCCACGGTGGCTGGAATGACCGGAACTCCACTGCCAACCGTGCAGTGGAGCTCAAACCGGCCGTCACTGTCACGGCGGTGGAGGGATCCAGTATATGGGTAGTATTTTACTAGGGCAGTGGATAGGGCGGCGGTGATGACGTCAAATGGATCGGTGGGTGGGTGGTGGTGGTTGGTGGCGGCGTAGGCTCGGACGTAACGGAATGGGACGTTCATGTTGCGATCGGTGTCGAGGTGGGAGAGAGGGAGGATGTGGTCATCAGTGAAGGGTGGTTTGGAAGGGTGGACGGTGGTTGGTTGGGAGGTTTTGACGTCCATGACGGCGGTGGACGGTGGTTGGTAACGCCGGCGATGAAAGTGAGTGTTGGAAAAGAGTTGGACTTTATAAATGGAGAGTGGACGAAGGAGCGTGGATATTTATGAATCAATGAATCATTCGGCAAACTTTTTTATTTTGTTTTTCTCTACATAAAAATATATATTTTTGTTTAATTAAAACAAACAAACACAAACAATCTCTTTGTTTATTTATTTAAGTTTGTTTATGTTTTGCACTTTTGTTCATTAATAAGTTCCGTTTATGTTTGTTTGTACACATGTTTATATATACTTAATTTTCTTTCTAATAAAAAATATGATTGTTTATTTGAGACATTGATATAAAATTATAAATAGAAAAAAAAGTATTAGTTAAAGAATTAGTAATCGACCGATATGATATATTCGTTTAACTTGTTAACTAACGAACCAAAATTTGCTTTATGAGCACATAACCAAAGATATGTTTTTGTTAGTGAATTAATGTTTTAACTAACTAACAAAAATTTCCTTAATAAGCATAAGCATAACCAAGAATATATATATATATATATATATATATATATATATATATATATATATATATATATAGAAAAAGTGTATCGTACATTACGTAAAAGATTAGAAATCGCATGTTATATGAAAAAAGCGCATACGTAAAAGTGGAAAATCGCATGTTGGATATATGTAGAAATCGAATGGAGTGTGTATATCAATTTCGCATGTTATATTTTTGTTTACAAATCACATGTTGATAAATGAAATCGCACGTTGAAAATACAATCGCATACGCAATGTAAGTTAAGCCATTTTATACGTTAACATGTCTCTCTCTATATGTATTGGTTAAATTAAACAGATTGCAATGAAAAAAAACTTTCCAATTTGGTTTACTTTAGTTAAAAAAATTAGAGTGAAAGTGGGTGTCATTTTTTTTAATGGCCAATGAAATAAAAGCTCGGCTAGTTGAGGTAGCTTAATAGCAAAAGACGGCCCTATATGCTTGTGACCGCAGACAACGTTGAGTAGCCTAAGAACATCATCTCTAGTTACAGGGAAAACTCGTCGTCCGAAGGCCCATTGCGATAAAACCCGATTGAATTTGGATTCAAACTTGAGACCTATGGCCTTAAATTCAAATCTTCACTTCCTTTCCAATGTCAATTGAGCTATAGTTCTTTTACGCATGGAATATTCTTTATTTTATCTTATTTATTTATTTATTATAATATTTAATCAAGTTTTAAACAATATGTATTTATTTTATAGATATATATTAGTTAATTTAGTAAACAATATGTATTTATTTTAGGGTTATTGGATTTTAATAATCCGAAGTTTCACCCGTTGGCCACTAATAATCTCAACTTCAAAAATTCTCTGTAACAATCTCAACTTGTAAGATTTTGGCCCCAAAGTTTGCTAACTGGGTTATAACCCAGTTAATTTTTTGCTGACGTGGCTGATGACGTGGACATAACTTTGTTATTTGTTGACTTGGCTGCTTATGTGGCCCCATCACCACCTCTACTTCCTCCTCCTCCACTGCCACCACCATCTCCTCCAGCCACCACCATCATCTACCACCATCACCCACCACCATCACCTCCGACCACCTCCACCCACCACCGTCACCACCTCTACTTCCTCCACCACCACTGCCATCTCTACCAACACCGCTGTCATCTCCACCCACCACCACTGCCATTTCCGCCACCATCTACCATCGCCATCTCAGATTCATCCCCACCTTCGTCACCTGACCGACAACCACCCCCGTATCAGCGGTTCTCAAACTTGACCTAACCGTCACCGATGAAGGATCCAGAACCATGGGAATAGGGTTAATTCCATTGTTGTTGTTGGAGCAGAGGTCGATATGGTGGAGCGGATGTCGATGTGGTGGAGCGGAAATAGGGTTAATTCCATTGTTGTTGTTGCAGAGGTTCTGATTTCATTGGAGATTGAAGGATTGTGGGAATGGATGGTAGATGGTATTCGGAGGAGATTGAAGATGGTGGTTGTGCGGTGGGAGCTGGGTGGTCGGAGGGGGTTGAAGATGGTGGTTGTGCGGTGGGAGTTGGGTGGTTATGGCGGTAGTGAGGTAGTGGAGTGGTGGTGGTGAAGATGGTGAGTGTCTGTGTATGTGTATATATAAATTAAAAAAATATTTTTTTTTCATATCAATATTCACATCACGATCCACATAATGAACCAGCTTATTTTTTTACACATCAGCGTTCATGTCAGCATCCACGTCATCAAAAACTAACCCAGTTAGCAAAGGATCATTAGGGGCCAAAATCTTACAAGTTGGAATTGTTACAGGGAATTTTTGAAGTTGATATTAGTGACCAACGGATGAAATTTCGAATTATTAAAATCCAATCTATCTATTATACTAAATGAATTCTCTTAGGCCACAAGGGCTATTCTTAGCCAATCATTTTGATGATGTGGACATGCTCTAAAGGCTGATAATTGAGAATGAGCGCCAATCTAATTTTCTTTATTCTCCTTCCTCTTCAATTCGTATTCAATGCTCTCTTCTCCTTCTCACGTACGTTTCTTCACCCTGTCTCTCTCTTCAATCAAATAAATCTTTCCTTTTTCCTTATTGTTTCCCTTTTCATCGTACAGAAACCCTAGGTTTCTTCCTTTGCTTCTTCCTTTGCGGCTTTATTCTTGGTATAGTTAATTTCAAGGTTACAATCTTTCACAATTATTTTGTTTTCGTATTCAAATCTCCCAGTACCTCTCTGAAAGTTGAAGCACTGATGTCATCGCACCATCAAAGTTGTCGATTTTAAGGTCATCGCTCTCTCTGGCTCATGAAATCAAGGTATGTCAATTAGTGTAAGGTGTTTCCCCAATTTTTGTTCAATTATCTTCTTTTCCATCATTTTTTTGTTCAAATTAGGGTTTTTTTTAAATGATTGGAATGCGATGGGGACAGAGGATTTTGGTAAATCTTGTGACTAGGAAAGTTTATACATGTTGTTCGATGAAATGCCTGAAGAACATTTTTAATATTTTACCATTGTGTTACACTGATATGGGTAGGTTTTTCATATTTACCATTGATGTGTTCGTTGATAACCGGTTTTACATTCGATCAGATATACTTTTGTTATGTGTTATTATTTTCTTTGACATGGAGTTTTGTTAATTTGACTGAATATATTATAACTTGAGCTTTATTAATGTACAATTAAAATTGGGGACCTGTGCAATATACATGTCTGAGCCAATCCTATTTTGATGTCACCCAACCCATTCATGTTTGCCACCTCCGGTTATTTTCTAGATTTTTTTTTATGTTTCAGTGCGTTTTATAATGGCTAATATTACAATTTATTGAATAATTTGTCCTCAGGCACATATATTGGATCTACAAAAGAAGCTATCATCGATGCAAGTCATTGAACAGCAGGTTTTAATTTACAAGACTTTTAACTTAAGTTATGTTTTTCATTCATTCAGTTTGTGTAGAATCATATTAGGGCATCAATTTCATGGAAATTATATGAACATGTTGTAGCAATTCTACGTCTCGGTAAATAAATTCAATGCTTGATTTTGACTGAATTAAGTGTCTCATATTGTTGTTTTGTGGATTACTAATATGATTTTGATTATTTTTGGTAAACAATCAGTTCTACCTCTGGATTATGAAATGCCAGTTCTTAGTTGCCAGACATTTGTCAGCTTCATAGATATTCAGATACTTTCGCTTTTAATGGATGGTAATAATTAGGATGATATTGTTGTACTTAACTTGATTAATTGTACGTTTAGGATATGTGGGACCGATTCTTGATATGATGGTTGTAGTGCTCGTGAATATTTTAGCAAGTGCTTCTTTAGCTAGAACAATTCTGTTGAAATTAGTTTAATGGGAATGCGAAGGGGCTAATAGACTTCTGACTAGGAAAGTGCACATGTGGTGTTCGATGAAATGCCTAAAGAATTTTTTTTAGATTTACCATTGTGTTGCATTGGTATTGTGATTTATGAATGCGTTTAAATCGTCAAGTATTCCGAACTACTACGTGAAGGCATTTGTTAATGAGTAAAGTTGTTTCTCATAATTTTAATTTTTTATAATATTGCAATAGTTCATTGGATAATGTGCTTTTTTGTGTAACCTTGTGATACTCAAATTAAATTAAGGCAAGATGAGCTCAGCAATAATCTATTCTAATCAGCAAGAGAATCTATGGAGTTAAGTAATAGCTTCTGGTGAAGGTTAGATTATAATAAAAAGTAGACTTTGGGACGAAAATATAGTATTTTCATTCATAATTCGAAATGCCTATACAGATTAGTTATATATGTATCTTAGATTTAAGGTTTGGGGTTACATACAAGATTTTATAAAGTAGCAAATAGAGTTTTCAACAGCTTGGTTTACTTGCATACGGATGAAATTTCATGTCTTCGAATAGTAATGTTGGTATACTCTGTTATGGGGCGTCGACTGCTAATGCTTGGTTGTTTGTGGCTGTGCACGATATAATAAGAAATAAAGTAAAGTTGTAGGTTTTTTTTTGAAGTGCCAAATTTTATAAAAAAAAACCCAAATAACAAGGCGCTTGAGGCAAGAAGTAAGTAACAAATATACAATCAACAGATTGCAATTATGCAATTATGAGACACTTATGGTGGGCACTATCGAAGCTTTTTTGGTAAGCTTTGGAGTTTTTTTTTTTTCTTTGGGTGAAATAGTGTACATGTTTATTGACATTTGTTTATACTTGATGCTAAAGTATAATGGTCGTATTTATTTTGTATATGACTAGCCTCATTTGTGACTTAACATAAAGAATAAGATATATGTTTTAAGTTCATAACACATGCACATGTCTCAAATTGTCTTTAAACGATATGTATATTTTAAATTATGACAACAGGTGATGGAGAATCCTACTAATCTTATGTAGTATCTTTTATTTGCAGCTCATATGTTCCATTATTGTCATTCAGTATCAAAAGATCTTGATTTTGGGTTTATGTCGTTTGCTTTGTTTAGATCTTGGCTGATGATATGTATCCTTTGTTACTGAATATGAGACCAGCAAACAACCGTCAATTGCTGAGAAAAATGACTCCCCTAGCATTCCAAAGGTTAGTTTATTTTCAAAATAAATCATTTTTCAATTTCAATATTAAATTAGTTAATGGTGTTCACTTTATTTAACTTGGAGATTGATCAATTTGGTAACAGTAAAACTATTTATGGCACACAAATTGTTCGACTAACATTATTCGATAGGTAATTTTACCAACTTAATCGATTTAAATATGGTGAGCTACTTACTAATCTATATACAAATTTCACTAAAGCTCACAAAATACTTTTTAATGAAGGATCACCACAACTAGAAACAACTCGTGAGATAGCAGTTGAAATTAATCCAACCTATGTAGACATAGCAAGCCACGTAAACATGTTAACTACAAAATCAACCTACTATTTACAAGGTCTCAGCAATTTCTGAATAATGTTTCCAAAAGTCACCAGATCCAAATTTTTCATGTTGTCAAGAAGTTAATAATTACTAATTTACCAGGTTAACTAGAAAATTAACTTCTTATTTACTAGATCTCAACATCTTACACCACATTTTTTTTGCATTAGCCGCTAAAACGAAAAGGTGTGTCATTTTCTTACACCACGTTTTTTACTTTAGGCGCTAAAACCAAAAGGTATAACTGTATTGTTGTCTATATTATAAGTAATAACAGTACTTGATTTGTGGTTGGTGGATTGAAGGATTCGGGTTGACATTTTTAATGATAACCCGAACCGGCACATATTTATGTGTCGTGTTGGACACACTTAAAATCATCTCATGTTTCAATTATTGTGATTTGATGTCATAATAATCAGTTTTTGAGTGTTTGAGTGAACTGTTAAAATATTTTAGTTTAAGCTTACATAATGACAAAATGACCAGATCAATTTGGAAATTCAGTTAGTGAAAAAATGATTTTGTGAATTTTTGTAGATGTTATATTGCTCAAATACTGACCATAAGTGGACTTGAATGCATTCGTGAAGATGAACACTGTCATTCCCACATGTCACATCACAAGCTTCTTAGTTGCCAGACTTTTGTCAGCTTCATACATATTCAGGTACTTTCGCTTTTAATGGATGGTAATAATTAGGATGATATTGCTGTAATTAACTTGATTAATTGTACGTTTAGGATATGTGGGACCGATTCTTGATATGATGGTTGTAGTGCTCGTGAATATTTTAGCAAGTGCTTCTTTAGCTAGAACAATTCTGTTGAAATTAAATTAATGGGAATGCGAAGGGGCTAAGAGACTTCTGACTAGGAAAGTGCACATGTGGTGTTCGATGAAATGCCTAAAGAAATTTTTTTAGATTTACCATTGTGTTGCATTGGTATTGTGATTTATGAATGCGTTTAATTCGTCAAGTATTCCGAACTACTACGTGAAGGCATTTGTTAATGAGTAAAGTTGTTTCTCATAATTTTAATTTTTTATAATATTGCAATAGTTCATTGGATAATGTGCTTTTTTTGTGTAACCTTGTGATTCTCAAATTAGATTAAGGCAAGATGAGCTCAGCAATAATCTATTCTAATCAGCAACAGAATCTATGGAGTTAAGTAATAGCTTCTAGTGAAGGTTAGATTATAATAAAACAGTAGACTTTGGGACGAAAATATAGTATTTTCATTCATAATTCGAAATGCCTATACAGATTAGTTATATATGTATCTTAGATTTAAGGTTTGGGGTTACATACAAGATTTTATAAAGTAGCAAATAGAGTTTTCAACAGCTTGGTTTACTTGCATACGGATGAGATTTCATGTCTTCGAATAGCAATGTTGGTATACTCTGTTATGGGGCGTCGGCTGCTAATGCTTGGTTGTTTGTGGCTGTGCACGATATAATGAGAAATAAAGTAAAGTTGTAGTTTTTTTTTTGAAGTGCCAAATTTTATAAAAAAAAACCAAACAACAAGGCGCTTGAGGCAAGAAGGAAGTAACAAATATACAATCAACAGATTGCAATTATGCAATTATGAGACACTTATGGTGGGCACTATCGAAGCTTTTTTGGTAAGCTTTGGAGTTTTTTTTTCTTTGGGTGAAATAGTGTACATGTTTATTGACATTTGTTTATACTTGATGCTAAAGTATAATGGTCGTATTTATTTTGTATATGACTAGCCTCATTTGTGACTTAACATAAAGCATAAGATATATGTTTTAAGTTCATAACACATGCACATGTCTCAAATTGTCTTTAAACGATATATATATTTTAAATTATGACAACAGGTGATGGAGAATCCTACTAATCTTATGTAGTATCTTTTATTTGCAGCTCATATGTTCCATTATTGTCATTTAGTATCAAAAGGTCTTGATTTTGGGTTTATGTCGTTTGCTTTGTTTAGATCTTGGCTGATAATATGTATCCTTTGTTACTGAATATGAGACCAGCAAACAACCGTCAATTGCTGAGAAAAATGACTCCCCTAGCATTCCAAAGGTTGGTTTATTTTCAATATAAATCATTTTTCAATTTCAATATTAAATTAGTTAATGGTGTTCACTTTATTTAACTTGGAGATTGATCAATTTGGTAACAGTAAAACTATTTATGGCACACAAATTGTTCGGCTAACATTATTCGGTAGGTAATTTTACCAACTTAATCGATTTAAATATGGTGAGCTACTTACTAATCTATATACAAATTTCACTAAAGCTCACAAAATACTTTTTAATGAAGGATCACCACAACTAGAAACAACTCGTGGAATAGCAGTTGAAATTAATCCAACCTATGTAGACATAGCAAGCCACGTAAACATGTTAACTACAAAAGCAACCTACTATTTACCAGGTCTCAACAATTTCTTAATAATGTTTCCAAAAGTCACCGGATCCAAATTTTTCATGTTGTCAAGAAGTTAATAATTACTAATTTACCAGGTTAACTAGAAAATTAACTTCTTATTTACTAGATCTCAACATCTTACACCACATTTTTTTTGCATTAGCCGCTAAAACGAAAAGGTGTGTCATTTTCTTACACCACGTTTTTTACTTTAGGCGCTAAAACCAAAAGGTATAACTGTATTGTTGTCTATATTATAAGTAATAACAGTACTTGATTTGTGGTTGGTGGATTGAAGGATCCGGGTTGACATTTTTAATGATAACCCGAACCCGACACATATTTATGTGTCGTGTTGGACACACTTAAAATCATCTCATGTTTCAATTATTGTGATTTGATGTCATAATAATCAGTTTTTGAGTGTTTGAGTGAACTGTTAAAATATTTTAGTTTAAGCTTACATAGTGACAAAATGACCAGATCAATTTGGAAATTCAGTTAGTGAAAAAATGATTTTGTGAATTTTTGTAGATGTTATATTGCTCAAATACTGACCATAAGTGGACTTGAATGCATTCTTGAAGATGAACACTGTCATTCCCACATGCCACATCACAAGCTTCTTAGTTGCCAGACTTTTGTCAGCTTCATACATATTCAGGTACTTTCGCTTTTAATGGATGGTAATAATTAGGATGATATTGTTGTAATTAACTTGATTAATTGTACGTTTAGGATATGTGGGACCGATTCTTGATATGATGGTTGTAGTGCTCGTGAATATTTTAGCAAGTGCTTCTTTAGCTAGAACAATTCTGTTGAAATTAAATTAATGGGAATGCGAAGGGGCTAAGAGACTTCTGACTAGGAAAGTGCACATGTGGTGTTCGATGAAATGCCTAAAGAAATTTTTTTAGATTTACCATTGTGTTGCATTGGTATTGTGATTTATGAATGCGTTTAATTCGTCAAGTATTCCGAACTACTACGTGAAGGCATTTGTTAATGAGTAAAGTTGTTTCTCATAATTTTAATTTTTTATAATATTGCAATAGTTCATTGGATAATGTGCTTTTTTTGTGTAACCTTGTGATTCTCAAATTAGATTAAGGCAAGATGAGCTCAGCAATAATCTATTCTAATCAGCAACAGAATCTATGGAGTTAAGTAATAGCTTCTAGTGAAGGTTAGATTATAATAAAACAGTAGACTTTGGGACGAAAATATAGTATTTTCATTCATAATTCGAAATGCCTATACAGATTAGTTATATATGTATCTTAGATTTAAGGTTTGGGGTTACATACAAGATTTTATAAAGTAGCAAATAGAGTTTTCAACAGCTTGGTTTACTTGCATACGGATGAGATTTCATGTCTTCGAATAGCAATGTTGGTATACTCTGTTATGGGGCGTCGGCTGCTAATGCTTGGTTGTTTGTGGCTGTGCACGATATAATGAGAAATAAAGTAAAGTTGTAGTTTTTTTTTTTGAAGTGCCAAATTTTATAAAAAAAAAACCAAACAACAAGGCGCTTGAGGCAAGAAGTAAGTAACAAATATACAATCAACAGATTGCAATTATGCAATTATGAGACACTTATGGTGGGCACTATCGAAGCTTTTTTGGTAAGCTTTGGAGTTTTTTTTTCTTTGGGTGAAATAGTGTACATGTTTATTGACATTTGTTTATACTTGATGCTAAAGTATAATGGTCGTATTTATTTTGTATATGACTAGCCTCATTTGTGACTTAACATAAAGCATAAGATATATGTTTTAAGTTCATAACACATGCACATGTCTCAAATTGTCTTTAAACGATATATATATTTTAAATTATGACAACAGGTGATGGAGAATCCTACTAATCTTATGTAGTATCTTTTATTTGCAGCTCATATGTTCCATTATTGTCATTCAGTATCAAAAGGTCTTGATTTTGGGTTTATGTCGTTTGCTTTGTTTAGATCTTGGCTGATAATATGTATCCTTTGTTACTGAATATGAGACCAGCAAACAACCATCAATTGCTGAGAAAAATGACTCCCCTAGCATTCCAAAGGTTGGTTTATTTTCAATATAAATCATTTTTCAATTTCAATATTAAATTAGTTAATGGTGTTCACTTTATTTAACTTGGAGATTGATCAATTTGGTAACAGTAAAACTATTTATGGCACACAAATTGTTCGGCTAACATTATTCGGTAGGTAATTTTACCAACTTAATCGATTTAAATATGGTGAGCTACTTACTAATCTATATACAAATTTCACTAAAGCTCACAAAATACTTTTTAATAAAGGATCACCACAACTAGAAACAACTCGTGGAATAGCAGTTGAAATTAATCCAACCTATGTAGACATAGCAAGCCACGTAAACATGTTAACTACAAAAGCAACCTACTATTTACCAGGTCTCAACAATTTCTTAATAATGTTTCCAAAAGTCACCGGATCCAAATTTTTCATGTTGTCAAGAAGTTAATAATTACTAATTTACCAGGTTAACTAGAAAATTAACTTCTTATTTACTAGATCTCAACATCTTACACCACATTTTTTTTGCATTAGCCGCTAAAACGAAAAGGTGTGTCATTTTCTTACACCACGTTTTTTACTTTAGGCGCTAAAACTAAAAGGTATAACTGTATTGTTGTCTATATTATAAGTAATAACAGTACTTGATTTGTGGTTGGTGGATTGAAGGATCCGGGTTGACATTTTTAATGATAACCCGAACCCGATACATATTTATGTGTCGTGTTGGACACACTTAAAATCATCTCATGTTTCAATTATTGTGATTTGATGTCATAATAATCAGTTTTTGAGTGTTTGAGTGAACTGTTAAAATATTTTAGTTTAAGCTTACATAGTGACAAAATGACCAGATCAATTTGGAAATTCAGTTAGTGAAAAAATGATTTTGTGAATTTTTGTAGATGTTATATTGCTCAAATACTGACCATAAGTGGACTTGAATGCATTCTTGAAGATGAACACTGTCATTCCCACATGCCACATCACAAGCTTCTTAGTTGCCAGACTTTTGTCAGCTTCATACATATTCAGGTACTTTCGCTTTTAATGGATGGTAATAATTAGGATGATATTGTTGTAATTAACTTGATTAATTGTACGTTTAGGATATGTGGGACCGATTCTTGATATGATGGTTGTAGTGCTCGTGAATATTTTAGCATGTGCTTCTTTAGCTAGAACAATTCTGTTGAAATTAAATTAATGGGAATGCGAAGGGGCTAAGAGACTTCTGACTAGGAAAGTGCACATGTGGTGTTCGATGAAATGCCTAAAGAAATTTTTTTAGATTTACCATTGTGTTGCATTGGTATTGTGATTTATGAATGCGTTTAATTCGTCAAGTATTCCGAACTACTACGTGAAGGCATTTGTTAATGAGTAAAGTTGTTTCTCATAATTTTAATTTTTTATAATATTGCAATAGTTCATTGGATAATGTGCTTTTTTTGTGTAACCTTGTGATTCTCAAATTAGATTAAGGCAAGATGAGCTCAGCAATAATCTATTCTAATCAGCAACAGAATCTATGGAGTTAAGTAATAGCTTCTGGTGAAGGTTAGATTATAATAAAACAGTAGACTTTGGGATGAAAATATAGTATTTTCATTCATAATTCGAAATGCCCATACAGATTAGTTATATATGTATCTTAGATTTAAGGTTTGGGGTTACATACAAGATTTTATAAAGTAGCAAATAGAGTTTTCAACAGCTTGGTTTACTTGCATACGGATGAGATTTCATGTCTTCGAATAGCAATGTTGGTATACTCTGTTATGGGGCGTCGGCTGCTAATGCTTGGTTGTTTGTGGCTGTGCACGATATAATGAGAAATAAAGTAAAGTTGTAGTTTTTTTTTTGAAGTGCCAAATTTTATAAAAAAAAACCCAAACAACAAGGCGCTTGAGGCAAGAAGTAAGTAACAAATATACAATCAACAGATTGCAATTATGCAATTATGAGACACTTATGGTGGGCACTATCGAAGCTTTTTTGGTAAGCTTTGGAGTTTTTTTTTTCTTTGGGTGAAATAGTGTACATGTTTATTGACATTTGTTTATACTTGATGCTAAAGTATAATGGTCGTATTTATTTTGTATATGACTAGCCTCATTTGTGACTTAACATAAAGCATAAGATATATGTTTTAAGTTCATAACACATGCACATGTCTCAAATTGTCTTTAAACGATATATATATTTTAAATTATGACAACAGGTGATGGAGAATCCTACTAATCTTATGTAGTATCTTTTATTTGCAGCTCATATGTTCCATTATTGTCATTCAGTATCAAAAGGTCTTGATTTTGGGTTTATGTCGTTTGCTTTGTTTAGATCTTGGCTGATGATATGTATCCTTTGTTACTGAATATGAGACCAGCAAACAACCGTCAATTGCTGAGAAAAATGACTCCCCTAGCATTCCAAAGGTTGGTTTATTTTCAATATAAATCATTTTTCAATTTCAATATTAAATTAGTTAATGGTGTTCACTTTATTTAACTTGGAGATTGATCAATTTGGTAACAGTAAAACTATTTATGGCACACAAATGTTCGGCTAACATTATTCGGTAGGTAATTTTACCAACTTAATCGATTTAAATATGGTGAGCTACTTACTAATCTATATACAAATTTCACTAAAGCTCACAAAATACTTTTTAATGAAGGATCACCACAACTAGAAACAACTCGTGAAATAGCAGTTGAAATTAATCCAACCTATGTAGACATAGCAAGCCACGTAAACATGTTAACTACAAAAGCAACCTACTATTTACCAGGTCTCAACAATTTCTTAATAATGTTTCCAAAAGTCACCGGATCCAAATTTTTCATGTTGTCAAGAAGTTAATAATTACTAATTTACCAGGTTAACTAGAAAATTAACTTCTTATTTACTAGGTCTCAACATCTTACACCACATTTTTTTTGCATTAGCCGCTAAAACGAAAAGGTGTGTCCTTTTCTTACACCACGTTTTTTACTTTAGGCGCTAAAACCAAAAGGTATAACTGTATTGTTGTCTATATTATAAGTAATAATAGTACTTGATTTGTGGTTGGTGGATTGAAGGATTCGGGTTGACATTTTTAATGATAACCCGAACCCGACACATATTTATGTGTCGTGTTTGACACACTTAAAATCATCTCATGTTTAAATTATTGTGATTTGATGTCATAATAATCAGTTTTTGAGTGTTTGAATGAACTGTTAAATATTTTAGTTTAAGCTTACATAGTGACAAAATGACCAGATCAATTTGGAAATTCAGTTAGTGAAAAAATGATTTTGTGAATTTTTGTAGATGTTATATTGCTCAAATACTAACCATAAGTGGACTTGAATGCATTCTTGAAGATGAACACTGTCATTCCCACATGCCACATCACAAGCTTCATTCCATCTGAATCAAAAAGTAGGTGAATGATCAAATTCTCAAGCTTGATGCATCTTACACACATTAAACCTCTTTTTAAGTATGACTTTCAATTCAAACAGCAAAACATATGATCTTGCTACACTAAACCAAAAGGTATAATTGTATTGTTGTCTATATTATAAGTAATAATAGTACTTGATTTGTGGTTGGTGGATTGAAGGATTCGAGTTGACATTTTTAGTTGCCAGACTTTTGTCAGCTTCATACATATTCAGGTACTTTCGCTTTTAATGGATGGTAATAATTAGGATGATATTGTTGTACTTAACTTGATTAATTGTACGTTTAGGATATGTGGGACCGATTCTTGATATGATGGTTGTAGTGCTCGTGAATATTTTAGCAAGTGCTTCTTTAGCTAGAATAATTCTGTTGAAATTAGATTAATGGGAATGCGAAGTGGCTAAGAGACTTCTGACTAGGAAGAATGCATTCAACTTGATTAATCTATATACAAATTTCACTAAAGCTCACAAAATACTTTTTAATGAAGGATCACCACAACTAGAAACAATTCTTGAAATAGCAGTTGAAATTAATCCAACCTATGTAGACATAGCAAGCCACGTAAACATGTTAACTACAAAATCAACCTACTATTTACCAGGTCTCAACAACAATTTCTGAATAATGTTTCCAAAAGTCACCGGATCCAAATTTTTCATGTTGTCAAGAAGTTAATAATTACTAATTTACCAGGTTAACTAGAAAATTAACTTCTTATTTACTAGGTCTCAACATCTTACACCACATTTTTTTTTGCATTAGCCGCTAAAACGAAAAGGTGTGTCCTTTTCTTACACCACGTTTTTTACTTTAGGCGCTAAAACCAAAAGGTATAACTGTATTGTTGTCTATATTATAAGTAATAATAGTACTTGATTTGTGGTTGGTGGATTGAAGGATCCGGGTTGACATTTTTAATGATAACCCGAACCCGACACATATTTATGTGTCGTGTTTGACACACTTAAAATCATCTCATGTTTAAATTATTGTGATTTGATGTCATAATAATCAGATTTTGAGTGTTTGAATGAACTGTTAAATATTTTTGTTTAAGCTTACATAGTGACAAAATGACCAGATCAATTTGGAAATTCAGTTAGTGAAAAAATGATTTTGTGAATTTTTGTAGATGTTATATTGCTCAAATACTAACCATAAGTGGACTTGAATGCATTCTTGAAGATGAACACTGTCATTCCCACATGCCACATCACAAGCTTCATTCCATCTGAATCAAAAAGTAGGTGAATGATCAAATTCTCAAGCTTTATGCATCTTACACACATTAAACCTCTTTTTAAGTATGACTTTTAATTCAAACAGCAAAACATATGATCTTGCTACACTAAACCAAAAGGTATAACTGTATTGTTGTCTATATTATAAGTAATAATAGTACTTGATTTGTGGTTGGTGGATTGAAGGATTCGGGTTGACATTTTTAATGATAACCCGAACCCGACACATATTTATGTGTCGTGTTGGACACACTTAAAATCATCTCATGTTTCAATTATTGTGATTTGATGTCATAATAATCAGTTTTTAAGTGTTTGAATGAACTGTTAAATATTTTAGTTTAAGCTTACATAGTGACAAAATGACCAGATCAATTTGGAAATTCAGTTAGTGAAAAAATGATTTTGTGAATTTTTGTAGATGTTATATTGCTCAAATACTAACCATAAGTGGACTTGAATGCATTCTTGAAGATGAACACTGTCATTCCCACATGCCACATTACAAGCTTCTTAGTTGCCAGACTTTTGTCAGCTTCATACATATTCAGGTACTTTCGCTTTTAATGGATGGTAATTACTAGGATGATATTGTTGTACTTAACTTGATTAATTGTACGTTTAGGATATGTGGGACCGATTCTTGATATGATGGTTGTAGTGCTCGTGAATATTTTAGCAAGTGCTTCTTTAACTAGAACAATGCTGTTGAAATTAGATTAATGGGAATGCGAAGGGGCTAAGAGACTTCTGACTAGGAAAGTGCACATGTGGTGTTCGATGAAATGCCTAAAGATTTTTTTTTTAAATTTACCATTGTGTTGCATTGGTATTGTGATTTATGAATGCGTTTAATTCGTCAAGTATTCCGAACTACTACGTGAAGGCATTTGTTAATGAGTAAAGTTGTTTCTCATAATTTTCATTTTTTATAATATTGCAATAGTTCATTGGATAATGTGCTTTTTTTGTGTAACCTTGTGATACTCAAATTAGATTAAGGCAAGATGAGCTCAGCAATAATCTATTCTAATCAGCAAGAGAATCTATGGAGTTAAGTAATAGCTTCTGGTGAAGGTTAGATTATAATATAACAGTATACTTTGGGACGAAAATATAGTATTTTCATTCATAATTCGAAATGCCTATACATATTAGTTATATATGTATCTTAGATTTAAGGTTTGGGGTTACATACAAGATTTTATAAAGTAGCAAATAGAGTTTTCAACAGCTTATTTTACTTGCATACGGATGAGATTTCATGTCTTCGAATAGCAATGTTGGTATACTCTGTTATGGGGCGTCGGCTGCTAATGCTTGGTTGTTTGTGGCTGTGCACGGTATAATAAGAAATAAAGTAAAGTGGGGCATCTTGCTACACTATGATGCAATAAATCTTGATTAGACACCAAAAATCTGAATCTTAAAGTGAATGTTGTTATTGGTTCATTTTATAACTTCATCATTCTACAATTTTCAACGTCCAACAGATAAAGGAAAGACAAAGTGAGGCGGTGATGGTTGATGTTGGCTCTAAGATTGTGCCATTTTAAATCAAGCTCCTTTCATAGTAAATATCTAATATCCATCTCTTATTCTCGATTATATAGTTCTTTGATTATAACTTTCTTATGGATTTGTACTTTGTAGTACATAGAACTACATAGAAATTAAGATTTGCAAGTATGGTTGACCTTTTTTTTTTCTATTGTTAATTTATCACAGTAACATTGCACATGAAGAAGTTTATAAATTGAAAGTTTGCTTGCATCCTTGAGATATAGTTAACAAAGATAGGCATGGGTTAATCTGTATTAGTTTTAGAAAGTTTCCAAACAGTAATTTCAAAAGTGAATAGCATTTTACATTACTAAAATACTGGGTTTAGGGGCAAAGTTGCAGCTATTATCCTGCATAGAGATGACAAAGTAACCTATTGTATCCAATTAAATTTTATGATTCCAGATTTTTTTTAAAGATGTTCCTTTATTTAATAGTCTTGACCATAGCTGGAAGTGATTTCTCTATTTAGTTAAATCTACAAAATAGTGATCTCTTTTTTGTATACCTTAGCTAAGTAAAGAATTGTCGAAGATGGATGAGAATCTGAAGTTGGCAGAATCTCTGCTAAACAACAAAGTAATAACTGAAGCTCCTCATTTAAATCCGGCGGGTGGAATTTTATTTGGTCTTTGGATAAGGAGCTTTAATGGTTTCGCCACTCGTGTAACTTTTCCCGGTCTACATAATCCAACTGTTATAATGACAAAACTTTTATGGTTTACTTACTTTTGACTGCAGGAAACAGTAAATTTTGTGTCAGTTTATTATGCTTAGGCAAACTAAGAACCAATTAGTTTTGTAACTTTCTTTAAGAGTTCAAGGTTTGTTTTGTTAACGCAAGCTATAAACCAGTTAGTTTGTAATTTTTTAATGATTTTGCTTTTAATGTTGAAAATTTGTTCATTTCATTTTTTTCATTTATTGTTGCTATATTTCTAATTTTTCTTATTTGTGTTGATTAGGTAGAAATCGATTTGTCATTCAAGCCTTCTCGGATTCAAGGTATGGTTTCTATTAATTAGGTAAAATTGATTCATCATTATCGTTCAAACTATATGTAGATCAAATATAATGTTTTATGTGTATGTGCATGAAATAGGAACAACCAGGTTGCTAAATGACAACAACTACAAACATGGACTATAGAAAAGTAATTAGGATGATAGTGTTGTACTTAACTATGTCCGAATCTTTCTATGAAGATGGTGAGATTGGTGGAGAACAAAAAGTGGGTTGTGGTGCCACAGTGAGTTTGTATCAAGTTCTATGCTCTTAATCTTAAATGAAAATGTATATAAAAATTTGATGGAGACTTTATGACCTGACTTCACATAACGTCTATCGTTTTCACAAAGAATGTCATTTTCAGCCATCTTATCTATTATTAATTCCTTGAATAGTCGCAATTTGCCCAACACCCCGGACAATATTACGTTTTCAAATGAAAGAAGCACATTATCTTCTACAACCTGCTTTCTTATGGTTGAGTATTTTAATTATGAGTATTTAATATCACTGACTTGCTTTCAAAATACCCTTCCAAACGCCCTGTAATGTGTTGTTCGTAAGCAAATCTGCCATAATTAATATGATTATATCCACGCGACATCAATGAAGGTTGTTTTTGGTTCACACAATGGCCTTTTTTAGTTTTTTTCATTATTTCATGAGTTTTTCTATCCATCATGGGTGGATGATGAATTTCAACTTTTGCCATCAGATACCCAATCGGAATTTAAAGATTGAGCTGGCAAACAAAATCAGGGACAAAAATCTCCACCTCATGTTGCAGTGTATTGTATTCTACAGGTGGTATTCTTTGTGAAAAAGCCTCAAGTTTCCTTCTCAGCAAAGGGTTTAAAGAGGTAATTGTAGCTTACACTTTTAACTTTAAAATGGATTGATCTAGGTTTTGTTTTATATATATGACGGGTCAAGCGGTCAAAGTGAAAAAGAAGGGCTTAAAAGGAAGCTGGTCCAAATTGTATAATTAAGTTACAAAACCTTTTATAGTTGTTTTATAAAGAAGAATAGATTATTGTTGAAACTGCATCTTCTTTAATCATATTTGACACAGATTGATTGTACGCATCTACATTGCTTTTTTTTTTGTTTGTTTTAGTTGATACTCGATGACATGGAGCTTCAGTAGCGCGATATGCCTAATTACACAACTTCAGATGGATATGTACGAGTCAATATTACAAATTTTACAATTTCTGGTTTTGTACTTGCCATGATGTATCGTCCTATTCTCCCAACCACCACTATTGGTCCATTTCCTCAAACCATTGAGCTCAGGAGAGTTCGTCCTGAGTACAAGGCAAAATGTGAGTAATTAATTATGGTTGTTGATGATGATGCCATAAAAATAATATTTAATATATTTTCTCACAAAACCATGTCTTAATAGGATTTTTGAGGAAGAGTATGTTAAAGCCATCAAGAGGATATCTACAAGGTTGTCCAGCTCCAGGAATAAACGTGATATTGACGTGTTTATCCACGGAAAGCCAAAGGTATATTTATATTACATTTAATAATTAATAATGATTGGTTGCAATGATTTTCTAAAATTAAGTATAATATTTCAGAGAATGGCATAGTTGAGTACTTTGGTGACCAATTGTACAGTTTTGCCTCCACTGCTAACAGATGGGTGCAATCATATGGGTCCCGTTGTGTCAAGCCACCAATCACCTATGGTGATGTCAGCAGACCCAATGCCATGACCGTCTTATGGTCCTCAGTGGCTCAAGAGATGACCAAATGGCCAATGAAGGGTATGCTTGATTCTCAATTGGTCCTTTGTTTTTGTAGAAGTTTTTAAAGTAAGTTTCGGTCTAAAATTATAGTATAGATACCGAAACAAATCTTTCATTAAAAGATTTATGAAAACACCGTTAAATAATATAGTTTTTTAGGCCACCCGTGTAACACACGGGGTCTTAAGCTAGTAACCATATATATTAGTTAATTTAGTAAGAATAAAATGGAATAAGACCATAAAAAATATTATCACCCTATTCGATTGGCATCATTACTGAAAACTATGGACGTTTGATTTGTTTAATAATTCAAATAAATTTAAGTGTACAGAAATTAAGATACTTTCTTTGACGTTATTCTATTTGGGTTTTAAATTTATTCATAGATTGAAATGTAAATAGTCCTTTCAAAAAAATAAAATAAAAAATAAGGGTTACTGGATTTTGATAATTCTAAGTTTCAGCTATTGGCCGATAATAATCCAACTATAAAAATTCCCTGTAACGATCTCAACTTGTAAAAGATTGGCCCCAATAGATCATTTTCTAACATATAAGAATTTGACATACTCAATAGATTCAAGTGCACATGTAGACTACTTAATTGATTTAAGTGCACCTATGTTAGAATACGATCAATGGAGACCAAATTCTTACAAGTTGGGATCATTAGAGAGAATTTTTAAAATTAGGATTATTATCAGCCAACAAGTGAAGCTTAGGATTGTTAAAATCCAATAACCCTATTTTTTTTTGAACGGTAATAAGAGCTGTTATTGAATTTTTAGTAACCTTTTTGTATCATTCTGTAACTTTTTTTAACTAAGTTATTATGATGGAAAAGTTTATGAACCTTTCAGTTTTTTTAAACTTCTATTTTTATTGTTATTTTTTTTATAATGCTTTAGTTTGTATTTTAGCTCTTAAACTTTCAATAAAGTTATATTAACAGTGGCGGATCTAGAAAATCTTTATAGGGGCAACGTTTCAGAAAAGAAGAGGTAAGAAATCAAAAAATTATTAAATTTTTCTAAAATTTACACTATAACTAAAACGTTAAAAGGTAACGACTACGAGTGCTATCCTATTAATAAGATAGGTCCGCCCCTTATTATATAAGGAGAAGAAGAAGCATAATTTTCAAGGATCGGGATGGATCATGCCTATAGGAACATTATGGATCATGAATCATGACTATGGGCAGAGGATGCGTCACGCTTTTTGTCTCGTGACATGTATATGAACTGATTCTTTTATATATATATGATTAAAAGATTTACTAAAATGATAAAAAAAAAAATTCATGCGTTTCTAAAAGGAATGTCCAAATATTGCATTTTTTAATTGAGTAAAATACCCGGATAGTCTCTGTGGTTTGGTAAAATAACACATATAGTCCACAACTTTTGAAAATTACACTCATGCTCCCTATGGTTTTACACTTTGTTACTCGGATAGTCCTTGACGTGGATGCAAGTTATTTTTTTACATTAAGTAGATGTCATTTGGCTAAAGTGCCCTTACTATTAAAAATTGAAACACTAAAAGATAAATTTAAATAAAACTCTCCTCCAACCATCATAACATCACCCACCTCCAACCATCATAACATCACCCACCATAACCACCACCTGCAACCACCATGTCACCACCATTCATCTTCTTCTCAAATTATAAAAATCAACAAAATCCAAGCCTTATTTACGCAATTTCACAAATATTTTTGTCTTCTCAAATTTCCCCAATTTCACATGTAGGACTGCAAATGAACCGAACGAACACGAACAAGTCCTTGTTCATGTTCGTTTGTTAAGAAATATATGTGTTCACGAACTGTTCATGAACACTTACCGAATGAGATTTTGTGTTCGTGTTTGTTTGTTAAGGAAATGAACTTATTCGTGTTCGTTGTGTTTGTTAATTTTAGGCAACGAATGAAAATGAACGATGATGAACACAAACTAATGTTCATGAACACAAATAGTAACAAACGAACACTAACAAACGTTCATGAACAAAATATATAATACATTGACACATATTAAATATTTTATTTGTCGGAATTTTGAAGTATTTAAATAAAATATAAAATTTAAAAACACTAATGAACTATCGAACACAATCGGACACGTTACCGAACGTTCACGAACATAAATGAACGAACGCTCCCTCTGTTCATGTTTGTTCATTTAACTAAACGAACAAAATTTCTTGCTTGTGTTCGTTTGTTTAATAAACGAACGAACACAAACGAACTTTCCGCCAAAGGGTTCACGAACTGTTCGTCGAACGTTTGGTTCGTTTGCAGCCCTATTCACATGCAAATCCCATATTCAGTTGAGAATGAGACCAGATGCTAATAATGACCATAACAAAAGTGGCAAGAAAGAGATAAAAAAGTGTTATATAAAACAATTTTCACTCATCGACATCTTTTCCAATTCTATTCTTTCGAAGCACCTGTACAAAACATCTAAATTATAACTGTAACATCTTCAATCTTCCAGTTATATGCATGCATATATACCATATCTGTATCTGTTACAATTACTGTTTTGCTAGTGATGATGACGATTAATTTTGTTAGGGTTTGGTTAGGGTTAGGGTTAGGGTTTAGAAATGGATTCAGGAGAAGTGTGGGGTGAGAGGACGGTTGTTGTGTGGGGAGAATTGACGGATATATGGTGTGGGGTTAGTGGCGGTTTCCGCCGGTGGTGGAGCTCTGACGAGTTTGAGACGAGAAAAATATGGAAGGTTGGTTGGTTGTTGATTGTGGCTTGAGAAAAAAAGGTGAAGATGAGTGAAAGAGGATCATTAGTTTTAGGGTTTTGATGGATGGATTAAGTAAAGGTGGTTGCAGATGGTGGTTATGGTGGAGGTGGGTGGTAATACGGTGGTGGTGGTGCAGGTGGTATGAAGCAGGAGGTGAGGGGTGGGATGGGGTTAGTATTTAAATTAGTTTTTGTTATTCATTTATTTAGTTTTGTTTTGTTTTTCATTTAATAGGAAATGCGTTTATAATTTATATTTCTTTTAATTATTATTTATTGATGGTAAGGGTATTTTTGTCATTTTACTTAGACTTAATTGGAAAATTTAACCTCCATCATGTCAGGGACTATCCGAGCAACAAAGTGTAAAACCATCGGGAGCATGAGTGTAATTTCCAAAAGTTGGGGACTATATATGTTATTTTGACAAACCATAGGGACTACTCGGGCATTTTACTCTTTAATTTCTATATTTAACTAGTGGGTTTTTTTCACGCTCACTACTGGTTTTTGGTGGGTATCATTTAGATTTATTACGGTACCGGTATAATACGGGCCTCAATATAGCAACCAAAATGGTAAAAATAAATACATATGCGAATACAACTCTCTTTTCGACTAAATTTATATCGGTTATGAATAGTAACAACCGACAACAGCTTTACTACTACTAATACGGACACTCTATATGGCAATCAAAATAGATAAAACGAATACATGTGTGAATACAAGTCCATTTTCGACTACCTTTATTGTCACACCCCAACTGATGGCGGAAACATCGGAGTGAGACGAACGAGATTGCTTGAGACTTCATAACACTAAATTGTGACAAGTTTTTAATAGTAAATTTCATTTCATTACTAAAAGAATCAATTACATTGTTTGAAATCGAATACAACAGGTTGAAACAAAATGAATTACATTACAACAAGTATTTAAAGTTTAAAATACGTTTGTAAGCATCCTACTAAGTTCCGTGCATCATCATCATCATCATCATAATCCTGCAACATGTTTTAAAGTATAGTTCAATACAAAAGTATTGGCGAGTATACAAGTTTTAGAGTACTAGCATATAAGTATAAAAATGAACAATCCACATGGCAAACCTAGTTATCAAGATTAACGTATAAACTGGCTGTGGCATGCGATTAACAAGTCAACCCTCTGATTACCGCAAGTATAAAGAAACATAACATGACCTCTCGTTCACGAGCGGTGCGTTACTCCTATAGCGCTATACATGTTAAGGGGAGGCTCGTACGAAGTTAATGACAAGTTCATCACATAAGAATCACCCAGAAACACGAATCAAGCATAACATATTGTTTGTATGATTGCATAAGAGTATGTATATTGAGTGTGTTTTGTATATGTAAACATGTTGCACCCAAAAAGTGTAAAAACGGTAGAAAGGGCGTCGAGTATACTCACAATATTGCAAAGTCTTCCGATTATCCGTGAGTGACGAGTTGTTTATGAATAAGGAGTAAATGGTAAGATTACATGATGTTTATGGAGTGGTTGGATTCGGGATTTAGAATTTAAGTACAAAAAGTATGTATTCATAAAAGTATTACCTAGTCTAAGTACTCGTAATGACACTAAGTTGCATGTGATTTCATGGGTCCTAATTTGCCCATTAGAATCGACAACGAGTGACTTAGAATCGTAGATAAGTTAGCCCTAGTTTATGATGAATAAGCATAAACCGATTATTATCATAAACTTGGCCAAGTTCTTATATATTTATATAGTTATATTAATAATCTAAGCTAAGTCCATCATAGATTGTCATATATTATCATGTAAGTCAAGCATGGAGGATTAACCTCTTTGTATGATTCACCACTACACAAATCATCACAAGGATGATTCGGAGGGTCATGAATAACAAGGAACAAATAACTAACTAATACATGCTCAAGTGGCCAAGTAAATCCTAACCCGGGTGAACCACCACGACATGGAAAAAGTTAACTAAGTGTCAGAGGCTAGGTGGGGTTATATTACTTTGATACTATGAAGCCACTTGAGTGTTCATACATAAGTTTTTACAAGTGAGGTAGTGGCACTAGATTGGAAAGCCAAAGCTCCCACGGTTCACACCTTTACAAGTTATAAGTTCAACATATGAAAGATGATGAATCGTGATTGTCTTTAAACACTTGGGTTATAACATGTATGAACTTTTAAAGTAAGAGTTTTGAACTCATAATGAAATCACCTCAACACAAACCCACTACTATAGACTAAATTGTGAGCTTGGTGGATACAAGATTCTACCAAGTTTTAGCAAAGAAGCAAAAGTACATGAACATTGAGCAAAAACCTGAAAGTTTAGAGGTGTTTGCACCTCTTAAACTCATAAGAATCTACTCCTAACAAGTCTCATATCCTTAGATAGGTTCAAGAACAAGTAGGCACAAGATAAAATCAAGAAAACATAGTTTTATGAAAGTATGTTGGGATTGAACCCTAACAGAGGAACAGATAATGAAAAGCCAAAACCGGATCTCATCAGTGGACCATCAATAAGCAGCAGTTTATCCTATGCTCTCCCCTTGACAGTGGTTATCTAACAGCTGATGGATCTTAAAGTGCTGCTCAACTACAACAACTGACAAACCAAACTCTGATGGTTACTTAACAACTGCTGAAGACAAACTCTGCTGCTCTATCTACTGCTGTTTCTTAAGTACTGCTGAAGACTTAAGCACTGCCCTCCCAAAGACTGATCACCTTTGAGGAAAGCACTGAAGACTCAACATCTGTGCTAAGGCTACAACAGTGGAACGTGAAGCAGTAGTTTCCTTAGCTTTACATTTTATTACTTATCAGATGGTACATGTCAGTAGTTTGTATAGAACAGTATTTGTAGTTTGTTAGGTCGTTAGATGTCACTATCATGGTGACGTCAGCTGAGGTAGATCAGTAGTTTGGTTTGCCTATAAATATGACAGTATTCTGTACTGTTATACTTGATCGTTTTGAGTGAGTTCCTCTCCTCAATTCATCCTTTCATCTTGTGCAACCAACTCTGGTGTATCAGGCTGAGGGGGAGTTTAGATTGTAAGCTTGCTGTAATCATTTGCCTTCTATTGTAAATATTTTGACTCAATGAAATAGCAATTGTCTATCAATCTATATTTTCCTTTGATTATGTTTACAAAGTTTGCTACTCATTTCCGCTGCGCTTATTCGTTTTATGCAAACAAACACAATCATGATGGCCCCTAGATCCCAACAATTGGTATCAGAGCTTGGACAGTCAAATTCGATCTAACAATCAATTTGACATAACAGTTCAGCTCAAAAGTTATTGATACTATAGGTTGGTTGCATTCAGTTGAAAAAAACAGAGTAACGAGTAAATCACGGTCAAAGTGGTTATTTAGAAACTCTGTAAATCAACCAAGATGTCATATGACACACAAATCTCACACAACAAGTGTTTTCATGCATATGTCACTCATAGTTTTCAGATCCGTAAAATATCTGATAAATTGTGGGATTGTTCGATGTTTTTAAAATTGATTTCAATTGTTGTTTCGATATTTGTGATGTTTTCAATAAACACTAAAGTATGTACCTCTGTTCAGCAAAACTTGTGTTCATCCGAAACACTAGAATACTGCTGACATAGAAAAAGGGGAAATAAAACTTTAGGCAAAATCTCTCATGTGCTCAAAGGCAAGTTGAGTATCCTTCAAAAGGACCAAATCAACTTTGTTCAAAACACATTGAGAAAATAAGGTGTCAAAACTGTCCTAATCATAGGTAAATGTGAGATCTAAGCATGATCAAATAATGGTCAGATCTCTCAAAACATTGCTTCAAAGTGATTAACTGATTATGGACAAAGTATGTTCAAAATATGATCTCCTAATGAGCATTTCTGAACATATGAATAAAAAGGGTAAAAAGGGAAAAGAAAAATGAACAAATATCAAAGTGTAGCTATCTCAAAAACTTTTGAAATCAAAAGCAAAAGAGTATAAGCATAAAACAATTTTGAGATTTAAAAGTTAGATCATCAGTGGTCATCATCACGCAACTGTGTGCATTCATCAATGCAGAAATTGTTCTGGTAACAATGGCATCTCCAGTGATTATGCTTAAAAGAAATTTTCAATCAATTGACAAGTAAATGACCCCAAAACAATGGTCAAAATAACTTGAGAATAATATGATCATGAATTTACTGGAAAATCGTCAGATCCTTTTTCTTAAGGTGTTTTTCTCTAAATAAAGCCAGATATATTTCATTTTTATATGATATATTGTGTACTTTTACTCATTTTTTGATAGTAAAAGTTCATCTCTGGTCAGGATGTAATTTCCTTATTTTTTTGTGTGAAATTACTATTCTTAAATCTGGTCAAAAGGAAATGACACACATATCAAGGTCATGTTAAGATCAAGTTTGATTTTCACAGATCATAAATTGATTGCAAATTGATTTAGACTACTGAGATACTCATGATCTAGTTCATGTAATTAGACACAAAATGAGCAGCTCATGTAGAAATGTCTTCATCATCTGGAATGCTAAACCACTGTCTAGAAAATAGACAGATAGCAAAACCTTGAACAAAATTTTTGAAGATAACAGCTGACAATTTAATCTTGATATTATACATCTAAAATGTATTTTGTTAAGAATAGCATCTCTGGTACTCAACAAATGATAGACAAGAGATTGTGCTTTTACAAGAACAAATCATTTTCTACATCTGAACAAGTAGATGCTAACATTGTTTGTCAAAAGTTGAGATACTGCTGCACTATCAGTTGTTTGAACCAATTTATCTTCTACCACTGTTGTTTCTAAAGTGCTGTTATGCCTTAACATCTGCTCACTAAAGTCTGTCCACTGCTAAAGTGTCAACCTCTGTTTTCCAAAACACTGATGTTTAAAATCTTTGTTACATCCACCGTTTCATTTTATTACCGTTGTAACTACTGATACTTGATCCATCAGTAGTTGTCAAAACAACTGTCCTCCATTATTTACCATTCCTTCAGATGTTTGACACGTGGTCAGTTTTTAGCCTTCAGATCAAAAATAACCGCTGCCACATCAGCAATCACTTTTCCCTAAATAAAACCCTGATTAAATCCAAACAGGGTTTTACTGTCGAATTGAATTCCAAAAGTTCTCTTCTCATAGCAGTTTCCCTCTCATAACTCCAAAAACCTCTTCGATCTTCTTCATCCAAAATGACGAAACCAAAATCTAAATCAAAATCAAAACCATCATCTTCCTCCACAACAGCAGATGCCACTCAAATGGCCGCTGAAACACCGGAGATTCGCTACAAAGCTCCACACAACTATGTAGGTATACTCACAAAACCTACCGATAACCACACTTTCGACTCCATCCTTGACATCCTTTCTGCATCAAAGTACAAAACTTTGATAACAGCAGACGCTCCTATTTACCTTGATACCCAGAGAGAGTTCTGGAAAAATGCCACCCTTGAAAAACAAGGAGACATCATCGCCGCCATCAACTCCTCGATACAGGGTAAGAAGGTAAACATCTCACCAAAATCCATCTCTGAAACCTTTAAACTCGATGATTTAAATGGAAAAATCTCATTTACAAAAGACGAGTTGGTAAAGGATTTCATGAACAGGGGCTATGCAGAACAACCAAATAGGGATACCCTACAAAAGGGTTACTTCCCTTCTGCACCCAGATTTTTATTCCACACACTGCTCATGTGTGTTTCTAATAAAACAACGTCTTTTAATGAGATATCAACGAAAATCCAATGCCTGGGGTATGCAATTTTAAATGATAAAAACTATAACTACTCCCAGGTAATATTTGATGACTTGGTAAAGAACGTTGATAATAAAGCATTTCTGCTCTTTCCAAGATTTCTAAGCTACTATTTTGAACAAAAATTTGTTGAGAAAGATGCAGAATTGCCCAAACAAGGTGTCTCATTCAAAATAAACTGTTTAACAATAGAAACCTTTTCGACAATGATGGCACCAATAAAATTAAAAACAAAGGAGGCTGAGCAGGTTTTAGAAACTGCTACTGATCCTCAAGCAACCACTGCTGAGCCCACTGCTCCAGGTGATCAAAGTAGCACACCCGCTGCTTTGAAACCAACACCTGCCACCAAAAAGACCAAAAGAAAAACATCCAGAAAACCCACCAAACCCACACCAAAGGCAACTCTGGAAGATGAGATCCTAGAGTCATTGCCAGTGACAACACAAAATTCACAAGAAACCACTGCTGCTACTTCCTCACAGCAGATGGAAGAAAGATCTCAACCCCAACCTAAAACTCCTCCTGCATCCTCACAAAAGGATCAGGTTGTAAGCACAGGGACACCAAATTATGAAGCTCTGTATCCACTCGGATCCATCTTCCACAGTCCTGATCCCAAGTACATGTCTCTTTCAACACCCATACCCTCACCAATCATATTACCACAATCAATAATACCCCTGTTGCATGCAGTTGATATGGCACAGACACAAACCAGTTCCTCTCTGTCACCTATTACTGAGAGCATACCTCCACAAGTGACTGGGTCTGATGTTCATGCCTCTGCTAACCCAGCAACAGCTGAGGAGGTTACACCCCCTGAGTTACAAGTAACTCTCGGTGGTAGTTCAAGTGGAGCAGCAACTACAACTGATGGATCAACAGATCTTCAATTGGACAGTTGTTACATAACTAAGACTCCCTTGAAGGCAATTTCTTCCATGGCAACATCGGTAACCACCAGTGAGTTATCTTTAACCACTGGTAACATCAAAGGATTATCGAGTGCTGAAGAAAGAAGTCCCCAGTACCAAGAAAAAGAGGCATCAATGGATGACTTTTGGGCTACAGCTCCTAAGTCACACATTGATACAACCACTACTGGTGGGGATTCAGATGATCCTGTTAATTCAGGTGATGATTCAAAATACAATGAATTGACGGCCAGAGTTGAAAATTTAGAATCTTCTGTTGCCGAAATAAAAGATATGGTGCAGCAGCTGTTAGAAGCTCAAAAAGCCCAATCAACTGTTCCTCCTGCTCAAGCACCAGCTCCACAAGCATTTGCTGCAAATGAGCTTTGGAATATCTTCCAGCCCATGCTTGAACAACAGCAACAAATGGCTGCTAAAAAGCATGCTAATCAAGTACAAATGCTGACCAACATGGTGGAATCTTGGTTCAAAGACACTCAAGCAGACATCAAGGCTATAAAAGCTAGCATACAAAAGACTGCTCAGAGTGAGAAAGGTCCATCTACCATTTTCTTCATGGATACACCTGTCACGACCCCCGACCCACCCTGGACGGAATCGGGTGCCGTGAGCAGTCCCGTGGTACCGGTGATTATTTTTTTTTAAAAAACATTGCAGCGGAATTTTCATCAGGACCGTGAGTTAGGAAAAATATCAGAGTTTAGAAAACACCGGATTTGATTTAAATAGATGGGATAACTCCCTATTTTAAAATGGTAACTTTAATAAAGATAAATTTTATTTAATAAAACAATATTTCTTTAATTTGATTAAAATAAGTCATTTCTTGATGCCTTTCAGTGCCGTATCCAGCCTTATGATAATTACCTGAAACATGTTTGAAAAAGGTTTTGTCAGCGGGAATGCTGAGTGAATTCATTCCATTTTTATACAAATATATTGTTATACCTTACAGTATTAAGGTTTTATATTTATTTGCATTTACCTTACTCAATCAGTATTTTGTCACATAATAGCAATTCCAATATAACAACAATAATATCACTCATTGGTTTACTTTCATCCAATAGTGAATTAATCAAATAACTATACTTTATTGTTATTCAATTTATCTATCATTAGGCAATTCCTATGACTGGGTCATATCACTGTTGATCATTCTTTCAACTAGTGACTCTGCCATATCACTTGTTCATAACACTGTTGATCATTCTTTCAACTAAGGTCTTTGGTTATATCGCTGTTGATCATTCTTTCAACTAGCGATTCTATTCATGGCACTGTTGATCATTCTTTCAACTAGTGCTTCTGGTCATTATCACTGTTGATCATTCTTTCAACTAGTGATTTTAATTATAACACTGTTGATCATTCTTTCAACTAGTGTCTTTGGACATATCACTGCTGATCATTCTTTCAGCTAGTGACTTTGGACATAATGATGTCTTATTACTTTGTCAAATATATTACCTCTAGCACTAAATCATGCAATTCAGAATAATGACATGTTATGTCAATTATTATAACTTATCAAAATATATTAATTCACTAATTGTAATATCAGTGTATAGTAACCTGACTAAAAGTATTATATTTGACTATTTGATTATGGTATGCACCATTTAGATTTATACATAATAATTTAATGTTAAGAATAATATTAGTTATAATTGTGGTCATGCTAACCTTCTGTGAATCAAATAATGCATAATACCTCCCATACCAGTAGTTATTTATAAAATATAATACCTAATCACTGTAAGTATAACTGGTAACCATTTAGGATTTTTAGAAAACATTTTGTAATATAATTGTTTCACAAAAAGGTGATAAAACTGTGATAAAAGAGTATGGACTCACAAACGGTGAGAAAAGAGAAATGAACTCACATTGCAGATTTCTACCGGCAAGGTTTAGTCTACAGATAAGCCTTGATATATTGCTGATTCAATTTAGGCAGAGTCTAGTCTACTGATTAGCCTAATTCACACAAACGGGGTTGTAACTAATACAGCAGTTACGACAATTCACGAGATTAAACCCTCACAACGATTAACAAGTGCAATACTTAACAATTCAATCGGATTCGCAACGAATAATAGAGCATAGTCCGAATTCGAACAGCACTCAAATATTCAAGTCGAAATCACGATGAATAATCAAAGTACAAGCTCAATTTGAGCAGCACTCGGACAATCGTTGGATAGTTACAATCGATCGGACGTTGAATCGTAATAGCGATCGAGTTATTACCCTGATTGCGGCAGCGATTCGAGGTTTGTGTGTGTTAATTGTGGTAAACAGAGCATAACTCCGTGCCTCAGACGAATTTCTTCGTCGTTCAAACGCAGAATTTCAAGTCCCAACCTCTCCTATTTATAGCTGAAAAATGTCCTCCCTCGCGTGTCACGACAGGGAAACCTGGTCCTGGCGCGTGGCGCGAGAGGTCACTTTTAATATGAGGTAGCCACGCGTCTCAGTAGCTTGGGTGAGTCGACGGTTCGTTAAAATTCAATTTCTATCGAAAACAGTTTGGATAATACTAACTAGGAAATACCCCCCCCCCCTGAGTTTTAGGGGCCCTGATCCTAATTCCGATTGTTCTGAAAATTTTAGGGGTCATGCAGTATCACTTGGATGTTTTAATTAGGTTTTCCTATTGAATAAAATAATACAATAAATGATAGTTTTGACGAGGGTTGTTACATTCTCCCCACCTTAATAAAAATCTCGTCCTCGAGATTTGACTATGATATTTCTTTCAGCTTTATGTCATAATTTAGTCAACAAAATGACACAGAATTAAATTTTGTGAATACTGGTTGTATCAGTAGGGTTTAAAAAGTTCAACTGAAATAGTTCAAGAAATCGATGACAACTGAATGAGATGAAATGATATAGTTTCGAATAGGACTAGGTTCAAGTCAACAGATATATGATCAAATAGATATCTGTTTATAGTTAGTGAATGACTTTTTTAGAATAAAATTCATGGTCAAAAGAAAACTTACTTTGATTGGCAACTGAAGAAGACTCAGAATCGATACGCTCAAAATAGAAGTATAAAAATGATTGTCAACTATCGATCCAAAAGGGAAAATGTGTTGACATTAAATTGCAAAGATACACTGGAATATTTTAGTGTATCATTGTCTTAATACATAATTGTATTAAGACGATTTTCAAATGATGAGTCAAACGAAAGATATACGTGGTTTTGAATGGTTCGTATGATTAGGATTAGCCCAAGCTACAAGTTTGTAATGACTCCGCAAGGTGTCGTAATGATTGGAATAATTTCAATATTTACGGTGCTCGAACAATTTCACCGTATAATCAACTGAAAGTTTTAAATGAAGAAAACTTGGATATTCATTTCAAATAGGAGTTTCAAATTGTAATAAAAAGACCAATTGAATTACTCTAAAATTTTCGATAAATAATGAAAGAAACGTTTAAGAAGTACACCGGAATATGATACGAATTTGTGTACTTTTATCTTAACACATAGTTGTATTAAGACTGGTTAAGAATATGAACCAAAAATTAAAATTCGTATATTAGGAGTGAAATTGAAAATAGTTCAAGCTATAAATTTATTATGACGCCACAAGGTGTCATAGTAGTGGTGAATGAAACGAGTTTCACCATAAAATGAAGTAAATCCGAATGTTTCAAAATGGGTAGGATTTTTGGATTGAAATTGAAATGATCAAAGATGATAAAGCAATAAAGATTGCGAAGCGCTCGATAGATACACGGAAATATGAAATGAATTTGTGTATCATTATCTTAGCACACGATTGTGTTAAGATTGATTTGATAGAATAAATCAAAGCGGATTCAACATAAATGAATAATTAAACCCGTATGTAAGAGGTGCAACGAGATTAGCACAAGCTTCAAATTTGTGAAAACGTCACCATAAGGTGATCGTGACCAAATAAATGATTCAACGAAAGTGAAAACCAAACAAGTTTGTTATGGATCTGAAATAGAGGAAATATTTGACGGAATGTATTTATTTATGAACTTTTATTTGTACTAGGGTCAAATAATAACTTAACTTAGATATATATCAGTGACTACGTCTGGAATCATCTCTGCTTCTTGTGTAGTAAGTACGTATGCTCGCGCGTTCGTCTTAGCTCCGTCTGTTGTTCTAGCCTTGGTGTTAGATGTTTTGGTTAGTTTCTGGCAATATGGTTTGATGTGTCCGGTTTCCCCGCAATTGTAACAGACGTTAGTTTTCCTTCTGCATTCTTCTTCTATGTGCCCGGTCATCTTGCAGAAGTCACAGTAGGGTGTGTTCCTAAAACGACATCGTCCTGAATGCGTTTTGTTACAGTTTCTGCAGATAGGTTGCTCCAATGACGGTTCAGTTTCTTTCTTCTTGAATTCTTGGAAAATTTTCTGGGCTAATTCTTTCTTCTTGTTTTCTTCTCTTGTGCGGATTAGTCCATCGGTCAGCATGTTAGCTAGTTCAACTGCTTCCTCGATAGTCTGTGGTCTAACGGCCTTGACTATGTCTCGGATTTCGCTAATTAATCCCCAAATATAACGAGAAATTAGTACGGATTCTGGCGAAGCCAGAGTTGGTACCATTCTTGCATATTCGAAGAATATTGTCGTATATTCACGACAATTAACATCTATCATTTTATGATTTAGGAACTTGTTAGTTATTCTTTCCTTTTCATAAGGAGGACAAAATTTTCTTTCTACTACTTCCTTGAATTCTTCCCAGTTTATGGCATAAGCCATGGTCCTTCCTTTTGCCTGAAGAATAGTATTCCACCATTCTAAGGCTTCTTCCTTAAAGAGATTAGATGCATACATCACCTTATCTTCTTCAGCACATTTGCTGATCGTAAGAACAGCCTCTGTCTTTTCCAACCATCGCAGAGCAGCCGTGGCACCTTCACTGCCCGCGTACTCAGTTGGTTTACAAGCTAGAAATGCTTTGTAGGTACACCCGAGAGTCATCGCCTTCTTCTTCTTGGGAAATGGGGTTTTGGTAATATCATTATTATCACTATTGACACTATCGTTAAAACTATCGTCACGGGTATGCTTACTACTCATAGCTTTGGTGGGTTCTATGGGATTTTTAACAGCTTTAATTATTAAAGGTAAAGCATTAGCTATTCCTTGAGCTATTAGATTTTCTATAGCATTTTTATCCAAAGGATTTTCATTATTAGTCTGAGCTTCTGGGTTATGGGGTATTTCATTCGACATCTGAATTGCAAACATTGTCACTTATTAATATCACATATAAAATAATACCTCCAGAAGATTATATGTGCATATTAACATATGTATATATATATTCATGTATAACACATATGTTAATTTGTATTAGTTTCTTAACTTTATTGTTTAGGTATTAAAGAACACCTAATTAGCTTAAACAAGTGGCTTGACTTATACGAATGCATCTTTTCTTATTCAACTTTTGAATGTTATCAGATGTGCTACCAGTTAATAGCAATCTCCTAACTCTTTTATTTAAGTTTAAATATTATTATCACAACACTTATAGGCTCAAAGTAGTGGCTTAGCTCTGATACCACCTTCTGTCACGACCCCCGACCCACCCTGGACGGAATCGGGTGCCGTGAGCAGTCCCGTGGTACCGGTGATTATTTTTTTTAAAAAAACATTGCAGCGGAATTTTCATCAGGACCGTGAGTTAGGAAAAATATCAGAGTTTAGAAAACACCGGATTTGATTTAAATAGATGGGATAACCCCCTATTTTAAAATGGTAACTTTAATAAAGATAAATTTTATTTAATAAAACAATATTTCTTTAATTTGAATAAAATAAGCCATTTCTTGATGCCTTTCAGTGCCGTATCCAGCCTTATGATAATTACCTGAAACATGTTTGAAAAAGGTTTTGTCAGCGGGAATGCTGAGTGAATTCATTCCATTTTTATACAAATATATTGTTATACCTTACAGTATTAAGGTTTTATATTTATTTGCATTTACCTTACTCAATCAGTATTTTGTCACATAATAGCAATTCCAATATAACAGCAATAATATCACTCATTGGTTTACTTTCATCCAATAGTGAATTAATCAAATAACTATACTTTACTGTTATTCAATTTATCTATCATTAGGCAATTCCTATGACTGGGTCATATCACTGTTGATCATTCTTTCAACTAGTGACTCTGACCATATCACTTGTTCTAACACTGTTGATCATTCTTTCAACTAAGGTCTTTGGTCATATCGCTGTTGATCATTCTTTCAACTAGCGATTCTATTCATGGCACTGTTGATCATTCTTTCAACTAGTGCTTCTGGTCATTATCACTGTTGATCATTCTTTCAACTAGTGATTTTAATTATAACACTGTTGATCATTCTTTCAACTAGTGTCTTTGGACATATCACTGCTGATCATTCTTTCAGCTAGTGACTTTGGACATAATGATGTCTTATTACTTTGTCAAATATATTACCTCTAGCACTAAATCATGCAATTCAGAATAATGACATGTTATGTCAATTATTATAACTTATCAAAATATATTAATTCACTAATTGTAATATCAGTGTATAGTAACCTGACTAAAAGTATTATATTTGACTATTTGATTATGGTATGCACCATTTAGATTTATACATAATAATTTAATGTTAAGAATAATATTAGTTATAATTGTGGTCATGCTAACCTTCTGAGAATCAAATAATGCATAATACCTCCCATACCAGTAGTTATTTATAAAATATAATACCTAATCACTGTAAGTATAACTGGTAACCATTTAGGATTTTTAGAAAACATTTTGTAATATAATTGTTTCACAAAAAGGTGATAAAACTGTGATAAAAGAGTATGGACTCACAAACGGTGAGAAAAGAGAAATGAACTCACATTGCAGATTTCTACCGGCAAGGTTTAGTCTACAGATAAGCCTTGATATATTGCTGATTCAATTTAGGCAGAGTCTAGTCTACTGATTAGCCTAATTCACACAAACGGGGTTGTAACTAATACAGCAGTTACGACAATTCACGAGATTAAACCCTCACAACGATTAACAAGTGCAATACTTAACAATTCAATAGGATTCGCAACGAATAACAGAGCATAGTCCGAATTCGAACAGCACTCAAATATTCAAGTCGAAATCACGATGAATAATCAAAGTACAAGCTCAATTTGAGCAGCACTCGGACAATCGTTGGATAGTTACAATCGATCGGACTTTGAATCGTAATAGCGATCGAGTTATTACCCTGATTGCGGCAGCGATTCGAGGTTTGTGTGTGTTAATTGTGGTAAACAGAGCATAATTCCGTGCCTCAGAAGAATTTCTTCGTTGTTCAAACGCAGAATTTCAAGTCCCAACCTCTCCTATTTATAGCTGAAAAATGTCCTCCCTCGCGTGTCACGACAGGGAAACCTGGTCCTGGCGCGTGGCGCAAGAGGTCACTTTTAATATGAGGTAGCCACGCGTCTCAGTAGCTTGGGTGAGTCGATGGTTCGTTAAAATTCAATTTCTATCGAAAACAGTTTGGATAATACTAACTAGGAAATACCCCCCCTGAGTTTTAGGGGCCCTGATCCTAATTCCGATTGTTCTGAAAATTTTAGGGGTCATGCAGTATCACTTGGATGTTTTAATTAGGTTTTCCTATTGAATAAAATAATACAATAAATGATAGTTTTGACGAGGGTTGTTACAACACCCCTGGCAGATAATGCCAAAAAGGGGGAGAAAACCAAGCTGAAAAAGAAAGGTATAGAAGATGGGATATATATTGAACCAGAAAAACCCAAAACCTCAAAAACTTCAACAGCTGATACAACAGCAGTTACAAAAACTGTTGTCAGTAGCCAAACAGCTGCCATTACATCAACACACACACCTCCAACACACACAACTACTGTTTCAACACACACCATCACAACTACTGCTCCACCACCATCATCATCTGTGTCTATAACACAAAAACCACCACTATCATCATCTTCATCACCACCACTGCCTCCTGCCATAAAGCAGAAGACAGCAGATGTTACAACATCTGTTGTAATGACAACAGTGGTTGAAACACCAGTTGTTTCAACTACTGTCAGTCAGTCACAGTCTCAAACCATTGATCCACCCAATACATCACCAGCCTCCCCTCCATTAAAAAGGAGAAGGGTTTTCATTCCTGATGATGAGTCACCACCACCATCACATCTTCCATCCCCTGCTCAAAAGCAGAAGACATCTGCTGACACATCAGCAGTTGTAATGACAACAGCAGTTGAGACACCAGTTGTTTCAACAGTTGTTAGTCAACCATCCACCACTGCTCTATCCTTTCCTATATCTCAACCAAAGCTCTTTAGCAGAAAAAGAAAGCCAATCACTGCCGATGAAGGGATACATGATCCGAATGCTGAAAAGTATCCACTGGAGCTTGAAGCCATTAAAAATGAAATGAGGCAGTTTTATACAGAAACAGATCAATCAAAAAGAAAATTCTCCTCACTAATAGGCTATATCGCTCCAGAAGATATAACTGATTATCTCAAGATAAAGGCTAGGCAAGCTAAAGTTAAAGCTAAGGTTGACAGTGAAAAAGAAAGGCTAAGCGAAGAAGGCATTGCTAATAGATTGGAGTTCTACCTTGCAAAGGTTAAGCAGATGGAAGAATATAGACAAGAGCTAGACAAAGAAAAGGCTGATCAAAAGAAGAAATTGAGAGAACAACTTCTAGTCTTCATCATGAAAGAAAAGTTCTACCCTGCTGAAGAATCCCAGTTTAAAGAATGGCCTTTAGTAGCTTTAAAGCATGAGGCTGAAAGGATCCAAAAAATCAAGAATGATCCTTCAAAGAAGAAAAATGCTCCAAACTGGAGTAAATACAAAAGGCTTATTGCTGATCTCACTGCTGAATATAAAGGAAAGAAAAAGGAGCTAGTGGATGCTAAGGTGGACATTGCTGAAGCCATATCAAAATGGTCTAGGCAGCAAACTGATGAAGCCTATGAGAGGCTGAAGAAAAGGAAGAAGAGAGAACAAATGGTGAAGCTGGAACAACAAATTGAAAGCCTTAAAACAATGCTAAAATCAGCAGACAACCTTACTCTTGTGACAAACCAAGAAGAAGGTAAACAGCTGTCTGACAAGGAGGTCAAAGAAAAAGAAGCAGAGTATCTCAAAGACACCATCATGAAAATGGGTCTAAAAGAGGATAGCTCAGCAAGAATTCAAAACCTTTTTAAGAAGGTATTAAACAGTCCTGCATCCTCAAACACTGCAACAGACATGATAGAAAAGGAGAAACAAGAGCTTACTGGACAAGAAACTGCAGAAGACATAGCTGCAGCAAACAAAGTCATTGAAGAAGCTTTCAAAAGAATGTCTGAAAGTTTGCATCTGTTTTCAAGGCCATTATCCCTCAACTCATCAGAAGATAAATCTCTCCCAAGAAACCCATTAGGCTTTAAAATACTAAAGTGGATGTCTGATCAAAAGACCCACATATTGACCTTGGTCAGAGCCAATGGTGAGGTGAAGTATATATCAAGGAAAGAAGCACTTGGCCTAAGTGTGGAAGATTTGCAGGATCTCCTTAACTTTCACTGTGCAGGGATGAGGATGACCAGAGTGCAAAGAATTTTGAAGCTGAATTCAAAGAACAAGCTAAGGCACTCTTGATGAGTAATAAAGGTCCTGAATAAGGAAGGGTTTTGGCATTATCTGTTCCAGGGGGAGATTGTTGGGATTGAACCCTAACAGAGGAACAGATAATGAAAAGCCAAAACCGGATCTCATCAGTGGACCATCAATAAGCAGCAGTTTATCCTATGCTCTCCCCTTGACAGTGGTTATCTAACAGCTGATGGATCTTAAAGTGCTGCTCAACTACAACAACTGACAAACCAAACTATGATGGTTACTTAACAACTGCTGAAGACAAACTCTGCTGCTCTATCTACTGCTGCTTCTTAAGTACTGCTGAAGACTCAAGCACTGCCCTCCTAAAGACTGATCACCTTTGAGGAAAGCACTGAAGACTCAACATCTGTGCTAAGGCTACAACAGTGGAACGTGAAGCAGTAGTTTCCTTAGCTTTACATTTTATTACTTATCAGATGGTACATGTCAGTAGTTTGTATAGAACAGTATTTGTAGTTTGTTAGGTGGTTAGATGTCACTATCATGGTGACGTCAGCTGAGGTAGATCAGTAGTTTGGTTTGCCTATAAATATGACAGTATTCTGTACTGTTATACTTGATCGTTTTGAGTGAGTTCTTCTCCTCAATTCATCCTTTCATCTTGTGCAACCAACTCTTGTGTATCAGGCTGAGGGGGAGTTTAGGTTGTAAGCTTGCTGTAATCATTTGCCTTCTATTGTAAATCTTTTGACTCAATGAAATAGCAATTGTCTATCAATCTATATTTTCCTTTGATTATGTTTACAAAGTTTGCTACTCATTTCCGCTGCGCTTATTCGTTTTATGCAAACAAACACAATCATGATGGCCCCTAGATCCCAACAAAGTATAACAAGCATTCTTCCAAAACAGAAAGTTTGGACCTTAAAATGGTGTTGTTCCACCTTGGTTTACCATGGTAGACCTGTGGAAACATTCCTAGAGGTGTTCTAAGCTTTGTAAGAGAAGAAATGATGAAGAAAAGTTGAAGAAAAGTGAGTTTGCATAGGTTTTTATAAATTAGAAAGTAAATTTGACTTTGGAGCCTTATGTAAGTGATGTATCTTGTGATTAAACCTTGGTGAATCTTGGATAATATCCTTGAAGGTCTTCCAAGTAGATTGGTACAAGAAAACATGAGAAAAAGTAGAAGAAAAGTGCTCAAAACTCACTGTTTTGAGTAAAGGTATAATCTGCCATAGCTTGGAAGTTTGGATGAATTGTGGGATTTTGAGAGTGAATTGGGAGAGTGTAAAGTGTTGGGAGAGTGTGGAAGACTTGTATTTATAATATGGTATTAGGGTTTAGGCATTAAAGTGGGTTAGTTGGGTGTTTAAGACAATTAGTTGGGGGTTAGATGGTGAAAACGGACCAATAAACGTGCTGGAAACAAGGCTGTGCGGATCGGACACCGTCTGCGGGTCGCGGAAGAGTTCAAGGGTGTTGTATTACACCAGTATATCGAAAGAGAAGGAAAAGAATTGAGCAAAGTTGAATGCCTGCTTCTCGCTCAATTTATAGCTGAAATTAGAGTGTCTCGCGCCCCGCGACAGCCCAGGGCTGCCTTGTTGCGGCCCGCGAGGATGTCTAGCTAGGGCATAGGTGGCATGACTCAATGGGTAGGTTTGACACGTGGCCTACACGTGTCTCTGGCGCATTTTATGTCTCTCGTGCCCGCGAAGGACCTTTAAGGGTATGTCCCAGCCCGTGAGAAGCATAAAAATCTTTTCTTTTTCATTTTTCGTGTTTGTTCTTGTCGTGCAAGTTCAGGGTTTCGACTACGAATTGTTGTGGGACCTTTTCGAGGGTTGTTACATTATCAACTCAGGAAGTGGTCTCAAATGTGTTAAAGAACAACAGTAACAACATAGACAAAAAGATTAAAATCCTCATCACTTATTGTGTGGTTTAGCTTCTTTGGAAATCAAGAAATTCTTGGGTGTTTCGTAAGACATATACTTCCATTGACAAGATTGTGGAAGATATCAAAATCCAGTCTTAGTCATGGTGGCTAATCAGGATAAACGGGTTGCGGTAGAATGGGAGAAATGTTATGTCCCATCAGTTATTGTTATAAAAACATAGTAGGTGTATGATCTTGTAATTGTTGCTGGGTGTTTTCCATTCCAATTTTTCTCCGCTGGTTTCATTTAAAAAATATTGTAGTCGTTGTTTTAAAATAATAAAGCAAGTTGGATGGTTACATTGTATATAAGCACAAGGAAAGGGGTTGTTTGAAAAGTGGGAAAACTTTGACTCATTTAGGTGCTGTTTCTTTTTGTCAAGAAGAGCTTCCTGACCTCTTATGTCTGCACCGCGCAGACCACGCGCAGACCTTTGGGTCTGAAGACTGTTTGTTTTCTCAAAGACGTTTCATTAAAAAAGGTCTTCACGACCTCTTCTTAACGCAGATGTGAACTCATGTCTTCAAACCTCTTCTCCCCCTACTTTTTTTTGCCCAGCTACAAACACAATCACCCCCAAAGAAAACCCTAGCTACTTCATTCTATGAATAATAATATCTTTCTCACTTCCATTACAGAGCTCCATCTAACATCTCTTTCAGACCGGAGTACTTCCACATCTGTTTGCAAAACAACCATGGAACCACAAGCAATTCCGGTAGAAGAATTGACATCCGGCGCCAGTAACCGCATCATTCTGGTCTGCCGGAACCTCCACCGATCATTCTGCTCCTCCGCCTCCGTCCGCCGTGCTCTCATCTTCCTAATCAATCATCCTCTCGCTCGTTCTCCACCTCCGTCTGCCGGAACCTTCTCCGCCGTCGTTGTAACACCTCGAAAAATTTCGGCCAATAATGTCTTGACACGTGTCATAAAGTTCTGTTATGTGAAAACATACTTTAGAGGGACTAAAAGTGACAAACAGTGAAAACTATGGAACGTAAGGGTCCAAAGTGTCAACAATGGAGAAATAGGCTCTATGATAACCCCACATAATGTTTATAACCTTTAACGGATGGTTCATGGATCATACGACACGGAAATTGCCCAAAAGTGAAGTATTGTAAACTATAGGGGCCAAAAGTGTCAACATGTTTAATTTATACCTCTGAGTGAACTTTTGGCAGACCCGAAGCTTTGTATAGCTAAAATATACTCACTAGAATATGTGGTAAAAATTTCATGAAGTTTCGTCAACGTATGAGAAAGTTATGGCCAAAACCGTACTTAAGGGACTAGAAGCGTCAACGTCGAATTCAGGACTTTTCGGTTGAGCGCAAAGTTATCCGAGGGCATTACCATGTTGGTAAAAGTCCTAAGGTTCTTAAAAACCAAGTTTGGGGGTTTACGGGTCGAGAAAAGTAGCCGAAACATCGCGTACAAGTTCAGGGGTCAAAGCTGCCAATGTATGAAAGTTATAGGCTGATCAGAAGGGTCAGGCGACTCGCCTGGACATGCCCAGGCGGGCCGCGTGGGACTGCCAGCGACCAGATTTCGAATTGGGTCATTTTGGGTCCGAATTTAAGTGATATACAGCTCATTCTTGCCTCCAAATAAGCCAATAACATCCCATGCATGCCTATAACTACAGTGGCCTCGAAAATTTGGCTTTAAATCAGTTTATGGATCATTTTCTTGGACAATTGCAAGTAATCAAGAACACATTCTCTCAAGAACTCTCAAGAGCTCTCAAGGCAAGCTTTCTGGAGGAATTCTGATCAACAAGGCCGACTCCTAGTGATCATTTAACATCTATAGGACTCTTGTAAGCATTCAATTCGTTCTTTAATCCGTTTTTGCTTTGGTTATTAGTAAAAGTCAAACTGGGTGTTCGTAACCTTTGACTTTCTGATTAAACGGATTTCTTTCAGTAATTTCTCGAATTGAAACTTGTTATAGATTAGTATTTATGTGGGAAATAAACCCTCTAAAGGGTACTAACTGATTCCCACTACATGCATGCTTAATGTCGAGTCAAACATGGTTCTAAAAAGTCAACAGAAGTGATCTTTGTGAAAAATAACATGATTAATGATGTAGATGACATGCAACCCGATTGATCATTAAAAATGACTTGTAATATATATAAGAATGTGTTTTAATCATCATCCACTCGACAATCTATAGTATAGCCACGAATCGGAACCGAAAGTCTTGTAAAACGATTATTTCGTAGACTATCGATTCGGATTCATACATGCATGTTCAAGATCTGTATTGGAAAGTATTTTTGACTATTTTTGTTTGAGTTAAACTTTCTGGAATTTTCTTTGATTGAGTCTATGTTTAGCCTATTCGAATGCTTGTTTCCGGTTTATGCATAAAGTTGACTATTTTGCCCTTTTTGATTTAAAACGGGATTTTTGGAAAAGTAAAAGAGTAGAGATCTGTATTTTTATTATATAAACTTGCACCGAAAGTTTCGGATCAGTTGATGGTCCAGATTGTGAGTTATGGCCATTAGCGTAAAACTATATAATAAATTTTCATAAACGGTCCTTTTTGCGTAGAACCCGTTTCTGGCCACGTTTTGGTACAAAACTTTTTACCAACTGATTATATATAATATTCTGGGAATTTTGATGATTTTTAATTAATTTTTGGCTGAACGGATCCTCGATCACCTAGCCATTTCGGCTTATGTCGGTTTTGACCGTTTTAGCCATAAAAGGAGTTTTACACATCCGTTTGACCCGAAACCTTTTTCTACTGATTTTGTATGATGAATAAATTATTATAAGACTTCTGGAAATATAAAAATCTCAGATTTACTGTGAAAACCCGAAAACGCCCTTAATTCGTATTTTTAGCGTCTTAAGCGCATAGTAAGCGTTGTACTTATTTTAAACCTATAAAACTTATACCTACTGATGTAAATCACATATTTTCATATAATAACAGTAAGTATGATATTTTGAACTCAGGTTTCCAGTTTTGGCATTTTTAGCCCTTGTGAAATTACTAAATTGCCCCTACGGTGCATAGTTTGGTTTTAAATGATATATTTGACATATGGGTCATACCCTACTGATATAATATGTTATATTAAGTCTATTTACTGTATGAACCAGACCCGAAACTCAGATTTCTAATTTTACCCTTTTATTATCTTTTAAATGACCAAAATGCCCTTCTAAGGCATAAATTGAGTTTAAAATTATCCCGGGCAATATAGGACATAACTTACTGATATAATATCATATTCTAAGCATATTAATTCAGGGAACTTGCATTTGAATCATTGGCCTACCCGTATCGCCGTTTTCGCGTTCGGTTCGGTTTACGCAACTAGTTTGCGTAAATTGACCAAAACGGGTCAAACGATATCGTTTTTACTTCAAAATCCAGAATGTATTTAGTATACCCGTATTATACAAGTATTCAAACTTGTCGGGTCTAAATCACATTCTATCCGGTCTTTCGCTTAATCGTGCGTAAACCGTATCACTCCTAAAACTAACCGGTCAAAGCTTAAGCTTAAATAAAAGGCCGTTAGGAATCTAATAGGTTAATTATAAACCTTTGTTCCAGATTAGGAAGCCCGGTAAAAGCTATCACCACTTATCGTTTGTGACTTATACTTGCTCAGGTAAATACATTTTGACTTATTTTCCCTATACGGGCTTGGGGTACGGTATTTAAAATACCGCTTGATCGGGCGCACAAGTCCTGCTCCCTATGGGTGTTCAGTCTTGAATAGCTTGTGTGATTTCGTTTAAACAGTTTTGTCTTACTTAAAGGCTTTGGGGGGTTGTTGACCATGTCCCGGATATCCTTGGCATTATCTTACGAGATGGCCACGACCAGAGCACGGGGTGTAGGCGTACACCCGTCGTGTATAACTCTTTGATGTGGTGTGTCAATTAAATCTCTAGCCCGGACAGTAGATCCCGGGCCACCAGAGATATAAGTGCATGTAAATCGTTCACAAGTTTATATTATATAATTATCCCAAGTTAATAAAAATATTTATGCCTTGTGCATTTAAATAAATTTTAAATCATTTTCAAAATGAGTCGGTTGATTTGTATTTACCAGTGTAAACTGACGTATTTTTCCCAAAAGATTAAGTGCAGGTACTATACGGAAATAGGCTGGCTGTTTCCTAGAGAGCGTCCACAATAGTCTCGCAAACTCGGACGACATTTATCTGTTGAACTATTTATTTCTATTTTTATTTGATCCGCCTGTGGATCCATTTCAACGACTGTGATATTTATTATTGCACTTTAATTAAAGTTGAAATGTTTCTATTCTGCTTCCGCTGTGCATTATTATATTGTGTTGATTGTCTATGACGATGCCAACTACGTCACTGTACCCCACACCGGGCCCACCGGTGACACGTGGAAATTGGGGGTGTGACAGGTTGGTATCAGAGCCAACGCTGAGTGAATTAAACACTATCCTAATGTGTTTAATCTCAGTTACACAATTGCACATTCCTCGATTTTCGAGTCTAGACAAGGAACTTAGGAAATGTTCAACATTTCGTTTAATTTATTTCTTTATTTATTATTGCATTGTCTTATATATATTGTTGTGCAACTTGTTTGATTTTGACAGGATCACTATGCCGCCAAGGATGAGAGGTCGTGGAGGATTTCATACATCGCACGATCATGAGGCTGGGCCCTCACATAGGCGAGCTCCATCTGCTACACACAACACAGCCGCTAACGACCTTTGGAGGTCTTTTGCCGAGCCTGCTAGGCATTCGATTTCCGCGAGCACTTCTCCGTCATTACCCCACTCGTTTGGGCCCCATTCGGAGAACGGGCCCCATGATTCGCTTGGATCATACATACCGTTGCACCAGTCACCGCACCAGCATCCAGCGCCAGCCTACCAGGGTTTGTATAACCCTAATGCTTATGTGGAGGAGCCAGTGGGCCATAACCCACTTGGACAGGAGGACCACTTTTCTGGTGGTCACGGGATGGACGTAGACGAGGAGACGGACCCTTCGCTCCCACCATCAGGTACACCAAACCACCCGATTGAGATATCGGATGGGTCGCCATACACAGGATCACCATTTAATGGTGTGGACAGCTTCCAGGAGAGGTTCAAGCAGCATGATTGGTACTTCACCCCTAGCCACAACTCTCCGATGCTTCAGTCGCTCCATGGTGCTCCGATGCTCCAATCGCTCCGTGGCTCACCGGTGCACTCACAGCACCACTCGCAGCAGCAGCAGCTCCAGCAGCAGCCGCCTCTACCGCAGGACCTATCTGAGGCCCTGTGGCGTGACGTGATCACTCCGTCACCACCGCCGCCGCCAGTTTTACCTCCTCCGCCTCAGAGGCCTAGGAGGAATGCGCGCATGTCTACGCGCGGAGGGATTCGCATAGGCACCCCTCCACGTGTTAGTAGCAGCCGCTACACGTCTCTGCCCGGGGAGTCTGAGACAGGGGAGTCTCAGCATCCCGTATCGGAGGTTACTTCTGTTCCGATCCCGCCTCTGCCGCCGCAGAATTTTGGAGAGCCGATTCCGGCTTATGCTAGTGCCGCTCAGTTCAACCCGTTCGAGCAGGTATTTCCTCAGGGTTATGACTACACGGGAGACCCTTATTGGCAAGCTGTGAACTACAGCTCACTCCCTCCTAGTGGTCCACTTGGAGACCCTTGGGCTGCTGGCCCATCTACTTTTGGTTACCCTCCGGGTTACCAGCAGCCACCACAGCCGCAGCCTTACCAGCCGCCGCAGCCGCAGCACTACCAGCCACCACCACCGGCGCCTATGATGTCGCCGCCGCAGGTTCAGGAGATCCTGCAGGGGATTGATAGCATGCGACGCGAGTTTCAGCACAATATGCGAGAGGATCGCCGACGCACCAGTGGCTTGTTTAAGAAGGTATTTGATTTGCTCAAAGGTAAGAGCAAGAAGGATCGTTGAATCCTTCGATTATCATTTCATGTACTCATGTCCCTGCGTGGACATTTATTCCAGTACTCTACCCCTGCGTGGGTATATCTATCTTTCTCTACCCCTGTGTGGGTATATTATCCTGTTAACCCCTGCGTGGGTTTGTTTTATTTTATTTTGTTATTGATGTACTTGTTTAGCCCCTGCGCGGGCATGTTATTCATGCTAGTTATGTTATTTCAAAGTCCCGTTTAGGGCAATTATGTACTGGTATTTTATTGGAAATTTAAATGGTTAATTTGAATTTATCATTTTTATTTGTATGCATGAATAATATTAAAATAATGGAAAATATCAATTTTTATTTGATTTGCCATTTTATAAGAATCTTAGTAAGGTATAACCTAGCCTGAATGCCTTATTAACAGGCCTGGCCCTGATGGTAAAACCTGGTTGAAAAGATTCAACTCCCTGTTAACATCTGAGAACATGTTAACATTCTGGGCTAAGCGTGATCCGTAGAATCACACGACCCACCTTTTAATAAATTATCTACAGATTATATCTGTATACAAGTCTATTAATGACTTGATACCTACGGGTTATGACTATGTCATATAGTGGCAGTTGTGGTCTATGACTCCCTGCCTAGTAAAGAAATATCTACAGATTGTATCTGTACACAAGTCTATTAATGGCTTGATACCTACGGGTTATAACTATGTTATATAATGACAGTTGTGGTTTATGACTCTCTGTCTAGTAAAGGATTATTTGTTTAATTATACAATTTATAGTCCTATAAAAATCTAAATTTATAATTTAGTGATTGTCCTTGTGACTAGGCCTATGGTGCCAATATATATATTTTCATTCCTTGATTGCTAATAAGAGCCTGAATGAAACATACCAAATTAACTGCTAAGGTTTTTGATACCATGGTTAATAAATCGTCTAGGACGATAATACTGTTAGGTTCTAAATAAGACCTTGTCCTTTATTGTAGCTTAAAGCTACGATGGCCAAATCGGAAGAAACCAACAGTCATTCTGGGGAACGCTCAGATAATGCAAAGATTCACGTTACCGGTGCAGAGTTGCAAGCACTGATTGATAATGCTGTCGCCAAGGCTATGGATAGGCAGTTCAAAGAATCTAGTGGTACTCAGAGTAGAACCCGCTCAGTGACGCATGTCAAGGCTAAGACTCATTCTGGGGCTCATAGTAAGCCGCCGTCTAAAAAGAGTGAGCCAAAGAAAGTTGAGGGTGATAATCATTCCTCCAACCACAGCAGCGTCCCAAAGCAGGAGATTGAGCTGAAGCATGACACGTACAGCAGGTCCTGTACGTACAAATACTTTGTATCCTGCAAGCCCAGAGATTTCACTGGGGAGAAAGGAGCCGTCGATTGCATGACGTGGATCGACGAGATGGACACTGTAGTTGATATCAGCGGGTGTGCTGATAGGGACGTCGTTAAGTACGTGTCCCAGTCATTCAAAGGAGATGCGCTAGCATGGTGGAGGTCACTCCTACAAGCTGCCGGTAAGGCCACACTGTACGGTTTGTCATGGGAACAGTTTGTGGCCCTGATTAAAGAGAACTTCTGTCCGCAGCACGAGGTCGAGCGAATTGAATCGGATTTTGTATCCTTAGTCATGAAGAACCTCGACTGTCAAACGTATCTTACTACGTTCAACACGCTGTCTCGTTTAGTGCCTTACTTGGTGACCCCGGAGCCGCGTAGGATTGCTCGATTTATCGGGGGTCTGGCACCGGAAATAAAGGCGAGTGTTAAAGCTTCAAGACCTACAACATTTCGATCCGTAGCGGATCTATCCCTCTCCCTCACTCAAGACGTGGTTAGATTGAGAGCTATGAGGAGCTCTGAGGAGAGCAAACGGAAACGTGAGGATGACACCTCACGAAGATCTGAAAAGCGACAAAGAGGGAACAACGACCACAGGAAAGGGTCGGGGTCTAGGAAAAATGATCATCAGTCGGGTGAAAAACCCAGATGTAAGTTTTGTAGGAGACACCACTTTGGGAGGTGTCGGTTTGAGACAAAATCCCAGTCTTCTGAGAAACGATGTGGAATCTGCAAGTCCACAGATCATAAAGCTGTGGATTGCAAGAAGATGAAAGATGCAACTTGTTTTGGTTGCAATGAGAAGGGGCACATTCGGCCCAACTGTCCAAAGTTTGCAAAGAAGGCCGAGGAAGGGAAGAAGACTAATGCGAGAGTCTTCAAGATGGACGCAAAGGAAGCAGTCCTGGACGATAACGTCATTACCGGTACGTTTCTTGTAAACGATGTTTTTGCTAGAGTCTTGTTCGATTCTGGAGCTGATAAGTCGTTTGTAGATAATAAGTTTTGTAAACTGTTGAACCTTCCTGTTAAAACCTTAAGCGTGAAATATGAGGTGGAATTAGCCGATGGAACCTTAGAAACCGCCTCGACTGTTCTAGATGGATGTGTTATATCCATTAGGAATCATTCCTTCCCGCTATCCTTGCTTCCCTTTAAGCTAGCTGGATTCGACATAGTGATAGGCATGGATTGGTTGTCGAGTAACCAAGCCCAGATTCTGTGCAATAGAAAGCAAGTAATAGTTAAGACTCCGTCTGGTGAGTCACTTACTATTCAAGGAGATACCCAGCATGGATTGCCGGAGCAAGTGTCCATGCTCAAAGCATCCAGATGCATGCAGAAGGGATGTGTCATTTATATGGCACAAGTTACCATTGATGAGCCGAAGCCGAAGATTGAAGATATTCCTGTTATCTCGGAATATCCTGAAGTGTTTCCTGAAGAACTACCCGGATTGCCACCGGATAGACAAGTAGAGTTTCGGATAGATATCATTCCAGGCACTGCACCTGTAGCAAGAGCACCATACAGATTGGCACCAACGGAGATGAAGGAGTTGAGGACGCAGTTGGATGATCTATTAGCTAAAGGTTTTATTAGACCTAGCTCATCTCCTTGGGGAGCGCCAATCTTGTTCGTTAAGAAAAAGGATGGTTCGATGCGTCTGTGCATCGATTACCGTGAGCTTAACAAGGTCACTATCAAGAATCGGTATCCGTTACCCAGGATCGACGATCTGTTCGATCAGTTGCAAGGAGCAAGCTATTTCTCCAAGATTGACCTAAGGTCAGGATATCATCAGTTGAAGGTCAAGGATGAAGACGTACACAAGACCGCGTTTAGGACTCGTTATGGACATTACGAGTTCCTAGTGATGCCGTTTGGGCTCACTAACGCACCAGCCGCGTTCATGGATCTCATGAATCGCGTCTGCAAACCTTATTTAGATAAGTTCGTTATTGTCTTCATTGATGACATTCTTATCTACTCGAAGAGCCAAGCTGACCATGAGAAACACCTTCGTTGTATTCTCAAACTTCTGAATCAAGAGAAGCTTTATGCCAAATTCTCGAAGTGTGAATTTTGGCTTCGTGAAGTCCAGTTCCTTGGACATGTTGTTAACGAGCGTGGTATCCAAGTAGATCCCGCTAAAGTCGAAGCAATCATGAATTGGCAGGAGCCGAAGACGCCTACCGAGATTAGCAGTTTCCTCGGATTGGCAGGATATTATAGGAGATTCATCGAGAACTTCTCAAGGATTGCTGCGCCCCTAACCTCATTGACCCGTAAGAAGATTAAGTTTGATTGGGGCCCTAAGCAGCAGGAATCCTTTGACATTCTGAAGCAGAAGCTGAGCAATGCGCCAGTATTGACATTGCCCGATGGTATAGATGAATTTGTGGTGTATTGTGATGCATCACATACTGGCATGGGTTGTGTACTCATGCAGAAAGGCAAAGTCATTGCCTACGCTTCTCGCCAGCTAAAGGTGCACGAGAAGAACTACACCACCCACGATTTGGAATTGGGTGCGGTTGTATTTGCATTAAAGCTATGGAGACACTACTTGTATGGAACCAAGTGCATAATTTATTCGGACCACAAGAGTCTTCAGCATTTGTTCAATCAGAAGGAATTGAACATGCGACAAAGGCGATGGATGGAAACTCTTAATGACTATGACTGTGAGATACGATACCATCCAGGCAAGGCAAATGTGGTTGCCGACGCCTTAAGTAGAAAGGAAAGGGTTAAACCGATCAGAATCAATGCCAAGCGCATTGAAATAAGAAATAATTTGAATGAAAGGGTGTTAGCTGCACAGAAGGAAGCTGTGCTGGAAGCTAACTATCCTGCCGAAAAGTTGGGAGTAACTGAGGAACAGTTATCCCACGACAAAGATGGAATGCTACGCCTAAACGGACGAATATGGGTTCCAGTATATGGAGGACTTCGGGATGTTATCCTCCAGGAGGCCCACAGCTCTAAATATTCCGTTCATCCTGGAGCAGATAAGATGTACCAGGATTTGAAATCAAACTACTGGTGGATTGGTTTGAAAAAGTCCGTGGCCGAGTATGTGGCCAAATGTTTGACTTGTGCGCAAGTCAAGGCTGAGCATCAGAAGCCGTCAGGTTTGCTTCAACAACCTGAAATTCCCAAATGGAAGTGGGAAATGGTGACAATGGATTTTATCACCAAGTTACCAAAGACGAAAAAGGGAAATGATACCATATGGGTCATAGTTGACAGACTGACTAAGTCAGCTCATTTTCTACCCATCAAAGAGACATATAGCTCAGATATGCTAGCTCAATTATACGTCGATAAGATAGTAGCGCTACATGGTATACCTATATCTATTATCTCTGATAGAGATACTAGATATACGTCACATTTCTGGAAAAGTTTCCAACAGTCGTTGGGCACTCGTTTGAATTTTAGTACGGCTTACCATCCTCAGACTGATGGTCAGAGTGAGCGTACTATTCAGACCTTGGAAGACATGCTTCGCGCATGTGCGATCGACTTAGGTGGTAGTTGGGATAAGCACCTACCACTGATTGAATTCTCCTACAACAATAGCTACCATTCCAGCATAAAGGCTGCGCCTTTTGAGGCCCTATACGGTAGAAAGTGTAGATCGCCCATTTGTTGGGCAGAAGTTGGAGATGTCCAGTTGTCTGGACCAGATATCGTCTTTGAGACGACAGACAAGATCGTTCAGATCCGTGATCGTTTGAAAGCTGCCAGGGATAGGCAGAAAAGTTATGCGGATCCTAAGCGCAAAGATTTTCACTTCGATGTGGGTGAAAAAGTATTGCTCAAAGTATCACCTTGGAAAGGTGTGATGAGATTTGGAAAGAAAGGCAAGCTGAGCCCGAGATACATAGGACCTTTCGAGATAATCGAACGTGTCGGGGCAGTCGCTTACAAGTTAAACTTGCCTGAAGAGCTTAGTGCCATTCATAATGTGTTCCATATCTGTAATTTGAAGAAGTGTTTCGCTGACGATTCACTGGTTATACCGCATACAGATATATACATAGACGAAAGTCTAAAGTTTGTCGAAAAACCTTTGTCGATCGAGGATCGACAGGTAAAGAAGCTTCGAAGGAAGCAAGTGCCTATTGTTAAGGTCAAATGGGATGCCCGTAGAGGTCCCGAATACACGTGGGAAGTGGAATCCACGATGAAAGAAAAATATCCCCATTTGTTTGAATAAATCTCGGGGTCGAGATTTCTTTTAAGGGGGTGAGGATGTAACACCTCGAAAAATTTCGGCCAATAATGTCTTGACACGTGTCATAAAGTTCTGTTATGTGAAAACATACTTTAGAGGGACTAAAAGTGACAAACAGTGAAAACTATGGAACGTAAGGGTCCAAAGTGTCAACAATGGAGAAATAGGCTCTATGATAACCCCACATAATGTTTATAACCTTTAACGGATGGTTCATGGATCATACGACGCGGAAATTGCCCAAAAGTGAAGTATTGTAAACTATAGGGGCCAAAAGTGTCAACATGTTTAATTTATACCTCTGAGTGAACTTTTGGCAGACCCGAAGCTTTGTATAGCTAAAATATACTCACTAGAATATGTGGTAAAAATTTCATGAAGTTTCGTCAACGTATGAGAAAGTTATGGCCAAAACCGTACTTAAGGGACTAGAAGCGTCAACGTCGAATTCAGGACTTTTCGGTTGAGCGCAAAGTTATCCGAGGGCATTACCATGTTGGTAAAAGTCCTAAGGTTCTTAAAAACCAAGTTTGGGGGTTTACGGGTCGAGAAAAGTAGCCGAAACATCGCGTACAAGTTCAGGGGTCAAAGCTGCCAATGTATGAAAGTTATAGGCTGATCAGAAGGGTCAGGCGACTCGCCTGGACATGCCCAGGCGGGCCGCGTGGGACTGCCAGCGACCAGATTTCGAATTGGGTCATTTTGGGTCCGAATTTAAGTGATATACAGCTCATTCTTGCCTCCAAATAAGCCAATAACATCCCATGCATGCCTATAACTACAGTGGCCTCGAAAATTTGGCTTTAAATCAGTTTATGGATCATTTTCTTGGACAATTGCAAGTAATCAAGAACACATTCTCTCAAGAACTCTCAAGAGCTCTCAAGGCAAGCTTTCTGGAGGAATTCTGATCAACAAGGCCGACTCCTAGTGATCATTTAACATCTATAGGACTCTTGTAAGCATTCAATTCGTTCTTTAATCCGTTTTTGCTTTGGTTATTAGTAAAAGTCAAACTGGGTGTTCGTAACCTTTGACTTTCTGATTAAACGGATTTCTTTCAGTAATTTCTCGAATTGAAACTTGTTATAGATTAGTATTTATGTGGGAAATAAACCCTCTAAAGGGTACTAACTGATTCCCACTACATGCATGCTTAATGTCGAGTCAAACATGGTTCTAAAAAGTCAACAGAAGTGATCTTTGTGAAAAATAACATGATTAATGATGTAGATGACATGCAACCTGATTGATCATTAAAAATGACTTGTAATATATATAAGAATGTGTTTTAATCATCATCCACTCGACAATCTATAGTATAGCCACGAATCGGAACCGAAAGTCTTGTAAAACGATTATTTCGTAGACTATCGATTCGGATTCATACATGCATGTTCAAGATCTGTATTGGAAAGTATTTTTGACTATTTTTGTTTGAGTTAAACTTTCTGGAATTTTCTTTGATTGAGTCTATGTTTAGCCTATTCGAATGCTTGTTTCCGGTTTATGCATAAAGTTGACTATTTTGCCCTTTTTGATTTAAAACGGGATTTTTGGAAAAGTAAAAGAGTAGAGATCTGTATTTTTATTATATAAACTTGCACCGAAAGTTTCGGATCAGTTGATGGTCCAGATTGTGAGTTATGGCCATTAGCGTAAAACTATATAATAAATTTTCATAAACGGTCCTTTTTGCGTAGAACCCGTTTCTGGCCACGTTTTGGTACAAAACTTTTTACCAACTGATTATATATAATATTCTGGGAATTTTGATGATTTTTAATTAATTTTTGGCTGAACGGATCCTCGATCACCTAGCCATTTCGGCTTATGTCGGTTTTGACCGTTTTAGCCATAAAAGGAGTTTTACACATCCGTTTGACCCGAAACCTTTTTCTACTGATTTTGTATGATGAATAAATTATTATAAGACTTCTGGAAATATAAAAATCTCAGATTTACTGTGAAAACCCGAAAACGCCCTTAATTCGTATTTTTAGCGTCTTAAGCGCATAGTAAGCGTTGTACTTATTTTAAACCTATAAAACTTATACCTACTGATGTAAATCACATATTTTCATATAATAACAGTAAGTATGATATTTTGAACTCAGGTTTCCAGTTTTGGCATTTTTAGCCCTTGTGAAATTACTAAATTGCCCCTACGGTGCATAGTTTGGTTTTAAATGATATATTTGACATATGGGTCATACCCTACTGATATAATATGTTATATTAAGTCTATTTACTGTATGAACCAGACCCGAAACTCAGATTTCTAATTTTACCCTTTTATTATCTTTTAAATGACCAAAATGCCCTTCTAAGGCATAAATTGAGTTTAAAATTATCCCGGGCAATATAGGACATAACTTACTGATATAATATCATATTCTAAGCATATTAATTCAGGGAACTTGCATTTGAATCATTGGCCTACCCGTATCGCCGTTTTCGCGTTCGGTTCGGTTTACGCAACTAGTTTGCGTAAATTGACCAAAACGGGTCAAACGATATCGTTTTTACTTCAAAATCCAGAATGTATTTAGTATACCCGTATTATACAAGTATTCAAACTTGTCGGGTCTAAATCACATTCTATCCGGTCTTTCGCTTAATCGTGCGTAAACCGTATCACTCCTAAAACTAACCGGTCAAAGCTTAAGCTTAAATAAAAGGCCGTTAGGAATCTAATAGGTTAATTATAAACCTTTGTTCCAGATTAGGAAGCCCGGTAAAAGCTATCACCACTTATCGTTTGTGACTTATACTTGCTCAGGTAAATACATTTTGACTTATTTTCCCTATACGGGCTTGGGGTACGGTATTTAAAATACCGCTTGATCGGGCGCACAAGTCCTGCTCCCTATGGGTGTTCAGTCTTGAATAGCTTGTGTGATTTCGTTTAAACAGTTTTGTCTTACTTAAAGGCTTTGGGGGGGTTGTTGACCATGTCCCGGATATCCTTGGCATTATCTTACGAGATGGCCACGACCAGAGCACGGGGTGTAGGCGTACACCCGTCGTGTATAACTCTTTGATGTGGTGTGTCAATTAAATCTCTAGCCCGGACAGTAGATCCCGGGCCACCAGAGATATAAGTGCATGTAAATCGTTCACAAGTTTATATTATATAATTATCCCAAGTTAATAAAAATATTTATGCCTTGTGCATTTAAATAAATTTTAAATCATTTTCAAAATGAGTCGGTTGATTTGTATTTACCAGTGTAAACTGACGTATTTTTCCCAAAAGATTAAGTGCAGGTACTATACGGAAATAGGCTGGCTGTTTCCTAGAGAGCGTCCACAATAGTCTCGCAAACTCGGACGACATTTATCTGTTGAACTATTTATTTCTATTTTTATTTGATCCGCCTGTGGATCCATTTCAACGACTGTGATATTTATTATTGCACTTTAATTAAAGTTGAAATGTTTCTATTCTGCTTCCGCTGTGCATTATTATATTGTGTTGATTGTCTATGACGATGCCAACTACGTCACTGTACCCCACACCGGGCCCACCGGTGACACGTGGAAATTGGGGGTGTGACAGTCGTCTCCGTCATCTTCTTCTTCATCGAAGCGGATGTTTCAGTTCCGACGGCGAGAGATTGAAGAGGATGTGCTTAGGCGAAAATTAGGTGAGTTGTAGTCTGTAAATTTTGTTATGTTGATTGATTATTATGAAATTTGTTTTTATTTCAGAAGCTTTAGGTTATGCGATTATTAATTAATATATGTGTTAGTAATGTGTGTACAGTCGATTAGAGTCGATTAGGTTGGATGATTTGAACAAGTGATTGTAGGGGTTTGATTGCAGAAGTTAAAAACAAACACTCTTTTTCTTGCAGACTGCAGAGGTTTAGTCCACCTCTTCTGCTACAGATGTTTGCAGATGTGGTCCGCAGACCGCAGACGTTTTACCTCTGAAAAAACAAACAACACCTTAGTCACACAAGAGGTACTTTCCTAATTTTAAGTGTGCATAAGTTTCTGCAACAGGAAGAGGGGTTTTGAATGGGAGAAATTATCTAGATACGTTGTTATAGCTTTAACTTATGAGAGTATGAAGCAATATGGACAATTGCTTAGGCAATCTTTAAAAAGCTTCCGTTTTTTATATTAACAAAAAGTGAAATAAATATATAAATACGTATGTATGAGAATTGCACTCTAAAATACGATTGAAGCCTTGGGCATATACAGTTTGACTTAAGATTCTAAAGTTTCGTGTTTAAGTAGTTAATCCAATCAAGCTTCGTTGCTAAATGAACGTGTATGTCATCAACATTTATGAAAACAAAAGATTGATACCATGTGACACAACCATATTGATAAGTGCCTTTTACACAACGTCCTCCCGGTACTGTTCGGGGTAAAGAAGTTGTCGGTTAACACAATACAGGCTGCAATCATAATCTTATCATTTTGAGATACAATTAACCCCATAACATGTAAATACATCAAAAGTTGAGACCCAAATGAAAATTTTGAACATCATCTAATCAAACAGTGACTGTAAATTCAACATGTCACTCTTTAAAATACTTTGCCAACCTAACTAATACCATATCATCCAACCTAATATTATTACCAACATAAAATAGTGTATAATCAATAATTATGCTCCCCAAAAAAACCTTTTATAGACCAGACCATCTTCTTTTACTCTTTCTCGTCCCATCAGCATTTAACCTATGGTCACTCCATGCAAGCGACTCAAGTAACATGTTTCAAGTTGTGTACGATGCAAAATAAATATTTTTCAACAATCTACTTTATATGTTTCAAACATGATTATAGATAACTTATATTTCTAATGCCCACATTTAAATCCTCACCTTCATGAATAAGAGTTGTGATACGACACTGAAAGGCTTAAAGAAGTGGTTTATTTTATCAATTTCCTAACCCTAAAGCCCTAACCACCACATCTTGCCACCACCACATCCTGCCACCACCACCTCATCCTGCCACCACCACCTCATCTTGCCACCCCCGTCTTCACAAACCCACGCGCAAATCTCGTCACCATCACCACCACCACTCATCCTTCGCAGATCTGCAACCCAGCTATTGGCCACCATTAAATCTCGTCAACACCACCACCACTCCGGCCACCGTTCACCAGTTGAGCCACCACCACGTCACACCCACCGCCCCTAACCCTTCGCAAATCTGCAACCCAGTTGCCGGCCACCATCCAATTCTTAACTTCTTGTTTTAGAGATCTGCAACCCAGCTGCAGGTTCCATTTGCTGACAACCACCCGCACGGCGGAGATGGGAAGGTTGGCACTGGCGGAAAGGGTGGTGGTGGTGGATGATTTGCAACTCCTTGAAACATACCGTAATAATACGACGCCAGAGGCTGTTCGCCCAGGTAAAGGACGCCTCTACTCTTGTCTTCTTCAGTCATCGGAGATCGGAATCAGAAGGAGGTTGGTTGGAGATCGGAACTGCCGCTATGTTCCAGGTTGATTAAGGGTTAAGGTAATGACTTATAGAAAATTGTTTATTTATTATATTTGTAAAATAATTCAAATAAGTGATAAAAATTAGTAATCTATCCTCATGTGTAAGGCATACACCATACCTTACAGAAAACTTTAACAAAGTTAGTGATAAAGGATGTAGAGTGTAATGAGTTTTGCAAATAAAGGATGGTGACTGTAATTATTGACGTTAAAGGCTATCTGTTACAATCCGGTACAAACATAAAGGACGAAAAATGTAATTTACCCTAAATTTAAATCATTTTTTCATAATTAAAATTAAATAACAAATAAAATAAATATATATACAACAAATTAAATAACATTTTTTTTATTAAAAGTAGAGAGAATTTAAGTGTTTGAGAGTTTAGAATGATTTATGAGTGTGTCATTGGTTTGTATGCGATTTAGGTGAATAATATAAATTTATATATAAAAGGTTTGATTTTTTTTAAATGACCATTGTTAAACGGTCATATGTTAAACTTTCTATTTTCCACATGCACAACACTCGCAATTATGGTTACGATCTCAATGATGGTGCCCTGCAACGGTGTAAAGGGCGCTATGGGACTTATATGGCGGGGGCACAGTTTCACTCCACATAACCTAAGTGATGATATTGAAATTTGAATAAGGAAGTTTTAAATGTATTTTGATTTTGAACTTAGGAGTCTTCTACAAATTTCATTGATCCACGGAAAACGGAGTGTTATAACTTATAACAACTCCACTGAGTCGATTAATGGTATGTTTAGGAATTTCTGCTTAGAAAGTAACACACGTCATATGATATCATGATCACATTTATAAATTTTCTATGAAAATCTTCGTAACTACTAATAAAAGGCACACACCAGGTAATCAACATAGGCCATACATAAATAGGAAGATGATCAAATAGAAAGTATAATTTGGGTAGAAAGAATAAGAAACAATAGGGTTGTGACACATGACAAAATTGAAAAGTAAATGAGAAGGTATTTTAGTCAATCTTATCTCATCTTCTCCCTTCCTCCTTTCTACAACTTCAAAACCCATCATTTTCTAAAACCCACCGTATTCAACCTTTTCTTCACTTTCTATTCAATAATCACTACATTATAGTGTGATTTTCGTCATCAATCAGTGATTTAAACACTCTATCAATGTGTTCTTCAACTTTTTTTTTTAAAGAAACCCAGTTTAATTTCATACAATTTCTCATTTTTTTCCCGTGATTTTGAAGTGAATCACTCGATTCGTTCGATTCGATCGTTGATAAGTGTTCTTAACATTCAAATTTCGTCAGTCGTTGAAGAAATTCGAAGAAATCGGTTTCGATCTGTGTAAGAATTTTTTTAATTGCGTTTTACGATTTGGGTTTTTGAATTAAGTCATTGCGTTTTACAAAAGAATGAAAAAACACATTTTTTGTGTTTTTAGTCCATTGCGTTTTAGAAACAGCACATGTCTTTGTTTTTAGTTCAATGCGTTTTAGAAAAAAAAACATTTCTTTGTGTTTTTAGCTTGTTGCGTTTTAGAAAATGGACATTTCTTCTTGTTTTTAGTCTATTGCGTTTTAGAAACAAAATACTTCTTTGTGATTTTGCTCCATTGCGTTTTATAACATAATAAAAAATAAATTTGTTTTATGCTTTTAATCCATTGCGTTTTATAACACAATGAAAAAATACATCTTTTGTATTTTTAGCCCATTGCGTTTTAGACCTGGAGTGGTGTTGGAACAAAAACATGACCATTTTAAAACAGAAACATGACCATGTGAAACCTCATTGCGTTTTAGACTTGGAATGTGAGGTACACTAAACTGACATGATTATTGCGTTTTAAACCTGGAAGAGAACTAAACTGACATGATCATGTTAAAACAGAAACACGATCATGTTGTGAAACCCCCATTGCGTTTTAGACTTAGACCTCAGACCGGAAGAACATGATCATGTTAAAACATAAAACTGGGTGTACACTAAACTGACATAATCATGTTAAAACAAAACATGATCATGTTGTTGTGAAAGCCAAGCGTTTTAGACCTATTATGTTTTAGACCTAAAATGGAAAGGTGAGGTAACTGACATGATCATGTTAAAACAGAAACATGATCATGTTGTGAAACCAACATTGCTGGTTAGGTAACTGACATGATCATGTTAAAACAGAAATATGATCATGTTGTGAAACCAACATTGCATTTTAGACCAGACCTGGAGTAACATGATCATGTTAAAATAGAATATGGCTATGTGAAACCCAATTGCGCTTTAGACTTGGAAGAGGTGAGGTAAGTTCTGTTAAAGAACATGATCGTGCTAAAATAGAAACATGCTCATGTTGGAACAGAAACATGACCATGTTAAAACTCTGGCTGATTATGTTAAATAGAAATCAAACTCTATTACGTTTTAGACCTGGAGTGCAAAATGTTGGAATGAAAACATGACCATGTTAAAACATAAACATGACAATGTTAAACCCATTGCGTTTTATAGCCTGCAACTGCAAAATCTTTATTTTAGGTTTCATTGCGTTTTACGTATCTGAGTTTTCAAATTTTTTTTCAAAAGTGTAACAATAGTATACTCGTTTTAAAGATAAAAAACGGTCGCTTTTATGGTGCAATTTTTATAAAAAAATAGTGTCGTATGAAAGAGTTATTAACGTTTAAAAAACGGAGGGAGTTAAAGGAGAGAAAAACTATTGCTTTGCATTGACTAGAATACCACTACACAAACTCACCCGCTTCCATTTTTTGTTCAATTTCACTCTTTTAATCTTAACCATTGATTACTAAAGAGATGGACAAGATTACTTCCTATTCTTCCTACCCAAATAAACTTCCTATTATATCCTACCCTACATAAATATTAAAAAAAGTTCAATATAAATATACATTCTAAATTTGTTAGTTACGCTCAATCTAAATTAAACATGTTTACTATATTTAGTTAGTTAAAATATATACTTTCGAAGGGTTTTAACAATTTATATTTACAGTAGAAACTCAATAAATTAATACTCGATTATTTAATAAACTCTCTAAGATAATATTTTTTGCCGGTCCCGACTCGGGGATAGGGTGCTAAATTAATAATTCGCTAAAATTATAAGATAATACATTTTTGATAATTTCTTTAGACCCCATATAAAATATAAATTAATAATTCCTTATATATAGCATATTACATGAATGATTTATGAAGGTTTCTGGAAAAATGACTCAATTGTCTTTTGTTTTTTGTTGAAATCAATTTCCCCTTGAATCTCGTCTCTAATTTTCCTTAGCATGGTAAGAACTTCTGGTGTTGTTTTCTCATAGCTCAACAAGAAATTGTTCAATGTGATTGCCGCTTTAATAGCTTCGTTTCGCGAAGGGGGCTCCATTGTAGAACTTTCATCATCTGTCACACCCCGAAATTATGAGAGCTGGCGTGACTGGACTGGTATCTTCATTGCACAGCGGAAGCAAATAATCTAAGTCTTTTTGGAAATTGAACGCCCGTTAAGTACTCGACTCCATATGGTTCTCCTATTCCAACCGTGCCTTGACTTTGAAAAGCAACCTGAGAAAGAAACATGCGAAAAAGTCAACATAAAGTTGAGCGAGTTCATAGTTTGTTTGTAAAAGATTTGAAATAAATCTTTTAAATAACCGGTTTTGAAATAATATTGAGAAAACGAATTTAGAAGTCATTTTCTTGCCAAGTTACATGGAAACTTTGTATTTGTAACGCATTATGTTCGTAAAACCATGTATTTGTAGACTTGTATTTGTAAAGTATGTATAACCGTCAATGCCCACCCTGACTTTGACTCCATACCCGCATAATCCTATGCTTTGAATTTATATGAAATATGGTATGTAATTTGTAAAAATCAAGTATTTTTTTTGTAAGTTTGTATGTCCCTGGTATGTAGCAATAAGGAAAAAGAGATCACCATTGGGTTGCAAAGCCAATGATATGTGTGAAGTGATGCAGGAAGACTCAAACCTAGCGGATTTGTGCGTCGGGCACTTAGTCACCACCTGGTCTACTCAGCGGGCTCAGGAGTGGGGCTCGCTACACCCAAATAGATCTATCACTAATGTCCCTCGGTCCTACGTCGAGGATTAATGGCCTCTAGTTTCCGCCTACCCACTCACATGATCCAAGTAGTAATCCTCCTTAAGCTAACCATACCATGTATAAAAGTATCCGTATAATTGTAACATGTATTGCACCCCAGCCACTAAGGCTGAACCTCCCCCGTCTCTCAGACGATCCATCCCTAGTTATAAAATCATTCAAGTTTCGAAAATACGCATTTGTTTTGTAAAAACCGGTATGTTTAGTGTAAATCTTTCGTAAATCATTTGAGTTCCTCGAAATCCATTCGTAATAATGATTTAGAAATACGAGTTTTGCGTTTGTTCAAAACTTTGTACGTTCTTGCAAAACGTGCTTTGGCTAAAAATATACAGCCTTTGTTTGTCGAAAACTTTGTATGTTTCTGAAAAACGTGCATGTCTTTCCACCCCGAAAACATTTACAAAAATGTAAAACCGTAAAAAGGTGGGGTTATGAACTCACCTGAATATTCCTGTGCAAAGCTAGCTATATACGACTTCGTGATATCGTTTCCGAGACGTGACTCGCTAGCGTGCATTCTACAATATTCCTAACACGGAATATCTTATAAGTTTCTAAATAAAAGCGGTAACTAACTACGTGTCACCGAGCTCTACCGAATCGTTAATCGAACGATTCGAGGGTTAGTTGTTAACTTAATGGAAACGAAGAAGTTATACTTGTTAAGTTTCGTTTACTGTCGGTACTAGTTTACTAAGTCTTGATAAACACTTAGTTTTCGTGAGTTTTAAAATAAATAAATATATAAATATTTCGGTAGAATCCGTTAGTCGTCTTGAGAAGTCGTTGTGTATGTAATACACATTTATACGAAAATAACATGTAACGACTCGTAAGCGATATATATGATATATAGTGTGCCGTTTAGGCGTTTGAAATAAATATAAAAGATATATTTCTCTTACAAAAGTATCATCGAGTTGTTTGTGTTTAAAAATAAATATACAAGCTATATTTACTTTTATATGATAATACGAGTCGTTTGATGTTAAAAATAAATATATAAACTATATTTATTTTAATAAAAGATTTCGTATTGTTCGATACTTGAAATAAATATATAAAACTATATTTATTTTGTAAAATAGTAGTCGTGTCGTTTGATATCCGAAATAACATATAAACTTTATTTAAGTTTATAAAAGAACCGTCGTGTTTTTTGTATTCAAAACAAATTCATAACCCGTATTCATTTTTATAACATGAACGCGTGTTGTTTGGTATTTAAAATAAATATATAGTTATATTTATTTTCTATAAAATGAGATTTGTTTGTTTGTTATATGAAATCTCATTTGTGTTATCGGCATTTGAGAATAAATATAAAAGTAATATTGATTTTGTAACCAAGTTGTCAAATATTGACGTTTCAAATAAATATAATAAGTATATTTGTTTCTTGTAAAATAACTTCCAAACCATCGTTTTCGTACATTGTAGAGTATCGTCGAAAGTAGTTTCATATTTAGATTTGTCTTTATAAAAGTTCCTCGGATCCAAAAAGTTTTGTCTTATAATAAAACGCGCTTTAAATTTACGGATTTTCTCGAAAAACGGGCAGAGTTTCCTCTGTTTTTGGACGCCCCCGACAACACAAGTTCTCGTTATTTATTCAAAATTCAAACAACATGTATATATAACTTTGTCAACTATATCAAAACGCCAAATATTTCATAAAGTGTAAACTATAACTAAATCGTTTCGAGCTCGATTGTCACGAAAGTAATAAAAATTAATTAACGTAAATAATGTTCCATGCTAAATTCTTTACCAAGTCTTCATGCCGAAAAGTCGAACCGCTTGATTGAGTTGACCGGGTCAACTGAGTTGACCGAGTCAGCTCTTGTTGAACCGAGTCGAGCCGGGTTGGACCGAGTCAAGCTGAGTCAGACCGAGTTGACCTGTTGACTGTGTTGAACGAGACCCGAACTACACTTGAGCTAACCCGCCTAAGCCTGGAACCCGAACCTGAAGCCTGAACCGAACCGAAGCCTGCTAACCGGTTGTTAACTGAACCAAACTGCTGACCCGGACCTGAGCCGAGTTAACTCGGTTTAACCGAGTTGACTCGACTGCCCCGGTTGCCTCACTTGCTCCCTGTGTAACCCGAACCAGAACCAAGACGAAGCCGAAACCCGCACAAACCGGTCATTATCATCATAAAAAAAATGAATAACATAAAGAACAGGGGTTGGCTTTTACCGAAAACCTGTCAGACAAAAACAAGGACCGCCGGACCGAGTCTCCGACTGCCGGTCCGCGTCTCCGATCTCCCTTTATCTTCTCGATCTCTCTATCTACTCGGTCCGATGACAGCACCACGCCACCACCGCCGTCGCTGTTGCAGCCGTCGGAGCCTCTGTGACCAACATCATTCATCGTCATCATCTCCGACAAAAAGACCAGCCGGATAAGAACACCGACTACCGGATAATTGGACCGACCGGCGGTCCGAGCCTTTGACCGCCGGTTCTCCATCTCTCTCGGTCTCTCTCTCCCGGTTTCTCTCTCGTCTGTCACACCGCCGCACTACCACCGGACTGTGGTGGTGGTGGTCGTCACACGGATCGAAGGAAGGAAGGGGGGAAGGATGTTGAGATGCGGGCGTGCAGGTGAGGCGGAGAAGGAAAAAGGAGGGTATTTGGCCGGACCACCGCCGCCTACGGCGGCTCCGCCGCCGCCCAGCTCGCCGGAGAGAGAGGGAGAAAACGTGGTGTGTGTGTGTGTGCTGTTGACTGGTTTGAAATGTTGGCACAAAAAATGAGAATTAAGGTCCCTAAGAGCATTCACATCCAACCCCCTAAAATTATACATAAATTCCACTAAAAAACAAGTCATATATCTATTTATTTCCACTAAAAACAAATACTTTTTCTCTTTCCTTTTCAATTAAATAATATTTTTATACCTTTATCATTACATTTTTCTCTCCTTCACTCACAACCACTTTCAATATATATTAAAAAATTATAGTGGGTGAACAGTGTCCCCCTAAATATACATATGAACAGTAACATTTTCTCTCCCCTCCACTCACAACCATTTTTCATACTCTTTATATTTTAAAAACCCCACACTCGCAATTTAGTTCTTTGGATGTGAATGCTCTAAGACCTTGTATATATGCACAGATTAGTGTTATGGGTTTTGGGCTTGGGCCCAAGGCCCACAAGCCCAAATCTCGTATTTCTAGTGGCCCGAAACCTCCTACAAAACCCGTTTTTAAAAAGCGAATCCACCGTAGCATCGTAAAACTAAATTTTTAGATTTAAAACATGTAAAATAGTGCCGGTAGATGTAGTTTGTGCGTTCGTTCGTTGATAACGTAAAGTCGCGTAATTATTGTCGTTTTCGACCGTTTTTCTATCCGATTTCGGATACGGTAGTTGAAATTTAATTACGAACCAAATAATTCGTAAAAATTTAATATTTTTCGGTATTGTCAGTATTTTGTACGGTTTCGTTTCGTTATCGCTTAACGTTTAGCTTGTTCCTCCGCAAATCACTGTTCGTGCACTGTAAAGTCGGATAGACGTTCCTAGGCACTCCAAAGACCCAGTTAAGTCAATTTTTGCCTTAATCACTATTTATTATCGCGTTAATCACGTAATTAAGAGCCGTAAATCGCCGGTTGTCACATCATCTTCTTCATCATATATAAATTAATAATTTTTAATTTATCGATTAACTAATAACTCTTTTAATTAATAAATTTTGGTGGTCCCAAGTATATTATTTTATAGAGTTTCTACTGTATATTCATTCTAAAACTTCTAAAACTGAACTGTGTACTTAACTAGTTGATGCCCCGCCCCGCCCGCGTTGTGGGGCGATGACCGAATAATTCTCGATCAATTAAAAAAACACTATTATAGTTTTGTTAGGAAAAAAAACTAAAACGATGACAAGACCGTAGTTCTGAGCTCAGGGCAAAACTGTAGTTTTGCCATTGACATGAAAAAAAATTAAATCCAGTCAACCAATTAGAAAAAAACACTTTTATAGTTTTGCTAAAAAAACTAAAACGATAGCAATACTGTAATTTGAACTGAGGGCAAAGTTGTATTTGTTGACTTGGGTAAAATCGTAATTTGGCAAAAGTTAAAGTGATGGCAATACCATAAATTTAAACCAGAGACAAAATCGTAATATAATTTTGCACTAAGGACAAAATCGTAATTTTACGCTAGGGACAGAACTATATTTTTAATTTGAACTGAGAACAAAATCATAATTTTGAATTGAGGGGGCAAAATCATACTTTTTTTTGAACCGGGCAATAACATAATTTTAAACTGAAGGCGAAATCATAATTTTTGAAACGGGGCGAAAATGAAAAATCGTCAGTTTTAGTTTGGGAGAAAAGCAAAAATTTTTGAGCTGGGGCCAAAAATATAATTGTAATCTAGGGATAAAATCATAATTTTGAACCGAGGGCAAAATCATAATTTTAAGCGGGGGACAAAAACATAATTTTATTTTGAAGTGGGAGCAAAACCGGAAAAGTATTTTAAATTAAGGACGAAACCGTAATTTTAAAACGAATATAAAACAATAAAATGGTTGGTCCAATGGAGGAGTGCCAGGCAGCTGCCTGGCACTATTTCCCCTAGCTGCCTGGCACTATTCCCCCACTTGGGTTTTGTATATGTTGGAAATGGAAATTTCTAAAACACGCATGATTCAACCACTGAAACTAAATTAAACTAAAGACTACCAGATAACCTTTCCCCAAATTTTTATCTCTCCCCAAATTTTACCAAAAACTCGAGGAAGGGGAGCTCAAGGGTATAAACTTTAACCCTGATCAATCAACATGTCAAATTTGACTCAAAGTACCCATTAGCTAGTAAACGCTGGCGGCGCCTACACATATCTTAGTCTATTGTATCTTTTTTTTTTAATTTAAAAAAAGTTAAATGCCCAACCAGTCAAACCCACCCACCAATCCCAAGATTAAAAATCTCCTTAAACAAATTCTACCCTTGCACGGGTAAACCTATTAGCTTAGTGAATCCGCCTTGCCTATCTTTGAGGGCGGCGGCGATGTTCTGACACTAGTTCGAACCCGAATGCCCCTACTCGTGGAGTACCCCCGCCCCTTATCTCGTCATCACATAGGATAAAACACAAATAGAATTTAATCTTTTTTATAATCTTGGGTATTATTATTAACATATAAATAAGCAACTTGAATATGCATACATGTGTTCTAACATGTACTTAAGGGGTTTTCCAAAAAAAAAAAAAAAACTAGAATTTTCCTTTGTAACCCTAAAGTTTTTATCTTTAACAATTTAAGTTTAAAGTTTAATCTTTGTTTCCTTTTAACCCTAAAGTTTTAATATTTGACAATTTAAGTTTAAAGTTTTAATCTTTGTTAATTTAACCCTTTTGATTAATTTGATTTTTCACTTCCAATTCAAAAGTTTCTATCTTCTACGATTTAACCACTTTGATTAATTTGATTTTTCACTTCTAATTCAAAAGTTTCTATCTTTTGCAATTTAACCACTTTGATTTTTTTTACTTATGTGTGGTAATCTTGGCTTTGGGGTTTTTTAAACAAAAAATGGTTATGCATATGGTTGTTAAAACCTTGGCTTTCGGGGTTTTTTAAAAAAAATTAATGTTTTTACTTTTCACCCAAAAGTATTTCATAAATTACTTTTAACCCAAAACTATTTGTTTTTTTTTTTTTACTTTTAACACAAAACTTTTTATCTTTTGCAATCTATCCTCATAACTTTTTTTTTATTTTCAGCTTTGGTCCTTTATAGTTTTTGTTTTCCGCAAATTTTTCGCTTTATACTTCGTTCTAAATTTTGTGACTTAACACATCGGAACGTGCGTCTTTGGTTTAACGTTTCGTTCTAAATTTTACGAGTTAACACGACGCAACGTGGGTGTGTGGGTAACGTTTTTACATTGTCTATTTTTTTCCCGTTTGGCAGGTTCAACATAAGATGCGCGTCTTAAATCGACTTAATTATAACTAAAGAATCCCCGCCGCATTGCGACGGGTCATAATTCTAGTTTTGGTAAATATTCAGAATCATATTAAAGCAAGAAAACTAGAAATATAATTAACTTAAAAAACATTTCCATGACATGATCAAGCAATAAAGTTTGGGCCTCACCAAACCAATAAGAGGTTTGGGGCATGCTTGCCTCTTGTTAAAACCGTCAGCCCAATAACAGGAAAGTAACGTAACGTTGAGCCCATGAATTGACGTGGACTCTATTTGTCGGCATACTTGAAATTTTATTGCATTCGATATTACTTGTAAATATGCTGATTAATCAATAAATCACTGTTTTATTGCATTCGATATTACTTGTAAATATGCTGATTAATCAATAAATCACTGTAAAATCTTTGATACTTGAAGGGGTATGGTCCTAAAAAGCCGTGCAGACAATTTTCAGGTCGCGCGCTGGACCATACTCCTTAATCAGCAAGCTGATCAGTCTTAGACCTGTGCGGGCTACTCAAGCAGAGGCTTGCCCCGCGCGAGGTCGAAACAAGAGAAAACATCAGTTTTCACACTAAGTGTTCTGGATAAGAGTCTTCAGCTCCTACAGCCCTGCGCGGACCAGTTACGTGCACATCAAGGGTCGCGCAGGAGTTACGGCGCAAGGCCACTTCAGAAAGTACACAAGATTCGTTTATACGAAATGAATTATAGAAAGAGAGATGTTATTTTATTGATTAAACGAGATAAAAGTAAAAAACCTAACCAACAATTTAAATAACAGTATCTACAATAAGACAAAGTCTATCTGTACAAATGATTTTTGGGATACTAGGTTATAACTCCGTGCATTACGTGTGATAGAATAAATAAATTTTATATACTAAATAATATATTTTAAAAACCTCATTTATTGCACGAGTTGAATAAATGTAATTTTATATATTAAATAGAGTAAAATGCACGGATAGTCCCTGTGTTTTTGCAAAATAACACATATAGTCCCCAACTTTTGGAAATTACACCGGTGCTCCCTGTGGTTTGACATTTTGTTACTCAGATAGTCCCTAGAGTGGATGTTCGTTAGTTTTCTCCGTTAAGTAGATGTGAAATGACAAAATTACCCTTCATCTTCTCCACTCTATAAAAACCAAACCCTAACCCTACACACCTACAACCTACAACAATGGTTGCCGCCGCTCGTCCTCTCGTCTCCGTCCAGCCACTCGAATCCGACATGGCCACCGACGGAGCCACCCTCACGTCATGAAAGCCTCCATCCGTCTTGACATCGTCAACTTCGTTCACTCCAACATTTCAAAGAATTCTCATCAACCCTACGCCGTCAGCCGTAAAGCCGGCCACCAGACCTCCGCCGAGTCATGGGGAACCGGACGTGCTGTCTCGTGTATTCCTCGTGTTCCTGGTGGCGGTACTCACCATGCAGGTCAAGATGCGTTTGAAAACATGTGTCGTGGTGGACGCATGTTCGCACCGACTCGGGTCTGGCGCAGGTGGCACAGAAAAATCAACGTGAACCAGAAACGATACGTCGTCGTTTCGGCGATTGCTGCTTCTGCCGTTCCGTCGCTTGTGATGGCCCGTGGACACCGGATCAAGACCGTTCCGGAGCTGCCGTTGGTGGTCAGTGATTTTGTTGAAGGTGTTGAGAAGACGAAGACTGCTCTTCAGGTTTTGAAGCAGATCAGAGCTTATTCTGATGCTGAAAAAGAGAGAAAGGTGGGGGGTTGGTGGGGTTGGGGTGTGGTTGTTTTATTTTTATAGTGTGGAGAAGATGAAGGGTAATTTTGTCATTTCACCCTCCACTTAACGGAGAAAACTAACGGACATCCACTCCAGGGACTATCTGAGTAACAAACTATCAAACTACAGGGAGCACCGATGTAATTTCCAAAAGTTTGGGACTATAGGTGTTATTTTGCAAAACCATAGGGACTATCCATGCATTTTACTCTATTAAATAATACAAAGTTATATCTATAAAAACGATATGTACTGTACGGGTTGAATAAATGTAATTTTATATACCAAATAATAAAAAAAGTTATATCTTTAAAACCATGTGTATTACATGGGTTGATAAATGTAATATTATTTACCAAATAATAATAAAAGTTATATCTTTAAAACCCCCATGTATTACACGGGTTAAATAAATATGATTTTATATACTAAATAGTAGAAAAATATATTTAAAAAAACTAACGGATATACTCGGTACACGATAGATATGGTGATTACGGAGATGATTATTGAAAACAAGATACAGTGGTCAAACATGTTATTCAAGAAGCAAATAAGCAGCCATTGTGTATTACACAAGTTGAATAAATATAATATTATTTACCAAATAATATATATATATCTTTAAAAACCCTTCGTGTATTAAACGAGTTGAATAAATATGATTTTATATACCAAATAATAAAAAATATATTTAAAAAACTAACGGATATACTCGATATGCGATAGATATGGTGATTGCAGAGATAATTATTGAAAAGAAGATATAGTGGTCAAAACATGTTATTCAAGAAACAAATAAGCAGTCATTTGAGTGATAAAATATAAAATATATTTAAAAAAGCCCGTAATAAATCTAATTTTATATATTAAGTACTATTGAATGTTATATACAATTTGTTTAAAAATTATGTAATAAAATCGATATAAGAATTTTTTTAATTACTGAAAATGAAAATAAAAATAAATAATATATTAGTACAAACTTTGGTTTTGGTGATAAATAATTTGGTTATTTAAAAATATCTTAAATTAACAATTTAAATTAAAGAAGAATATTTTATTAGAAAAGCAAAAGTATTCTATTCGACATTTAAAGTAGGATAAGATTTAATATTGATTTTTTTATTTGGTTAATATAAGATAAAAAATAATATGATTGAATAATTAGGAGGTTGTATGATGATGAATCGATTAACTGTATTATAATGTCATATGTTTTTAGTTATATATTTTTTTGAATTATTTTTGAAAAAAACTAAGACTTTGTTATTGTTAGTAAAATCAATGTTTTTATATTTGTATTTTTTGGTATTATTTTATTAAAAAGTGCATATTATACATATAATTATATTATGTCTTAAGTTACTGATGCCAGCCAAAATATTATTCGATTTTATGTTTAGCATTATATATACTACGGTAAAAGTTTAAAGTTTATTAGAGATAATTAAATCATCGAAAACAATAAGAGTAAATTTGTATATTACAAATAAAAAGTAGGTGTCTATAAAAATAAGTAATAATTTGAGTAAAAGGAAACTAAAAATTGTAGTTGTTATATGACAAGTTAAGTAATTTAAACAATGAAGATAATATGATATAGAAAATTAAATAAATAATATTATAATTTAAACTGAATAATAATTATCTATAATTAAGTAGTAGAGATTAAACTAAATTATATTTAGTAAGAGAGTTATTTATAATTAATTAGAAGAGATTAAACTAAATAATAATTATCAAATAAATAATAGTATAATTTAAACTAAATAAAAATTATCTATAATTAAGTAAAAAAAACACTACATTTTTTCTTTCATTTTCAATTAAATAATATTTTTTATACTTTTATCATTACCTTTTTTCTCTCCTCTAATCATAACCACTTTCAAAATATATTAAAAATTATAGGGGGTGAATAGTGTCCCCCAAATATACAGATGAACAGTAACATTTTCTCTCTTCTCCATTCATAATCATTTTTTAAAATCTTTATATTTTAAAAACACCACACACAAAATTAATTTGATGTCATGGATGTGAATGCTCTAACAAACTAAAAACATAAAAGTAAACATGCTGCCACAGTAGTCACTTTAGTATGGGCTTGCCTAGGATTGTAGATATATTAGTGTGTACCACAACCTAACAAAATAAAAATAGTTTACGTTCCTTTAGCATAAATGAAACAGATAAGCCTTTATGACATTAGACTGATTCGACAATTAAGTAAACACAACGATAATGATCTGTAACGGCTTGACCCATTTGTGATACAAGTATACTTTGATGTCAACCTGCCACTTACTCATCTGATTACACTCAACAATATACATCATGACGATAAAACTCCTGCCCATTCTTCCAACCAAGACTGTTGATGGTGTATAATGAGTTATAAGGTAAGCTTAAGATAAAGTGTAAATGGACTAAGAATGAGAATATATGTACCTTGAACAAAGTAGAAGACATCAAAGCAACATCTTCTATAAATACACCCAACTTGGCTTCACTCAAGACCTGAAGGGTCAATTTGTGTTATGGAGGGGGTATCATTTGTTTATTTAATTATAGCTCAAAGAATCCCTAAAAAGTTCTCGCATGCTGATGAAGCCATGAAAGAAGCTGCTACATAACCTAGAAAACAAATGTTAAGCAAGAATGATCAAATGCACATAACCTACTTTAAAATCAACATATAGCAGCAAACTAAAACCCACAAAAACGAATAAAAAATCAACGGATGATAATCAAATAATATGTGAGCTAACATAACATCAGGTAAGTAAGTATTTTAGTTAATAAAAGCATGAACTCTTCAAAAAGAGATACAACCAATGAAGCACATGGTACACCTTTCATTGCACAAAATAGTTACTAATTCATATTCATACTATATAAATATGCTAAAAGTACAAAATGTAAGATGTTTTACCTTAGCATTGATACCATAAACCTTCTCGTTTGAGCATCCATTAAAAGGCATGGTTATATAAATTTAATTAGTATATAGTTCCTATCTGCATATAAAAAGCACTTAACCATTAATTAATGCATAAATAATAATAAAATTGGTTGAAGCATTCAGCAGTTGGTGTGCGTCTTCAACCTTTCAGATTTCAACACCACCAGAATCATAAATCTCAATCCCTGATCTATGCAAACCAAAACTATAATCTATTTATAAAAGTTTTTTAACCAGCACATTTTAAATATAAAACAAGAAATAAAAAATGTAGATGCTTAATGGCATAAAAATACCTTCAAAGGGGGAAATTGGGGAGAGAGGACTTAACATGTCAGATCGACGATCGAAGCAATGCTGGGTCGGCTTCTAATGTTGGAGCAGCACGATGAATCGCCACCCACTGCTACCCTTACACGCAGTCGTTGATGTTGTACACAATTGGGTTTAGAATCCATACTAAGAGGGAAAGGAAAATGAAATTGCATAAGGGAAGTAAGAAAAAGAGGTGAAGGGTAAACTAGGGTTGTAGGGTTTGAGCGGGAGTATGAATTAGTTGTGGGGAGAATGAAAATTTTGGAAGGGAATGCAAAAAAGATGAAATTATAATGGTAATTAAATAAAAAATAAATAAAAATAGTCATTTATTTATTTTTAATAAAGATGTTAAAATAATAATATAATTAAATTAAATACTAGTAAACTAACTAATATTTTTTTATAAACTTTAATAAAGATGTTAAAAATGAATTGTAGGGATTTCATTTGAATTTTTTGGGAAAGGGGGAAGTGGTTATTTGGGAGGGATGAAATAAAACATAAATATTTATTTTCACTTTTTGAGAAACTAACATATGTTTATAAAATTTGAATTATTTTGGTGCTATATACGGCTGACAGCTTCAAAAAATCAATTCTATGGTGTATTTTAGTGCTATTAGCTAGTTTTAGCCTCAAAAAATAAATTTTATTGTGATTTATAACTTGTAAGCATTTAATGGTGCTGTAATGTTGTTATTTGGTGCTTTGTATTATGAGAGAGCACCAAAAAATTAAATTAACACCACCAAAAAATTAGTTTTATACGATAATATTTAGTAGGAAGTTATAATTATCTATAAGAGTCTTGTAGGAAAATCAAAAGATACATGACCTAATACGATGACAAGCGCCATTCAAATGATTTATTTTATTAGATAGTATAGAAGTATAGATTAAAAAACATCCCAAGTATTTCCACTAACTAAGGGCTTCATTATCTCAATCCTTTCTCATGACTGATTAGATAATGTTTCTTTTTTTTTAAATTCAATAAGAGATATTGTTTTATTTAGGACAAATGAGTTACTCTTATTATAAACTCCAAAGTTACAGAAGTAACATTGCAATCAGAACAAGCAACTTAAAACAGTGATCTTTTAACTAAAACATAGAGCTATTCAACAGGGGTAGCTCGTGCAAATAGGCCAAAAGCCGGATTAATCACAGTAAACCCTCCATCAAGTACCAGATTATGCCCGCTTATGTACCTCGCTTCATCGCTAGCAAGAAATAGAGCAGCTTCTGCAACATCATCTTCAGTAAGAGCTACCCCTTTGAGGTTTGAATAAACTTTCGAGTATTTCTCAGGAAGATCACTTGTCACTTTAATGGCTGAACCTGAACGAATAAAGTGAGGCGATAAGCAATTAACGCGAATCCCATATTGGCCAAGCTCGGCTGCAGTGTTCTTAGTGAGACCCACGAGCGCATGCTTTGAACTCGAATAAGCATGAGAAATAACCCCTCCAATGCTACCTGAAATACTTCCCATCATAATGATGCTGCCACTACAAGCTGGGATCATGGCTCGAGCTGCATGCTTGGTTCCTAAGAACACACCGGTTACATTCACCCTCATTACACGTTCAAAAGCGGATTGATCGTTATCAAGAATATTGGGACTTAGTTCATCTATAGTGGCTGCATTATTGATCATTACGTCTAACTTACCATATTTGGCAAGTGTTAAGTTGATGGCATTTTCAACATCTGATTCAATAGTCACGTCACAGTGGATAAATGTAGCCTTGTCAAGACCGATATCTTCACAAACAGATTGGCCTAAATCATCTTGGATATCAGCAATGACGACTTTGGCTCCGTGTTTGACGAATAACCTTGCTGTTTTCTCTCCGATCCCTTGAGCTCCGCCTGTGATAAATGCTACTTTTGTCGCCAACCTGTAGGTAAATTGTGGTTACACTTATAACATATATGCCTTCATAGTAATTCTTTTACTCATTCATGATTTACTCGTTATGAGTAGTATACTATATACACCAACGTTATCAATTAGGCCACACGGGGCGGTCCCGTGATGGCCATGTATAACGAGTTATTGTGTTATGCTACACCGCCGCCACTATGTTGAACACGCGTGGAATTGAAAACGCGTTAAGCCGGTCACGCGTTGAACTTTTGATTTCTTTGAACGTTGGATCATTTATCTATTTAACATCTCCATTTCAAATAATTTTTTCACCCCTCCATCACTAATGATTCCACCCCTCCTACATTTCTATCACTAGTGATGGAAATTGGATTGATGACATGGCATTACTTGATTGGATAGTGGAAGTGATGGAATCCATCACTAGTGATTCCACCCCTAGTCCCCTTATCAAGTCTCTAGTATAATTCTATTATTAATAATTTTATTTAGGTAAATTTATTTTCACCATAAATTATCATATACTACAAAAAGCAACTTAGGTTGCGTTTAAGGAACCAACGCATCGCTTCGTCGGAAGGCACCGTTTCTGCGTTTCATTGAAAATATATACACTTTTTATAGTTACAATTGCATCGCTTCTTTGGGTCGGAAGGCACCGATTATTTCATATTCAAAATAAATAAGCCTTTTCCACCGACGCTACCACAACCTTTCGTCCGTAACCGTCCACGCAGATTTCTTGACGTCATGTTATTATCTCCATCTCCGATCCCTTCTCCCCTTATATTTCTGTGTTTACGATCTTCGACGCACCCGTTCATTTCTACTTTGTGCCCATCTGCTTCAATTGTTCCATCTACAGTGTTACTTCCGGTATGTTCCACTGCGATCGTTATATGTTTTCGTTATTGTGATTCAAAAATTGTCGGTAGAAAAACAATTGTTATCCCCGTTTGCTCTTACGATGGTGATAAATCCCGTTGTTTGTTGTTTTACCATTATTCAATTCTCTGTTTACTTTGATACGTACATTTCTTTTGATTAAAAAATGTTTACTTTGATACGAACAATTCTTTTGATTAAAAAATGGAGATGTAGATAAACTAATAAAACGTGAGCAAGTAAAAAAAAAAATCAAAATTACTAATCAATTAACAACATGAAAACCATCGGATATACCAACATGCCAAAAAACCGGGAAGTAAAGTCACGATCGGTCAACGAACAATAAAACACCGTCGATGATGGAACCAGTATGTTCCACCAACGTTTGCCACCGTTTCACACACTATATATCACCATGTCTCCTCCGGCAGAGTTATCACCAGTCTGAATTCTTTTAAAATTGCGCCAAGGATGATGGATGAAGAGTTTATTTAGAGAGAAATATGAAACTAGAGATATGTTGTCAAAAAGATGGGCTGTGATGGTGGCGGTTCAGTGATGGTGATGTGGTGGCGATGGCAACGAGAGAAAGAGAAAGTGAAACGGTGGCGGTTATGAAGAAACCGGATGGCTGAGCGGATGCAACAATATCCACGGGACGGAGGAAAGGGATCGTTAAGATGGTTTTACGGCCAGATGCCGTTATAGAAGAAATAGAATTGAAGAGAGGAGAAAGAGACGGTGTTAGATTTCACTTATACATACATAAAAGCCCTTTAACTTCTCACCAATGTTAAATTTCAGATAAATAAGAAAATAGAAAATTAGAAACATCTCCCTTCATTACTTTTAAGAGTCTCTCAACAGATACCATGCAGCAACTATGGGTCGATAGCTTTACACCATGTTCATTATAGATTTATCACCATTGTTTTTGTGAATGTAAAATGAATATTACATTTCTTTTATCCATGCCATTTCTATTTAAATCAACTAAAATACAAAGATTATGTATGATAAATGTTACTGTTTAAAGTTTAAACTGCTTTAGGGGATTATTGTGATCCAATAACAAAAGGCACCAAATAGGCTTGAACAAATATTTCAAGACAATATTTCGGCATTTCATGCCAATTAACCTCCTTTAATACCAATAGCCAATAGGGTGGTGATTTATTAGCAAAAACATAACCTTTAAAGACATAGGTTTGGAAGTAGGAGGTCTTGAGTTCAAGTATCACAGACATTAGGGATGAAAGAAATTCATTGTTAAAAAAATTAACCTCTTTTAATAAATGTCATTCGAAAAAGAAAACCTCATTTATAAAATATTTATTTTTCTAACCAATGGGGATGTATATTTAATACAAGAGGATTTATTTACATACCATTCTTAGACGCATTATATATGTAAGGATAAAAGTATGTAGTTTCTCTTTTGTTTAATATAGCATGTGTCAATATAGCTTGATATACCAATTGAATTTCACGGAGGCAATGCACAAGTTGATTTGGGTTTAAATTAAACTTGGATTTAATCAACATCTCGCCGCAACGCGCGGGTTAGCGCTAACTCGTTAAATATATAGAGAAAGTGTAGAATACAATAGTATCTTATCGTGCGAAGATAGACGAGTAGGAGATTGAGACACATGTCTTTTTTTTTTTTTTTATAACGATGCGTAATAGGGTTTTGAAACAACCCATGCGTAATTTTGAGTTTAACATGCGTAATTTTCATGTTTGGTGGCATAAGGATTTTGATTTTTTATAATGTGCGTAATTATGCAAACGACTTGCGTAAGTAATGTTTAACCCAATCCATGTGTAATCATGCAATAACGTGCGTAGTTATGTATTATAACATGCGTAATTATGCAATAACGTACGTAATTATTTTAAGTTAATTACTATTGTGTCACTGCGTTCAATTGAAGGCCTAGGGTAGGTCAGATGTGCATTTGAGATGCTTGCGCACACCTCACACGATAAGGTGATCTTGTACATTAACCAACCTGTATCTTCGAGAATGAAGCTCCATCTTACACAAATTTATTTGCACCATGTGTGCATTTCATTGATGAAGAGGAACATATAACCTAATTAACGGATTGATACATGTACAAAATGCATGAAAAATATTAAAACTCCTTTTAGCCTCAATCCAATTATCACCAACATAACTTAAACCGTTTTCTTATATGAAACTTTTAAACAAAAAAATAACTAAATAATGATTTATATAAGATTTTGTACATCAAACAACCATTACATTGTGTCTGTTTGATCTTGTGTGTGCATAATTTAATAAATGGTTAATAGGTTACCTTTGAGGGATATTTGCCATGGTTTTGGTTGCTAAGCTAGTAGATACTTGTAACAAGTTTAATGCTAAGCTAGTAGATACTTGTAATAAGTTTAATGCTATCAACTGGGAAAGAAATCCAATGCCTTTAAATAGAAGAATGTTGAAGGGCAACTCTCAGGCGCTAACTCAACTACTTTGTCATCATACTCTTCTACACATTTCTAGAAAAAAAAAAGTGAAATTTTCTTCAAGTCTCTGGCAGGATGCTTCCATCTAGATAATCTTTAAAATGTCAAATCAATGCCATAAAAGGAAACAGGGATTTATTTCAGTCAAATCGGTACGACTCATATATATTTTTTTTAGGGTGAGAATTTTTAAGTTATTATGAGAGGGATGTCACACTCTCTTAAACCGAGGGTCCTACTCTGACTTTGACTAGACTATATTGTCTTAATCAGGCCTACGCTGTCGTCAGAGTTTGCTAATGGCGTTCCTCGGGAAACCATATCACCCACTGCCAGTTGCAGGGCTTGCGCCGCCACAAGAGAGAATCTCTCTGACGTAACGCACGGTGGACTAAAACCCGAGTGGCTCAGACTCGAACTCTTTACCTAGCCTTCATTGCCTTTATTCACCAAATGTGACACTAATGGAGACTAAACTTGACTCATGTATATTTATGCTAATCACGCTTCGATAAAAAGGATCTACTTTTCTTCTATTCTAAAACTTGTGGCATCAATTTGACTTGTTGGCTATCATCCAAAACAAGAAATGACTTGGCTTTTAAAGTTTTTTAACAACATTTTTAGTCATGAATTTTATATGGGTTCTATAAAAGATGCGCCCCCCTTTCTAATCCGCATCTTATGATTGTTTTCAAAAAAACATGCGCCAAAAGATATGGTTCTTATGTAACAGCATCTTATGGGTGTTTTGAAAAAAAAAAAAAAACTAAGAGCTAAAAGATGCGGTTCTAGAACGGCATCACTTGATATAACCAAAAAAATAAAAATAAATAAAAACTAATAATAAAAAAGTAAATACTAACATGATTGATTTTTTATTACCGAATAAAATAAAATAAAAATATATAGTAAAAGATTTTCATATATATAATACTAATAACTAATAATTAATAAAAAGAAATAAATAACTTTCTTATGATAACAATTTTTTTAAGATTACAAATAATTATTTTTTATTTATTAATTTATTGTGTATACAGGTATGTACTTTTGTATTTAGATGTATTATGTAGGGGAGGGTTATCTTGAGAACGCTAAATATTGCGAGAACCGTGAGAACGAATGAAAAAACCAATCAAAATCAATTTTTTTTTAATACAAACTTCATTATAGTTAAAATACAACATTAAAAAAAGAATTTACTCTTTAAATAATTCACCTTTCCTTCTCAAAATCACTATTAGTAAAATTTTTACACATGTGTAAATACAACAAATTTACACATGTGTAAATGCTAAACTTACACATGTGTAAATTTTCATTATTTCAGAATACATGTAAATTTAATAGTGTAAATTTAATTTCTAATATTGTATTTGAATAATAATGATAAATGTAAAAAGAAATTTTGAATTTGAAATGTTTTTGACCAAGTTTTTGCGGTTTTTCATTAGTTCTCACAATATTTAGCGTTCTCATTTAAACCTTCCACTATGTATGTATATGTATATGTGTATGTGTTAGTGTATGTATATCTGTACATATCAACGTATCGTTAAATGGTCAATAAAAAAGGTTTAAACATATAGCGACAATCATGTGCATACAGCGACGATGGTCAACTAAGGTTGCTCATGCTACATTATTGTCAATGAAGGTTGTTTATGATGATTAATGGTCCACTAGGATGACTCATAGATCAATTAGGGACAATGGTGGTTAATTAGGGTTGTTCATTCTCCACTTTTGTCAATAAATGGTCAGTGGTCCATTAGGATGATTGATTGACCAATTAGGGCCAGTAATGGTCAACTATGGTTGTTCATGCTACATTAGTGTCAATAAAGGATGTTTAGGATGATTGATAGATCAATTAGAACAGTGGTTGTCAACTAGGGTTGTCCATTAGGATGATTGATAGGTTAATTAGGGCCAGTGGTGATCAACTAGGGTTGTTCATGTTCTATTATTGTCAACGAATGGCGTTTAGGATGACCAATGGTCCATTAAGGTGATTGATGGGCCAATTAGGGACTGTGATGATCAACTAGGTTTGTTCATTGTCCATTTTTGTCAATGGAGTGCATTATGACGATCAATGGTCTATTAGGATGATTGATAGACCAATTAGGGTCAGTAATGGTCAACTAGGGTTGTTCATGCTACATTAGTGTCAACGAAGGCTATTAGGATGATTAATGGTCTATTAGGATGATTGATAGATCAATTAGGGCTAAGTGGTGGTGTAGGTCCCTCGGAGGTTGAGGTTAAACCTATTCCTTGTTATGTTTAACACACTAGCAAGTGCGGAATCCAAGCTAGAGTGCAAACCGTAGTTTAGATGAAAGCAAAGAAACAAGAGAAAGAGTAGACAAGCAATATATCAAAGTTTTCTCTTGTATTTCAGTGGACACGGTTACAGCCCTTGACCAAACTGAAATGCTCTCTTACAAGACCTTGGGTTCACTCACAATGCTCTCACAATATCTTTCTAAGTGTCTACTGTGAAATGAACCCCAACATGGTATATATATACCATAACAGATAACATGCACGAAGGATGATGAGTTCTGGTCGAAGGATCATCTATCGACCAAAATGTCCATCGAAAGACTCCGAAGGATCCATACATACCTCGAAGGATGATATATCCTTCGAGGTCCATATGTGTCCAACGAAAGATGTCTTTCGAGGTCATCGAAGGATACATAACATCCTTCGATGACATCCTTCGAAACATAACAATCTTACACATAATGTTGACTGTTTGGCCAAGTCAAACCAGGAGGATGGTTGACTTGGTCAAACATTTAGTCAAACACTTAAACAAACATAACAAAAGACGTAAACACAACAGACAAAAGACATCGTTTTATACATTACAAAATACAGACAAAGTACAGACACAAGTGCACCAACAAACTCCCCCTTGGCTGTAGCTTTGTCTCGGTCTTCGTGTCTTAAATCTCGGACGTCTTTTCCACTGTCAGATGATGTGATGACCATGCACTTCCTGCGTTGACCAGCAGATTAAAGCAGTACAAAGCCATCTTCTGAAACTTCATAGCTTGATCTCGATCCCGAACCAGGTAGTTTATCTCATGATCCTTCAGAACAATAATATCCGATCTGGACATGTTAGTAATCCACATCGGATCTATTATTCTAAAGTTCTCTTGATTATCTCTGAATACGATCACGGCTTCACCAGTATCCGCGTCATAGACCCAGCAGCGGAAGTTTCCAAGAAAGTCGGTCTTCATCTTTAGCAATGGTATCTTCTTCATCACTTTGGGAGGATCATACACTAACCAATAGCGAGCGGTGTTTGTTTCTGGATCAAGTGTAAACCTGATCTGCTCGTATCTGGGAAACTGTGGCTTGTACAGAGGATCCTTCCAACCCCTTCTCCTTTCCAACCTGATTTTCATAGCAAAGAGATCCACCATCTTTTCTTCGTCTCGATTGATAACATCTAGTTGAGCTAACACTGCAACATCATAGTACGGAAGTGAGAGAATACTGAGGAGAGTTCTGAAATACTGAAGACCAGTTTCTCTTTTCACGACCATGCAGTGAAGTTCCTTGACGAACATCCAACTAATAATGCGACCCCGAGCCCGATTCTTCTCCAACCTCATATAGTTAACCTGGTCCAACGGAGCGAGCGGAGGAGGATTCCTAGCAAGGAAATCCGCTCGCCATTCATTCACTGTTTTCTCACGGTTTTCTTGAGCTGTTGGTGAATCAGAAGAAAGATTGGCGAACTCTGCAGTCTTTTCAGCCACAAAATCATCATCCAGAGCATTCACCTCCGCATTGTCCTTTCCAACATATACAGGACGTTCAGGATCAGAACTGATGAAGATTTCTTCAATTGCAGAGAAATCAGTTTGATCCTGTTCCAACGGAGTAGCATCAATCATACTCACAGCAACTTCATCCAAATCAGTCAAGATCAGTATTTGTTCATCAGACATTTCAGAAATAAACTCTCCCTCTTCTAGCAATTCACCCGTGACAGGATGATACTTCTGAGAACCTGAGGATTCAAGGAAATCTGCAAATGTTTCTGGTTCCAGACTAATCTGTTCAGGCCCTGTAGACGTTTCCAGTGTTTCTGTCTGTTCTGATGGACCAGTGGTAGCTGTTGGAGGAGCAGAAGGAGTGTCTTGAGGTGTACCAGATCCACCTGCAGCACCGGATGCAGTTGCACCGGAACCTGAGGCAGTTGTTTGATCTGGATTAGCTGCATCATCATCTTTATCATCCTCACGCCTTGAGGGAACTATCCCTAAGGTACTGCACCTCTCACTCCATAATGTACCAACCTTGGAATGAATCTTGTTGAAGTTTGCATACATGGGTTTGAAGGCTTCCATTAGTCTATCATCGCGACTACTGACCTTCTCCCTTAACGCTTTTGCCTGAGTCTCCAAGTTAGTACTATGCCTTTTCATAATTTCGACCTCCCTATCTCTTTCCTTGTTTGCCTGTTTTAACCTTTCAATTTCCTCGGCCTGTTCCTTGATCTTGATATTCTGAGCTTCAACAATTGAACACAGCTGGTTGTGTGCCATTACATCTTGTTTTCGCTGGACACGATATTCTTCAATTGTTCTAGTGTGTCGACCAACTATAGAACCCAATTCACTGACTTGTTCAATCAGGAATTGTATCTTGTCAGCTTCAGAAAATCCAGATAAGGTTTCTGCCAGAGTTGGCCGCGAAGGCTCAGGTCTTGAAGAACCAGACTGACCAGCCTGACCCGAAGCGCCTGTAGGACCAGTAATAGTGAGAGGGGGTCGAGCATGTGTACCTGAGGTGGGAGTTGCAGGCGGCTGTTGATCAACAGTCACCGTGCGCGTCCCAGAGGACCTCTGAGGAGAAGACATTAGCTCCAGCGTCTCTTTTTCAGTCAATTGATCACCAAAGGGAGGAAACTGCTGCTCAGGAGCAGATGAAGGCTGAACAGAAACTGGAATAGAGGAATCACCAGCAGCTTTCTTTGATGAACGAACATTCTGCCTTTTTGCCTTCCTCTTCTTAAGAAAACCCGGAGAAGTAAGCGTATAATCTTCATCCTGGTCAGATTCTCCAGTACTACCCGTCTTCTTTATACGCACAAACCGGGGGTTCCCGCGTTTATCAAAGACCTTCTTCATCCCTGGAGGAGGAGGATTATCATCCTCAGACGATGAACCACCATCACCCGAACCTCCTTCCTCATCAGAAGATGAGCTGCTTTCATCAACTGGCTTCCTCGGCTGATCTACTTTACCTTTACCCTTGTCAGTCGCAACAGTACCAGACTGACCAGCATCACCACCATCTCCACCTGTACTACCACCTGTTTCAACAACCACAGTACCACCATCACCACCTGCACCAATACTAGCATCAGGATCTACAAACAATCCCTGAACGTCTTCTACAGCAACATTGACATCAACCTCAACACGTGTTGCAGCACTAGAACTGCCAGCTGACTTCCTTGTTGCTTTGATTCCATGTTTAGCCCCGAGCTGCGTATCAGCCAAAGCGATTAACCTTGGCTCCTCATTATCAGAATCGCTCGCGTCTCGACGCCATTTGTTGTGCTGCGGTGCCTCGTAGTTAGGAATATCAAGATGACCAATAAGTTTCCTAATTGGGTCCGATTCCTTATAGGCGGCCATAGACTTGAATATCAGCAGAGTACGCTCATTCATTGGATTCACAGGAAGAACATCTGCCTCGGCTTTAGCAAGATCAGGAATCTGATCATCTATCATCATCTGCAGAAACCTGGGATATAACCAGAACTTGGTGGATGTTCGCTGTGTTGCAGACGGAAGTGGCCTTCGAGCGTTTTCCTTCAGATTGTCGAAGATATACCGAGATATGTTGAACGGCTTGTTCAGAATCAGCGCCGTAAACAATCCAGTCAAATCGATCGGTGACAGATCATACCCAGAACGCTTGTTGCTTAGGCAATGAATAAGAATATGCAACAGGAACTTGTATCGAAGCGGCATATACTTCTTGTTGATCTGATTGGCAAGAACGTCGTCGCTGTATCGCAGCCTCATCAGTAACCCCCGCTAACATTGTAAATCTATAGAAGTAGGATCTTCCGGTTGATCTCCAAGCTGCAGACGTTCTCTGATAGTGTTTTCTGTAATAACCACAGGTTTTTCAGCAACTGATGCCCTGATCACTTCCTTATTCTCCACCGTTTCAATCACAGCTGAACTCCAAAACGCCTTGATGTGCGACTGATAGGCAACGTGCTGTGTTGTGATAGCATAAATGATGCGCGCCCTATGAAGATACTCCATGATTCCAGTAAACTCCGGACTGATACTCCCTTCCGGTTGTAAATATGCAGCCATGTTATGTCTAGATTCAGACATAGATTCAAGCTCCGATTTCACCTTCTTTGTTGGCTTTGCCCGTTCCTTTTTCGCTACTTTTGGTGCCATTTCTGTTCATCAAACATAGACACGTAATAAGAAAGGGTCAAACAGTCAACAATGGAATTCCACACTTAGAAAATTTTCAATTTCTTGAAAAATTCTAAGTGTTGAACTCTTCGAAGGATCCAAATATCCATCGAAGGATTGAATCATGGCACGAAGGATGGCAATCTGTTCGAAGGATGTTAGTCAGCTCGAAAGATGTCACTTTTCTTGAAGGATGACAACCTTATCGAAGGATCATCTTTCGAATAATCAAGAATTTTGAAAGATATCTTGATCATTCGAAGGATTGATCAATCGAAGGATGATCCTTCGAGATATCTAACATCTTTCGAGACTCAACTCGAAAGATGTTGTACAGCACATCTATCGAGATGATGAGTCATCATCCTTCGCTCCGGCATCACTGTTCAACGGCGAGTTTTCCGGCGGTTATAGTTTAATTCCGGTGATGTTTCAAATGGTTTTTCAGGTGTGTTTTATGACAAACAAGAATAACATCAACCCATTTAAACTATTACCATTATCAATTTGACCCAAAACCGGACATGAACACACACACATGCTATTGATTTTGACCATAAACCCACTCCATTACTCTGTTTTACCCAACCCAAAACTTGACATCAAGATCCCAATCAACCATGTTTCATCTAACTAACACCGATGATCAACAAACCTAACACTAATCGTTTTCCAATACATTGAATATAAAAACCATTTTATTCAAGATTTCAAGAACTGAAAATATGAACAATAAGCATGATTAAAATGAAGTTTTTATAAAGTTCTTGTTTGTGTTAATGTTTGTTATGAACATATGATCATCCTACCGTGTTTGAAAAAGAATCCTGATCTTAACAAGTTTTAGAGAAATTTCGGCAGAGGTTCGAGAAGATGAGAGGGTTTTGAGAGATGGTATTTTGAAACTGATAAGTGCAAATGAAGAAGAAGAACCTTTTATACCCTGACCTCGAAAGTCCAACCGCCTCGAAGGACCCAAAACCATTCGAAAGATGTAAAGGTGTCTCGAAGGATGATCTTGGGTTTGAAGGATCCCTATTTGGTTCGAAGGATCCAGATATTTGAAAGATCTGGATCGAAGGATACCAGATATTTTAGAATCCTTCGAAAGATATCTTTCGATCTACACCATCTTTCAAAGGATCTGGTCAACTCGAAAGATCAATTGGTCAAATCCTTCGTTGACCAATCATCTTTCGACTGAGATGGTTGAATTTCGTTGACTTTCTTGACCATCTGATCTTTCGAGGGCCATTGCTTCCTCGAAGGATCAGATTTCCACCAACACACTTTGGATTTTTGGGAATTTCCAATTTACACCCTTCAAATTTTGGAGGTTTTTCAGAAATGACCATTTTGAAAAGTTGTCCGTTATGAAGTTTTGCAAAGGTTAGTTTTATGAAGTATCTCGGCTTGTCAGGTATCGGATCGAGCACCAACATCAGTTAATCAAAAATAATATTAAATGAAAAATCTTTTTGGATTTTGTGGTTTGATAAAATAAAAGGCAACAATTTTGATATCCTTTGAATGTTATCAAACGACATCACCGCTAATGTCGTGCTGATATGCACCAAACGACAAAACTGTTTAAAATAAAGCAGTAAGTAAATATGTACAAACACAACAATATTTTTGCGAGTTTCTGGCGAAGAGAATCATATCAGCTTGCGGTCTTTTGTCAAAACACATTTCCTTTAAAAATTCTTTTACAGAAGTTGATAAATATTCTACCACAATTACCGATATTGTTATCCACTTAAACTCAAACAATCAAGTGTAATCATAATACAATGAGATACGTTTAAGGTATGATTTATACTTACCGACCGGTGTTCATCCACTCACGACACATTCCCGTATCAAGGTATGCACGAGATTCATCATACTGGGGAGTATACCATTTATCATCCGTTTTTAACGTATATATATACAATGTGAACAAGTCACTTATTTGAGTTTGAAAACAAGCCCTATGTGATAGAATCACTTATTGATGAGGAACTTGAGTTTCAATGCATGAGGGCACAGGAGCAAGTCCGTGAACAGGTCAGTACTTCCGTACAGCAGAGAGACGAACTTGACTCCCGGATAAATGTGATATTTTATCACTTATTTTGTATGGACATGTGATTGTTTATCACTTATTGAGGTCGAATGCAGTATGAAATATGTACACGTATGTATGGTATCATGGAAGAACTTAGACTTTGTCTTTTATAGAAACAACCATGATACCCAGATGATAAACAGCATAAACCCCGAATATCTCAGAACCTTGGCAATCTATCAAACGAAATTTCGGTACCAAGACCATATGCCAATGAATGGTTCCCACGCGGTTTTCAGTCTGTTATGTTTATATCTCCTGCATATTTTAAAATGATCGTGAGTCTACCGGTACATCATTAGTAGAGCTACTTATCATTTTCTTTTCTTTTGATTTCTAGAAACATGTTTCAACCAACCTCTGATGTAATATCACTTTCCCTTATATTACCAAGAAACTCAATTTTTTTGTTTTTCTATTGTTTTTGTGTTTTTCTGAATTTTCTCCCCCTTAAATGCAGAAAGTAAATAAAATAAAGACATATTTTTGTATTTTTTGTGGTTTTTCAATGTTTTTGTATTTTTCTTGAAACTTTCTCCCCCTAAAATTCAAAAATAAAGAAAATGAAAAATATTTTTGGATTTTTTGGTTTTTAGAAAAATATTTACAAAAACGATTTCCTGATGTCGGTTACTCTTGCTTCACCTTAATGCCGTTTACCAAAAGTAAATAATCAAATCTTGATTTATCAAATGCTTTGGTAAAAAGGTCGGCACGTTGGTGGTCGGTATGAATATGAACCACATCGATAAGTCTCTTTTCAAAGCAATCATGTATGAAGTGATATTCAATATCGATGTGCTTCGTTTTTGAGTGCTGTACAGGATTTCTAGTGATCTGTAAGGCAGCTTCATTATCAACATAAATAGGAGTAGTTAGGAATTCAAAACCGTAGTCCCGCATCTGTTGTTGGATCCATAGAACCTGGGAGCAGCAACTAGACGCAGCAATGTATTCTGCTTCACATGTAGACGTAGCCACACATGTCTGCTTCTTGCATTGCCAAGTGACTAGGCGATTGCCTAAGAACTGACATCCTGCTGTAGTTGATTTTCCATCTTTCTTGCAGCCGCCGAAATCAGAATCACTGAAAGCTTTGAGATCGAAGTTATCATCCTTAGGGTACTATAACCCGGTGTCAGGGTAACTCTTCAGATAACGAAAAATCCTTTTGACAGCAACATAGTGAGAGACCTTCGGATTCGCTTGGTACCTAGCGAGAAGACAAGTTGGATACATAATGTCGGGTCTTGATGCGGTGAGATACATTAAGGATCCAATCATAGCACGATAAAGTGAAGAATCCACAGCATCCCCTTCTTCATCCGGAGTAATCCCGTGATTCTGCGGAAGAGGAGTAGAAATTGGCTTCGAATCGGACATCTGGAACCGGCTCAAGATGTCTCCGACGTACTTGGTTTGATGGATAAAAATTCCAGATTCGGACTGATTAACTTGCAAACCCAAGAAGAACGTCATTTCACCCATCGCACTCATCTCGAATCGATCTTGCATCACCTTTTAAAATTCCTTGCACAGCTTATCATCGGTAGAACCAAAGATAATATCATCGACATACACTTGTACCAACAGAAGATCTTCACCTTTTTCCTTGATGAAGAGGGTACAGTCGATCAAACCCCGTCTAAAACCATTGCTCAGCAGGTAGGTAGACAACGTTTCATACCAAGCCCGAGGTGCTTGATGAAGACCATATAATGCCTTGTTAAGTAGTAAAACCCTGTCAGGATGTAATGGATCTTCAAACCCCGGTGGTTGCTCGACATATACTTCCTCTTCGACTACTCCGTGTAGAAAAGCACTTTTAACATCCATCTGGTACACCTTGAATTTCTTGAAGGATGCGTAGGCTAGAAAGATTCTAATAGCCTCCAGACGAGCAACTGGTGCATACACTTCATTGTAGTCAATACCTTCAATCTGACTGAAGCCTTGAACCACTAACCTTGCTTTGTTTCGGACAACAATCCCACGGTCGTCCTTTTTGCACTTAAACACCCAGCGAGTTCCGATCTTCTTGTAGTTGTCGGGCCTATCAACCAATTTCCATACGCCCAACTTCTCGAACTGCTGAAGTTCTTCTTGCATGGCTTCCACCCAGGAATCATCTTTCAATGCCTCCTTCCAAGATTTAGGCTCTTCTTGGCTAACATAGCAGGCGAAAGACCAATCATTTTGTTGTCCCGATTCTCGTATCTCAGCATACAAGCCAGCATTTTCGTTGTTTCTGATTTGATTTCTTGTCCTTACACCACTGAGAACATCACCTATAATATTCTGCTGAGGATGAATGTTATGAATTCGGGTTTCAGAAACTGGAGGAATTTCAACATTTGACCTCAAGTTATTGATATTTAAATTCCCGATATCATTCTGAAGCTGGTGAGTTGTAGAAGATGATGCATTTTCTTCTTGGATAATTGGCGCAGACACTGGATCCGTTGCTTCTGAAGTACCTTGAACCGGACGCAGTGCTTCACCATCATTTGCATCAACATACTCCTCATCTTCCGATGACAAATTGTAATCGACAGCATCATTAAACACCTCATTTGAAACGAGATTGTTGACAGAAGAAGAAGCTTGTGAGTCAACAATGATTGGACGAGCTAACTGAGAGCCAGTCGCATTCTCGCTTTCAGACAACATTTGAGCAATTGCATTATCATCATCAAATGTCGGCAGATTAAATGAGTCGAAAAGACCATCATAATCGAACACCCATGGATCTCCAGAAGGCTTCGGAGGATTAGAATATCTTTGAACTCTTACTTCACCCCATTCTTCAATCCTTTTGGTAGTCAGGTTCCATACTCGCAGATTAGGAGTAGCATACCCAAGGAAGTAACCTTCGATAGCTTTGGCACCAAACTTCCCGTCAGGCTCAATCATGGTACATGGTGCACCAAAAGGTTCTAGATATTCCAAGTCAGGAGTCTTCTTGTGTAGGAGTTCGAAGCACGTTTTTCCATGTCTTTTCACTGTGAGAACCCTGTTTAACGTGTAGCAAGCCGAGGCAACAACTTCAGTCCAGAATCGAACTGGAAGCTGAGACTCAACCAACATGGTTCTTGCAGTCTCAATTAAGGTTCTGTTCTTTCTTTCAGCGACTCCATTTTGTTGTGGCGTGTACCGAGAGCTGTATTCATGAAGGATTCCTTTTGCAGTGCAAAACTCATCCATAACCCTGTTTTTGAACTCGGTACCGTTGTCGCTTCGAATTCGCCTCACCTTTAGATTATACAGATTTTCCAACAAGGTGATCAAATTCTTCAGAATCTCTGGAGTCTCACTCTTGTGGACCATGAAGTCAACCCATGAAAATCTTGAATAGTCATCAGTAACTACCAAGCAGAAAACTTCTCCGTGCACACTCTTGTGTTTGACTGGGCCGAAAAGGTCCATATGCAAACGCTCGAGTGGCATGTTGACAGTGTTAACCTTCTTCAATGGATGAGATTTCTTGGTCTGCTTTCCCTTTTGACATGGCACACAGACATCTTGAAGTTGAAAATTTTTCACATTAACACCTCTCACCAGATTGTTTTTGACTAGGTGATTCATTTCTCTGAGGTGAATATGACCCATTCGTCTGTGCCAAGAGATCGTCTCCTTTTCAGTGGCTTTTGAAATAAAGCAAGTAACTTGTTTGGACTGAGTTATTGCTTGGCTCATATCAAGGACATACAAATCATTAACTCTTGGTGCTGATAAGAGAATCCATTCAGCGGGAATCTTGAATCTTGGCTTTAGCACATAGCAACCGGCATCATCAAAATGCACGGTGAACTTTTTGTCGCAGATCTGAGAAACACTCAGGAGATTGTGATCCAACTGTTGCACATAATTGATTTTGTCGAAACTCACAATTCCATTTGAGATCATTCCCTCGCCGATGATATACCCTCCTTTGTCTCCAGCAAACGCAACATATCCTCCTCTTATACTTCGCACATCGAAAAGAAGACGATAGTCGCCTGTCATGTGCCTGGAAGCCCCACTATCAACAATCCAAAGACTATTAACAGTTCCTCCTGGAGCCGCCTGCACATACAACTAACATATCAGTTTGAGAGGGGGACCCAAGCCTTTGTGGACTTGGGTCGTCCTTGATCATCAAGGAAAGTGATTTCAATCACTTGATGATTAGGAAATAGAACCTCTGGTGCTCCCCCTGATTGAATTACCTGTTTTTGTTTCCAAGCTTGTTGTCCCTTACCAGTATTTGAATTAATTGTTTTTGCATTTACTGGTTTTATAGTTGTGGATTTAGCTTGTACAGGTTTTTCTTCTTTGACCTCTGATTTTAAGGCCTTCTCAATTACCTTTTGGTTCTTTTGTTTTAACTTCTTTTCCCTTTCTTTCAAGACACGTGGGTCTTGTTTCGGGGAAACCGGTTGTTTTTGGTAATTGGTTTCTTGGGGAGCACTCGTTTTTCCTTTCTGCAAGTATGGGCAGTATCTTACAATGTGCCCAACTGTGCCACATTCAAAACACATTCTCCGCTCTACAAACCTCGGAGAAACGTGTTGATGACCAGACGAAGAACCAGATACTGAACTTTGTGATCTAGATGTGCTTGGACCTAAGTCACATCCATTGGTGTGTTGGGTATAATTGTTCTCATCATTTCTCTTTAAAATTCTAACTTGTTTTATAAAATCAATGTTAGATTTATTTTGAAATGTTTCAAGTTTGTCCGTACCCTTTGATCCAACAAAGTTCAATTTCTGTTCTCTTTTCTTGACAGGAGCTCTTTTGTTTTGCACCCTTTGAACCTTAGGTTGCTCAACCTTAGATTGTGTAATTTTAGGTTGTGCAGCCTTAGGTTGAGTAGCCTTACACTGTTCAACTTTAGGTTGTTGAACCTTTGGTTGTTCAGTCTTAGGCTGCTGAACATTTGGTGCTTGAACATTCTTATTTTGAGCCTTCTTTCCCTGCACCTGGCCCTTACCCTTTCCTGAATTGACTTGTTGTTTTCGTCTCAACTGGTAGTTTTTGGTTTCCGTATTGTTTTCTAATTTGTTCACACGGAATTGGATCACATTGAGTGACTGTTACTTTTCCACCTTTGTTCCCCAAAAACTTATCAGTACATCCTTCAAAAATTTGCTCAATTAAATCTTGATTTACATGTTTAATTGGAAAACCTTTGTCAGAGTAGATTTTGCTATCTCCTTTGAGCGTATACAACAAGTTATTCCCTTCAGAGCTAACTACAAGGGATTTCATCGCTTTTGACATTTCAGTCTTACTCGGTTTCACTGGTGGATCACACAGAATGTGATTCTCGATAGGAATATCTGTTGTAACCGAGTTAGACTGCTGTTTCACAATTTCTTCAGATTCATCGTCCGAAGAATCAGCATCCTCGATAATGGGAGGACTTTGTTCCTTAACACACGATGTATCTGTCACGTTTTCAGATTCTGATTGACCTGAGGATGATGTACCAGTTGTGAACCCGAGGCCTGCTGCAAAGTCATCTAGACCGAGTGGCACAGTAGGTTCAAAACGGGGCATATCCTCGTCATTAGGCAACTTGGAATAATTGTGATTCATCGGGGGAGGGCATGATTTGTAACCAATACATTTTGCATCCCCCTTTTTCCTTTGAACATCAATAATGTGATCCAAAACATAGCGGGAATTGGAATAGCTTTCCAATTTCTGCTTGATTGTTTCACATTCGCATCGAGCTGTAGCTAACTCTACCATTTGTTTTTCAATTGTGTTAATCAAGTTATTATTAGCATGTTGTTTTCTCAAAACAGCCTTTTGAAGTTCAGAAACATCATGTTTTAATGACGCAATTGTTGCTTTAAACTCTTTTTCATTTCTTGTTAAAAACAAGTTAGCCTCAGTTGCTTTAGACAGATCAACAATCAATTCTTGATTGTGTTTGTGTGTGATTTCAAACAGACTTTCCTTTTCTGCATATTCTAGACATTTAGCACATTCAACAGCAGCAGAAATAGAGTCAGGTTTAGAATCACATACCTGAGAGGTTTGTCCTTCAACATGAGCCATAAAGGCTGTATGAAAAGAAAAAGATCCATCTTCAGAGAAAAATTGAGAAAGCTTCTCGGAAGTTCTAGCAGCTTTCTGGCAAAGAATAGATCTTCTCTTGCATAATGCTTCAGCATCAGCCAATAACTCATCAACCTCCAACGTGTTAACAAAAATGTAGCATAAAAACGTGTTCTAAACTAACCGGGTGTGTTACGGGAAGGTTTGGGTAACTTAAAATCTTGTTTGAAAAAGGTTTGCTAAATTCCGGCCAAACTTCCGGCTAAACTCCGTTGCTTGGCTGTGGATAAGAAGCTTTCTTTTTTGGGCAACTTTTCAAAGTCAAATCTGAAGTTGGTGAAAAGTTGGTGCAGAACATCCCTTCTGCCGAAAGTTGGTTCACCAACCACATCACCTTTTCATAAATCTGTCAACTTTTGTCAGTGTGTCAGACTCGTCGAAAGTTACCTTTCGAACTCGAAAGATCATCTTTCGATCAAGGAGGTTCGATAGATACCCATCCTTCGAACATCTTTCGAAGTCAGTGAGTAATCTTTCGAGCCAAGGAATCTTTTCGAAAGATACATCATTCGAGCTACTGTTACATTTCGAAAGATAAGGATCCTTCGTGTAGGAGAATCTTTCGAAGTTACTGTTCGAAACTCAACAGTGATCTTTCGAACACTGTTGATCCTTCGAACAAGTGTTATCTTTCGGCCAGTGTTATCTTTCGAGTCTTATCTGTTTAAGCTTAACAATTTGTGATATTTCAGGTCTTTCGATCCTTGATCCTTCGGCAGTTTGTTATCCTTCAAAGTTTTAACATAGTTTGTGAAAATTATTTTTTTTTTAAAATCAATTTTCACCTAATATATTAAATATAAAATGGGAACAAACGGTCAATGGGATCCATCTGCGTGGACTACAACAACTTTGACTCCACAGTCATCATCTACGCAATCATCAGCCACGCAATCTGCGCCAGAGTTCAACAAAACTGCATGGATGCAGGCTATTGCCCCACCTCAAGCTGCAATGATAACTGCAAATCAATGGGCATTGGTCACAAATCAAAGCAGCAGCATTCAAGCAATGATGCAGAACGACAGTGAAACTGGTACAAGCACAAAACCGCCAAAGCTTAATCACATCAATGATTGGGGATGGTGGAAAGAAAGGTTGAGAACTTATGTTCAGGGGCAAGGTCAAGATTTATGGATGTGTTTCTTTACTCCATTTGAAAACGAGTTGGAAGTTGCAGGATCGAATCCAGAAACTTACAGCACAATGTCTGATGATGATAAGAAGAAATTTGAGTTGGAAAAGAAAGCATTCATGATTCTCACGCAAGCTCTTCACAGAGACATATACCACCAGTTCGTTTACTGTACAACTACTAAAAGCTTGTGGGATATGCTCACGTTACGGTGTGAAGGAAATGCTCAATCGAGGAAGATCAAGCAAGAGTTGCTAAAGAAAGAATTTGAAGGTTTCACGTGTATGGAGAACGAGGGTTTGGCAGAATTATCTACAAGATTTCATCATCTGTTGAGTGAAATGTTTGCCTTCAGAGTCACTGCCACTCCACAAGAAATGGTGAAGAGATTTGCTGATGGCTTACCAGCAAAGTGGAGCAGTTATCTTGAGATCCTAAAGGAAAACGGTGTTCTGGACACAATCACCGTTTATGAGCTAATACAGAAATTGGAAAACAAAGATGTGGAAGAAAAGCTCAAGGCGAAAAGAACAATCACTCCTCAGAATCCAGAGATGTATTTTGGGATTGCAGGTGGTATTACTGGAGAAAAGCCAGCTTCTCAGCATGCTAAGCTTCAAACAGCGTTCATCTCCAACACCGGACCTTCAACAGCAAATCAATTTGATCCTTCAGCATACACAATGATGTATTCAAGACCAGATTCTTCTTCTCAACAACAACAACAACAGACAGCTCAACAATTCACACCACCGCCTTTCTTGGATCCAAACAGAGCTCAACAGCAACAACCACAACAGCAAGGATTTAATGGAAGTTCTTCAAGCTTTCAAGCTACTTCCAATCCGAACACTGTCAGATTGGACACTTCAAACTTTTCAAAAGTCAGTGTCGAGATAGCCAAGGAGCATATGGAGATGTTGAACACCTTGGTTAGTGCTTACTGTGGGTTGGTTGCAGGTCAGATTGGAAATATCAATCTAACCAACGAAGATTACCAGCAAGTTGATAAAGAAGAGTTTGAGATGATGGATATCAAATGGGCTCTTGCTAGTGCTATTCGAAGAGCAAAGGAATTTATGGAGAGAACGGGGAGAACCAACTTGGAAAGCAACAACAACACCAAGTATGGTTTTGATAAGAATGCTGTCACCTGCTTCAACTGTGGTGAAAAGGGTCATTTCAAGCGGGAATGTCAGAAGCCACCCAAGCAAGGCAATCAGAATCCTTTCAGGAATCAAAGACAGCCTCAGCAACAACAGAACAATTCTGACAGACAAATAGTTCTCGTGGGAGGAAATACATCTGGATCCACAAACTCTAATCCCCACAGAGGATTAGTTGTTCAAGCTGATGAGATTTGTAACTGGAATCTTCAGCTTGGTGAAGGAGGAAATGGTGGAACAGCATGTTATGCTAAGGTTGTTGAAAAGGTTGAAGAACCCGTGTCTGCTGGTGAATCTTCAGAAGATGAAGATAGCTCGGGTTATAGTGGAAGTTTGGATGGGGAATCACTTGATGCTGGTGATTTATCAAGTGAGGCTTTAGACTTGGAGGTTGATGAGTTATTGGCTGATGCTGAAGCATTATGCAAGAGAAGATCTATTCTTTGCCAGAAAGCTGCTGGAACTTCCGAGAAGCTTTCTCAATTTTTCTCTGAAGATGGATCTTTTTCTTTTCATACAGCCTTTATGGCTCATGTTGAAGGACAAACCTCTCAGGTATGTGATTCTAAACCTGACTCTATTTCTGCTGCTGTTGAATGTGCTAAATGTCTAGAATATGCAGAAAAGGAAAGTCTGTTTGAAATCACACACAAACACAATCAAGAATTGATTGTTGATCTGTCTAAAGCAACTGAGGCTAACTTGTTTTTAACAAGAAATGAAAAAGAGTTTAAAGCAACAATTGCGTCATTAAAACATGATGTTTCTGAACTTCAAAAGGCTGTTTTGAGAAAGCAACATGCTAATAATAACTTGATTGACACAATTGAAAAACAAATGGTAGAGTTAGCTACAGCTCGTTGCGAATGTGAAACAATCAAGCAGAAATTGGAAAGCTATTCCAATTCCCACTATGTTTTGGATCACATTATTGATGTTCAAAGGAAAAAGGGGGATGCAAAATGTATTGGTTACAAATCATGCCCTCCCCCGATGAATCACAATTATTCCAAGTTGCCTAATGACGAGGATATGCCCCGTTTTGAACCTACTGTGCCACTCGGTCTAGATGACTTTGCAGCAGGCCTCGGGTTCACAACTGGTACATCATCCTCAGGTCAATCAGAATCTGAGAACATGACAGATACATCGTGTGTTAAGGAACAGAGTCCTCCCATTATTGAGGATGCTGATTCTTCGAACGTTGAATCTGAAGAATTGTGAAACAACAGTCTAACTCGGTTACAACAGATATTCCTATCGAGAATCACATTCTGTGTGATCCACCAGTGAAACCGAGTAAGACTGAAATGTCAAAAGCGATGAAATCCCTTGTAGTTAGCTCTGAAGGGAATAACTTGTTGTATACGCTCAAAGGAGATAGCAAAATCTACTCTGACAAAGATTTTCCAATTAAACATGTAAATCAAGATTTAATTGAGCAAATTTTTGAAGGATGTACTGATAACTTTTTGGGGAACAAAGGTGGAAAAGTTACAGTCACTCAATGTGATCCAATTCCGTGTGAACAAATTAGAAAACAATACGGAAACCAAAAACTACCAGTTGAGCGAAAACAACAAGTCAATTCAGGAAAGGGTAAGTGCCAGGTGCAGGGAAAGAAGGCTCAAAATAAGAATGTTCAAGCAGGCTCAAAATAAGAATGAAAAGAAAAAGATCCATCTTCAGAGAAAAATTGAGAAAGCTTCTCGGAAGTTCCAGCAGCTTTCTGGCAAAGAATAGATCTTCTCTTGCATAATGCTTCAGCATCAGCCAATAACTCATCAACCTCCAAGTCTAAAGCCTCACTTGATAAATCACCAGCATCAAGTGATTCCCCATCCAAACTTCCACTATAACCCGAGCTATCTTCATCTTCTGAAGATTCACCAGCAGACACGGGTTCTTCAACCTTTTCAACCACCTTAGCATAACATGCTGTTCCACCATTTCCTCCTTCACCAAGCTGAAGATTCCAGTTACAAATCTTATCAGCTTGAACAACTAATCCTCTGTGGGGATTAGAGTTTGTGGATCCAGATGTATTTCCTCCCACGGGAACTATTTGTCTGTCAGAATTGTTCTGTTGTTGCTGAGGCTGTCTTTGATTCCTGAAAGGATTCTGATTGCCTTGCTTGGGTGGCTTCTGACATTCCCGCTTGAAATGACCCTTTTCACCACAGTTGAAGCAGGTGACAGCATTCTTATCAAAACCATACTTGGTGTTGTTGTTGCTTTCCAAGTTGGTTCTCCCCGTTCTCTCCATAAATTCCTTTGCTCTTCGAATAGCACTAGCAAGAGCCCATTTGATATCCATCATCTCAAACTCTTCTTTATCAACTTGCTGGTAATCTTCGTTGGTTAGATTGATATTTCCAATCTGACCTGCAACCAACCCACAGTAAGCACTAACCAAGGTGTTCAACATCTCCATATGCTCCTTGGCTATCTCGACACTGACTTTTGAAAAGTTTGAAGTGTCCAATCTGACAGTGTTCGGATTGGAAGTAGCTTGAAAGCTTGAAGAACTTCCATAAAATCCTTGCTGTTGTGGTTGTTGCTGTTGAGCTCTGTTTGGATCCAAGAAAGGCGGTGGTGTGAATTGTTGAGCTGTCTGTTGTTGTTGTTGTTGAGAAGAAGAATCTGGTCTTGAATACATCATTGTGTATGCTGAAGGATCAAATTGATTTGCTGTTGAAGGTTCGGTGTTGGAGATGAACGCTGTTTGAAGCTTAGCATGCTGAGAAGCTGGCTTTTCTCCAGTAATACCACCTGCAATCCCAAAATACATCTCTGGATTCTGAGGAGTGATTGTTCTTTTCGCCTTGAGCTTTTCTTCCACATCTTTGTTTTCTAATTTCTGTATTAGCTCATAAACGCTGATTGTGTCCAGAACATGAATGCTTTCTTTTCCAACTCAAATTTCTTCTTATCATCATCAGACATTGTGCTGTAAGTTTCTGGATTCGATCCTGCAACTTCCAACTCGTTTTCAAATGGAGTAAAGAAACACATCCATAAATCTTGACCTTGCCCCTGAACATAAGTTCTCAACCTTTCTTTCCACCATCCCCAATCATTGATGTGATTAAGCTTTGGCGGTTTTGTGCTTGTACCAGTTTCACTGTCGTTCTGCATCATTGCTTGAATGCTGCTGCTTTGATTTGTGACCAATGCCCATTGATTTGCAGTTATCATTGCAGCTTGAGGTGGGGCAATAGCCTGCATCCATGCAGTTTTGTTGAACTCTGGCGCAGATTGCGTGGCTGATGATTGCGTAGATGATGACTGTGGAGTCAAAGTTGTTGTAGTCCACGCAGATGGATCCCATTGACCGTTTGTTCCCATTTTATATTTAATATATTAGGTGAAAATTGATTTTAAAAAAAAATTAATTTTCACAAACTATGTTAAAACTTTGAAGGATAACAAACTGCCGAAGGATCAAGGATCGAAAGACCTGAAATATCACAAATTGTTAAGCTTAAACAGATAAGACTCGAAAGATAACACTGGCCGAAAGATAACACTTGTTCGAAGGATCAACAGTGTTCGAAAGATCACTGTTGAGTTTCGAACAGTAACTTCGAAAGATTCTCCTACACGAAGGATCCTTATCTTTCGAAATGTAACAGTAGCTCGAATGATGTATCTTTCGAAAAGATTCCTTGGCTCGAAAGATTACTCACTGACTTCGAAAGATGTTCGAAGGATGGGTATCTATCGAACCTCCTTGATCGAAAGATGATCTTTCGAGTTCGAAAGGTAACTTTCGACGAGTCTGACACACTGACAAAAGTTGACAGATTTATGAAAAGGTGATGTGGTTGGTGAACCAACTTTCGGCAGAAGGGATGTTCTGCACCAACTTTTCACCAACTTCAGATTTGACTTTGAAAAGTTGCCCAAAAAAGAAAGCTTCTTATCCACAGCCAAGCACCGGAGTTTAGCCGGAAGTTTGGCCGGAATTTAGCAAACCTTTTTCAAACAAGATTTTAAGTTACCCAAACCTTCCCGTAACACACCCGGTTAGTTTAGAACACGTTTTTATGCTACATTTAGTTTAGAACACGTTTTTATGCTTCAGCATCAGCCAACAGGTGGTAAACTAGAGTTATTCATGCTACATTTTTGTTAACGAAGGACGTTCAGGATTATTAGTGGTCCAATAAGATGATTGATAAATTAGTAGGGCCAAAAATGGTCAACTATGGTTGTTCATATTCCATTGCTATCAATAAAGGGCGCTAGGATGACCAATGGTCCATTAGGGTGATTGAAGGGTCAATTGGGGACTATGATAGTCAACTGGGTTGTTCGTGTTCTATCGTTGTCAACGAATGGCGTTTAGGATGATCAATGGTCAATGGGTTGATTAAGGCAACTAACGGTCAACTAGGGTTGTTCATTCTTCATTTTTGTCAATGAAGGGCATTAAGGATGATCAACGATCTATTTGGATGATTGATGGACCAATTAGGGCCAGTAATGGTCAACTAGGATTGTTCATGCTACATTAGTGTTAATGATGGCTGTTAGGATGATTAATGGTCCATTAGGATGATTGACAGATCAATTTTGGATAGTGGTGGTTAACTAGGGTTGTTCATGCTACATTTTTGTTAACAAAGAACATTCAGGATGATTAGTGGTCCAATGGGATGATTGATAGGTCAATTAGGGCTAAAGATGGTCAACTAGGGTTGTTCATATTCTATTATTATCAATAAAGGGCGTTTAGGATGATGAATGGTCCATTAGGGTGATTGATGGGCCACTTAGGGACAGTACTAGGGTTGTTCATATTCCATTATTGTCAACGAAGGGCATTTAAGATAATAAATGGTTTATTAGGATGGTGGATGGGCCAATAGGGCTAGTGATGCTCAAGTGGGGTTGTTCATGCTACATTTTTGTCAATGGATGGCGTTAAGGATGATCAAAGCTCCCTTAGAATAATTGATGGACCAACTAGGGCCAATAATTTCCAACTAGGTTTGTTCATGCTACATTAGTGCCAATGAAGGTTGTTTAGAATGATTAATGGTTAATTAGGATGCTTAATGGATCAAATAGGGAGAATGGTGGTCAACTAGGGTTGTTCATGCTAAAATTTTGTTTATAAAGGGCATTTAAGATGATTAGTGGTCCACTAGGATGCTTGATAGGTTAATCAGAGCATATGGTGATCAATTAGGGTTGTTCATGTTCGATTATTGTCAACGAATAGCGTTTAGGATGATCAATGGTCCATTATGATGGTTAATGGGCCAATTAGAGCCAGTGATGGTCAACTAGGTCAAGCTGGCAACCCAAAACAACCGTTTTTATTATCTTGGTTACGTCGCATCGAACACGTGTTGATATCACTTCAAACATATTATGACTTTATTTTTTGAGTTTAATATTTTGGTTGTTAGCAATACCTCATTTTCGTTTTCTATATCGATTGCTAGTTATACTTGATTCCGATAGTATAAGTTTTAATTTGTCTCAGGATTGCCGTAGTGAGTGTTGGGACTGTAACGAACCGAATTGTTACCAACTGAATTTCAATACCGTAATGAACTAAACTGATATCGGCCTATTTTTTTGCCACGGAGCGTGGGGGAATCCCGCTTGTTCTAACTATATGTCTTTTATCGTAGTTAAATATAGTATAATTTTCTTCTCATTTTATTTGTGTTTTTAAACTTAACACATATTTTCTACAAATAATTTAAATATCTTACACAAAAAAAAAATTTAATTTAATTTTAATTTGAACAGACCCAAATATTTTGATACTCCCTAGCCTTTATTATATGTTCCCTCATAATAACATTTGTCATTAAAATAAAAATATATATGTTCCCGCCTTAATATTCAGATTTCCCCAATTTAACTTCCCAAAAATTTAAATCGGTTACCGCCCTTCTTCTTCCGCCATATACTTCTTTTTCAATATATCTTATTCTTCCTCATTCTTCTCTATTTCCAGTCGACCATCCCTTCTTCTCACCCAAAATACGACCAAAATTTTAGTTAAATAATGGCAACAACGATGGAGGTGGTTATAAGGTATGCTTCACACTTACGACCTATTAAGTGGGTCTAATTTATTTGTTTCATTGTTCTTTACTTCTTTTTATCCATTTAAATGCTATAAAGAAATTATTCTTTTTTGAGTAAACTTCTGTTTTTGTAACACCTCGTAAATTTGTGTCCAGTAATGTACTGACACGTGTACATACTCCCAATTGTGCCTAATGTTGGCCAGGAGGGACTAATTTTACCAAACATTGAAAGTTTGAATGTGGAGAGACTAAAGGTGTCAACATGCTGGAACTATGCCAATGAGTGACCCTTTACGGATCGCAAGCTTGATGTTATACGATCATGTCCATACTCTCAAATTACCATTTTTGACTATATATGAAAGTTAGAATGTGAAGGGACTAAATGTGGAAACTTGTGAGTTTTTCTGAATTTGGTCGTCGTATGCGGACCGTAGGCTATAAGCCTCTACGGTCCATAAAGGACCTGGAAAACCTGGTGAGCCCCAATCCTCGACGAACCGCAAAGGGTATACCCCTATGGTCCGTAAAGAGGTGCCAGCGACAGGTTTACCACTTTTCAAAACCATTTGCTGCATGGCTGCTATTGCCACATTGGGGGACATGTGTACTGATCTCTATCACCCTCCTAACACCTGTGTTCATCTGATCTAACCTCCACAAGTATAAATAGAGGTGTTTTGCAACACTTGAACTTGCACCTCTTCTTTATATCATTCTATATCCCTCTCTGGAAGTTCCTGGTCCTTAGGAGCATCCAAATCAGTCTTATTTTGTCCAAGGATCACTTGTAAGTGTTCATCTCTTTAGCATTTCATTTTATAGGCTTTCTAAGCCAAAAGTCAAGCAAATTCGATATTTGCTTTGACTTTCGGTTTAGATCATTATGGTCCAGCCATTGTTCGAGTCGAACATGGCTATGTGATCGTAATTAGGTAGGTGTTAATCCCTCAAAAGGGCACCTCTTGAAAATCACGTTAACTTGGTCAATTGACGGGTCAAAGTTTTAATATTTAAAAAGTCAAAGGGTTAGTTTTTGTAAATGTTATAATCTGATTATGTGAATGTTATAAACTATGTTTTGACACTTAAACAAGTTGGTAATTAATATTAGAACATGTATGAACATGTTCAGCCCGTCAATTCCAGTTTTAAGGTCGGTTCGCAACCAAAAGTCGAGCAGTTTGGCTTCTGCTTTGACTTTCGATTCTGACCGGATTTAGCTTAGTTAGCTACTTAATTAAAGTTGCATTATGATCGTATTATAATGTAGCATAACGCTCTGAGGTTATATTACATGATCATAATCAGATTCTGAGTTTATATGCAAGTTTCTATATTATGCCAACTTTGACCAAAATGCCCTTTTTGCAATAAACAAGGTTTTAATCAACAGCGAACTTGAAAATGATTTACCTACTGATATGTTAATGTAATTAACATATTTTGATATTATGAAACTGATCATAACCTGAGTTTTGATACAAGATCGCAAATTATGTTATTTAATGACCAAAACGCCCTTTTGGCGCATAGTATGGTTTTAAACCATAACTATCAATCAAAACTTAATACCTACTGATATTATAACATATTTAGAATGTTTTCACAGTAGGTACTTGATCATAACTCAGATTTTTAAGTAAGTTCTCAAACTATGTGTGTAATGACCAAAATGCCCCTACGGTGCATAGTTTGGTCTTAAATCATAAAACCCATACATGTTTGATTACTTACTGATATTATATCATAAATAAAGTATTTTTACAGAATGAACATGTTCATAATATCAGTTTATACGCAAGTTGTTATATTACGTCGCATAATGACTAAAATGCCCTTATGAGACATATTTTGATTTTAAAACCTTAATGGTCATATAAGTTGATAACCTACTGATGTTACAACTTATTTAAATTATATTGGCATATAGAACTTGTTCATGACTCATCCGGTTACCCGATATCGCTTATACGCATACCGTTAAGCTTATGTAACTAGTTTACGTAAGTTTACCGAAACGGGTCAAACCTTATCATTTTTACTTCAAATTCCAGAATGTATATTGTTTACCCATATTATACAAGTCTTAGTGATTGTTGGGTTTAAACCACATTGTATTCCGGTCATCGCTTAATCAAGAGTATCGTACCGTTTTTGATATTTTAAGTTAACCGGTCCAAGTCTACGACTTGAATAGGACCCGTTGACATTCTAATTGGTTATTTATACCATCATTCCAGACTAGGGACTTTCGGTAAATTGAAACCTACCTTAGTTAATTGATTAACGGCTGATCCGTTTAAAATTCTTGCATATTAAGATGGGTTTTAGCCCAGGTAAATACTCTTAACCTATTTTCCCTATACGGGCTTGGGATACAGTAAATTATTACCACTTAGTCGGGTACGGGATCATATGTCAGATTGTGACTACAAAATCCTCATAACCCGTTTTAATCTGTTTTTTCTGATAACTTAAACATTGGGGGTTGACGCGACCGTGTCCTGGATATCCTTGACTCGTTTAAGTTGCTAATGGCCACGACCGAGCACGGGGTATAGGCATACACCTGACAGATGCTAATATAAAATGTTTTTCTTACCCACTAGTTGGGGATAACCCCTTAGTAGGTTTAAGTGGCATGTCGTTCAATCATGTCTCGGTGTTTAGTACTGGGCCCCATATGTATTAACAGGCATGTAAAACTGTATACAAGATCATTTGGAATTGTCCCAAGTTATTTATAAAATCATGTGCCTTGTGCACTTAAAATGATTTTGAAAATGTTTTCAAAATGAGTCGGTTGATTGTATTTACCAGTGTAAATTGACATATTTTCAAAAGACTAAGTTACAGGTGAAAGGATTACATAAATAGGCTGGAAGTTGCTCGGTAATGCTAGAAGAGGAATTTGGAACTCCTTTGCATAAAGCCTAGTAGTCTGTTGATCTCCTTTTTGTACATTTTACGATCCGCCTATGGATCTTTATTACAAAGAAGTCTGTATTATTATTTTTGAACATTTGGATACTTAAGTTTGTAATAATAATTTAACTCCAAGACTTTCGTTGTGCTATCTGTGTTTGTGTCTATGATGATACCAATCTTACGTCACGATACTCCCCACCAGGGCCCACCGGGATGTGTTGTAAATATCGGGGTGTGACAGGTTGAGTGAATTAAACACTAGCCTTTTGTGTTTAATCTTAAATGACACAGTAGCATATTCGTTAGACTTTCTGAGTCTAGGCAATGACCTAGGATTAACTCTTATCCTTATTAAGTTTATATATATTGTTTTCTTTGTTTTTGATAGGTAACTAAATATGCCGCCAATATACCATGGAATAGGACGAGGCAAAGGTCCAATGAGGGGAGGACCTTCGGGACACATACCTTCCCACTCTCATGATTCAGAACCTTGTCAAGATTGGGGAAACTCCTACTCCTCAGCGAGACATTCTGTCTCACTCGACTCGTCACCTTCATACCATCATTCTTATAATTCACAACATTCCCATTCCCATCATTCATCACACCATTCTCATTCGCATTCATTCAATAGGTCTTTTGACCCAAATCAATACATAAACACCCCTCCAGCTGCACAGAACTAGTTGGACCAAAACATGGAGCCGGATGAAGATCCAGATCCAGTGATGCCACCCTCGGGTTCACCTGCGCACCCCATTGAAATTTCAAGTGGTTCCGCTTCTTACGCGGGGTCACCTTTTCAATGTCCTAAAGAATGGGACTAGTATTGGAACCAATTTACATTTGAATACACACCCTCGTACCATTCTCCTTCACCGCCTCTGCCACATCCACAAGAGGGCGTGCACGTGGAACCAGTGGACCAACTGCAACCACCGCCAGCTATGGAACAACCGCAACCACCTCCTGAGCCACCAAGGAGAAAACGTGGTGCGCGCATGTCCATGTGTTTAGGACCGCGGTCAAGCCCGCTACCACCATTACCACCTACTTACCCTCCTATCCCTGAGGACCCACAAATGGGTGGGCCCTTAAACACTACGGCTGTGGTTGATCCGACGCCGACAACATTTGCTCAACCACCACCGCCATTGGGTATTGACAACCCAATTCCTACGTATCCAGCTACGTCTGGATACAATCCTTTTGAACCGTCTCCGCTGATAGGTTTTAACTACAAGGCGCCACAGTACGACCCTTATATGCAAGCGGTCGCACAAAATGCTTACTACCCGTCTTCCTTTCCACCTGCTTACCCACCTACTGGATATCCAAATTATGGGTACCAGTATCCTGCTGTGCCTCAGCCCCAACCACTGCCACTGCAACAATTAGAGGCCATTAACCAGACCTTGGAAAGAGTGGAAAACGTTCAGCGTAAGGCTGAGAAAAATGAGAAGAAGACAGGTAAGTTCTTCAAGAAACTCACCAAGCTGATCAAGGGAAAGAAAGACGAATGAAGACTTTCTTTATTTATCATGTATTGTACTTGTTTAATTTCCAAAAGTCCCTGTGTCAACATGTATTTCCTTTTAGTCTCTGCGTGGACATGTATTTCCTTTTAGTCACTATGCGGACATGTATTTTCTTTTAGTGCCTGCGTGGACAATTAGTTTAATTTATTTCAAAGTCCTGTTTAAGGAAAGTATTGTAATTTTCTATCATTTAATGAAAATTTTGGAATTATTTATATGTATTCATTATATTCTTTTCAAGCGAGCATCTCGATTTTAATTCAAACTTTATCGATCCGCTCAATAATTCCAAAAGATCTTCTTTTTGACCAGCCAATTGGCAATGCCCATATTATTTGGCAACTTTAAATGATAGTTAAGGATGAATAGCCCTTCTATCAAGATAGTTAAGGAAGAATAACCCTTCTATCCAGAGGTGGTGAACTATGTTCAAGCCTCAAAGCCTTTATGGTCAAATGTGACCATAGCTTTATTATTCAACCATTAAGACAATTATTCTTTGTTAACATTCAAGTAATGTTAACACTTCTGGCAGTGTGACTTGAGAAACCACACTAGCCGTCAAGGTAATGGGCTACGTCCAAGCCTTATAGCCTATATGATCAGATTAGATCATGGCTAATATCATGTTGCAGCCCCGACCCCTACCCCGGGAGCGTGAGCCGCGAGAACGCAGAGCGGGTGGTATCGGTGTTTATTAATTTGGTAGCGGAATATAACATCATGACCGTAGTTAGGAAATAGTTTCAGAGTTTAAAAACACCAAACTTTTATAATAAATAAATGGGATAAAACCCAAGTTTCATTAACATTACATTTACAGGGATGAACCTCCTTTTATTTAGGTAACTTTTTATAGCCATTTCTTTAAGCCTTCAGTGCTCCCCTGCTGGCTTCTATTAGCTTCACATTAAGTTTCCTGAAACACGCTTTAAAAAGATTTTATCAGCAAGAAATACTGGCGAGTGCATCCCAGTTTAATCATAACAACTTTTATAACTTTACAGTATTGAGAGCGATTACAATATTTATATCTACCAATATACTCATTCAGTATTTATCATGTTGGCAGTTCCACGACCGTGTTCATGTTGCTCATTGGCTAACTCATTGTCCAATGGTAACGAATTACTAGTAGTGTATACAAAACCCCACATACCGGCAACAATTGTAGAATACATAGACTCAATCACTGTTAAGTATAATTGAAAACATTTGAGGTTTTGGTAAAACAGTTTGGTAGAAAAAGAGAATGACTCACTTTGTAAACTTAGGTAATACTATAGCTTCCTGATGATTCTCCTGATTGTTTTCTATTAAAACAAACAATGCAGACGTGTTAGTAAGATAACCCAAATCACATCGATGAAGGATAGATATAGTCAACGAAATTACGTGTGTTGACACATATAGTAGAAAAGCTTTGTATTATGATACGGGTGTTTAGTAACGTTGACATTACTAACTTTTGTGAATGTCTTAATAGAAGGACACTTGCATTTAAAGATGACAAGGGTTGAACAAATTACGGATATGATAGAGGAACGACCCGAAGTATGACAAGAGGAGCATGCTCACCAAGGACTAAATCGCGTAACGACCGCGAACAAGGTTAATGGCAAGGAACGCCCGTCGGGGCAAGCATTACCAGGTACACACTTTCAAATATAATCGCACAAATAGCAATATGCAACAAACGTGTAGAGAATGATTGTTGCATATGTAAATTAGAAGCTTGGAAAACCTGAATAGAATACCTATCCAGGATATTATTTCCAAGAAAACTGAATAGAGGCGTTACTTACATGGGGTGTAATGTGAATATTATAGAAGGTCATGTATATCAGGTGTTGATCGCTTACTCTGGCCAAGTAAGTAGTGAACACGTGGTACCATGAACTTTTATGATGGACATACTTACATCTGATGTAGTAAGGACGGGGTTAGTGGGGCAAATTAAAAAGATACCCAAATAAGTTAAAGAAGTAAAAATGTTTGATGGTAAACGTAAATGCAAGTCGGATGACGGAAGTGTATTACGTTAGAATAACGAGCCCGAGAGAAGGGACAAAGATTAAAGTAAATGAAAACACAAACCAACTCATGTGAATGCTAAGGCATAGGGGATAAAGTTTGAATGTCGAAAGTGATGAAATTCACACAGACAAGTCAAAGGGGTAGAATAAAAGAATAAGGACTTGACTAAATAAAAGCGAATGAATTTCGCTAAGACGATCAAATAAATTAAGATGATGTCTAAAACCATATAAGAATGGTTACTTGATGATTACTTCGGTAAAGATACTCGATGGATGGGTAGGATTTTGAAAGTATGCGTAAACCAAGAGACGGGAACGCGAAATAGAAAGTCAAAGGACTCGGATTAAGAGTCATGACTAAAAGACGATTAGAATTTGCAAATAGAAATTTTGATAACTACGTTCAACTATTTTAAAGTTGAATGGGTCGAATGAAGAATGAAGTTTGACGTTCATGAGTAATGAAATCTCACACGAATAAGTCAGATGAGATAAATAAAGTATAAAAGCTTGGTAGTGCAAGTAAGCGCAAACCGAATAATGGAAGTGCGAAATAATAAAGAACCCAGGTAACGGGTAGTAAAAAAGTATAGGGAAGAACCGGGTAACGGTAAGCGTAGGACAAACCGACGTGTAAAGGACGTTAGAAGTCATAAAGTCGGAAAGATAATTTGAAAGAAAATAAATGTAGCCTTAGACTACGGTCAAGGTTAAATGAAATCCAAAAAGCAAAAGTAAATGATTCTAAACATAAAAAGGAGTGCTTTGACGCCATGTACATATATAAACATATATACATTTGAATAAAACTCGAATAAGCAATGATCTACGGGATCATCACAACCTACAGATTAAGGGTAGTGTTAAGGTCTACTGGACCAAAAAGACTTTTGGGTCACAAACAGAAAGAAACAAATTTTAGGGTCTCACCCTAAAAAGGTGGAAATCTAAAGAGATAGTCTACGGGACTAAGTGAAAGAACCTACGGGTTATTTGGGTAAAGTGTGGAAAACTAGTTACAGTTCTCCATGTAAAATAATAACGGTCAGGAATAAAACTTAGACGGAAACTCCTAGACATGAGAGAAAAAGACGTAAGACAGAGAAAATGTAAACTAAAAATATGTTTTTAGTCAAAAGCAGCGTTCTAACAAACATAAGTAGTATGAGGGGATTTAGAAAATCTTGAACACACATAAGGCCGGAGATGGCAAATAGTATTCCCGGATGACGGGGTATGAAGTGACGGCGACTAATTAGTCTAGCCGGTAAAACTAATCAAAGTTAAGAAAATTTCCTGACAAATACAAAGCGCTTGTTAATATAAGACAAGCGCGGGATAATTATATTAACAAACTGATGAGACTAAGTGATCAAGTGACGACTCAGTTAAAGGGGTGCAAGGGAGAAGAAATAAGAGGTTAAAGCCTTGGTCGGTGAGGGCTTACATACAAAAAAGGGGGAAAAGACAAGAAAGACACTGAAAGAATGAGTATCATAAAAACGAAGCTAAGTTCGTTTAGTCTAAAAATTAAAAGAACTATGTAAATAAGGTTTCGGGGACGAAACCTCTTTAAGGAGGGTAGACTTGTAACACCCCAAAAGCGGGTTTGGTAATTAAACCCCGTTAATACTAAAGAGCGGGTAAAACACCGTTATCAGTAAAGGTTTACCCGGAAATTATTAGGATTTAAATAAATAAGCCTAATAATAAATAAAAAGAGAGCAAACGATTTGAGAAGACAAAATAAAATGGATAAAAGGCCCGAGTTAGCGGAACTTAAAATAAACGGGTTAGAACTCCCGGGACTCACTAAGTTAACTAGGGGTAATTAACCTAGTTAATTATTTGTTTAAAAACAATAAAAAAGCATGGACTAATATGCTTTTTATAAACCATGGATAATTGAGGGACCAAAGTTGGACAATTTCAAAATGACATTATTAAAACAAAAATTAAACACTAAACGCACACTTAAGTGTGTGTTCAGTCGATCAAAACACAGGGGCGAATAAGGATTCCCCACCAAACCCTAGTTCTTGACAAATTGATCAAATTGAAGGCTCTAATCAGTTCCAAATCGATTTTCAAGCATGGATTAGTGATCTCCTCTGAAAAAAGGGTCACGAGGTATGTAAATTTCATAGAAAAAGTTTCATCTAAATTTCTGGATGAACATAAGAAGTTCGAAATTTATGTTGCATGATTGTTGTAGGGATGAATTTGAAGTGAAATAGTGCCTAGGAATAAACCCTAGTCATTAGATTGATGAAATTATGCTCAATACTTGTAAATTCCATAATCACCAATGTAGGTGATTAGTGGGTTTTGTAGAAACATGATAAACCCTAGGATTAGGATGGTTATTCTAGTGTTATTTGAGTTATTGAAAGCTGAATTCAAACAACTTCTGATCAGAATTTACAACCGAGTTGTATTGGCTGTAACCTGGACAAGACGTGACAAAAACATGTGTTTCTTGAGTCTAAAATGTAATTCCAGGAAATATCTTTAAAACCCCACTGGAATCGCATTTTTTCGATGAAAATTAGCGTTTTATGAATTTTTCCGTCTCGAAGGTTCAAGCTGCGTTTTCTGGCAGAATTTGCAACCCATTACGAATGTCATAACTAAATTTAGGAATTTAGTTATGATCTCAAATTTTCACTGTAGGTGGTTTTAAGTGATTAGAAAAATCACTAATTGGAATTTCGTCAATCGGATAAACGAGGAATTTTAAAGAAATTTTTCCGTAAGCTGCAGTCAAAAGTGACGAATCTGATTGCAGCTTAGTAAATGAATTTTTACGAGTTTTTGATAAAGAGTTAGATCTTGAAATTTTAACACAAGGTCTAGCCCTTCGAGTGGTACACCACATAAAAAAATCATAATTTTTGAAGACTTGTAAACAGGTTAAACAGGTCACCAAAAACAGCCTATTTTCAGTGATACGAAACTTGATTGTTGATGTTATAAATTATGCCCACAATGTTCATATGTTGAAATTATGAATCAAACGCGTAATTTCCTAGTTCGACTAATTACATGTGATGTGGGGTAATACAAATTTTAATCATGAAGTCGATTTAGCTTATATGCACATATCATATAATTAGGGTAGTTAACTTTTGAAGAGTTAAACTAACCATAGACAGAGTCGAATAGTAGTTTTGACATAGAAAATACGTAAGGTGGAATAGTCGTGGTTATAATGACTAATCTAACCACCTTGTGAACTATGATGATAGTTTGACTCTTGACAAGCTAGATGGAGGCTTGGGAATGAAGCGGGTCAAACGGAGCAAGTATGAAAAGGAAAGCGTAACTTGGATGCGAGGTAAGTAAATCTTACACTATTTCTTGTAGAATGTGTATTTATTCTATAAGTTATAAATGCGATAAATATAAGGTTTGAAATATGGTTCCGACGCAAAACGATACGGGTCGGAATAAAAGTAAATGATAATAACCTTGGTTAATGGTAAAATGGGGCGAAAGGGTAAAGTAGTTATGAAAGGATTTAGATAAAATGAATTTTTGGAACGACCACTTTATAAGTAAACCTAAAAGAATAAAAAGGGTAAGACGATGATTTAGTTAAGTTTAAATGGTTCAAAGTTGAAGTATAAAACGACACCAAGTGGCGTAAGCCATGTTGGGTAAATGTGTAAGAAACGGATTTAAGACACCTAACTAATTGGTGAAGAATCCGAAACGAATTACTTAACGGAATGGTAAATAAATGCCATTCATATACAAGCACAAAATGTTTGGTCGTTAGACCAAACGGATCAAATGGTAAGTTGATACCATTTGACAATTTACGACAAATAATGTTTGTCGAGTCTTAAGCCCACAGGATAAAACGATTTGAGAATTAGCGATGCGAGAAATTAGCCATTTAATTGATACAAGGTATTAGAACGGGTCAATATGTTGATCCGAACCAGGTACGCATATTATGGGTTATAGATAAGTATACAGTAGATTGTGCATAACAAAGGGGGGGGGGGGGAAGATTTAAACTTAAAAGGTTTAAATCTTCGAAAGAGGTCAAAAGAATTATGCGCATAGATTGGTTACTAGTCGCGTAATTCATAAAAGTTACAAACCCGAATTAAAGATTTTGAGATAAACACGTTGATGTATGCTTAATGGTTAATTAGAAACAAGCTTGTGGTTAAAAATTTGAACGGGTCAAAAATCTTTAAAAACGAATTTTAAAGCCAAGGGATCGAAGCCTATTAAATAGTGAATTCAGATGTTAAGTTTTCTACTGCCTTACGGTAGACTAGTTTTGCCCAGTGGCTACCGTAACTTATGGTGGCTACCGTAAGTTACGGTAGAGCCCAGTCACTTTTGCTGAATTTTGCATATCATTAGTTAATCAAATCCGTTTTTGAGCATAGTTTCGATTACGACACGCGACGGGTGTAAAACCTGCAAATCCTTGTTATTTTAATTGTTTGGCTCATGAGACTTGTGTTAACTTGTAAATAAACTATCAAAACTAACTTTTATGTTGGTTTTGATTCTAGGTGAATGTTATATACTTCTGGATGAAGATCAAGCCACGAGCAAGAACCGAACACGCCTCTCAATGAAGCTTCCGCATTCGATCTTGTTTTGTTTTAATAAAAGTGGATTATGTAAACACTTTTAACGATGTTTTGGATGTTGTAAACATGTTTAAATACTTATAATGTGAAAGTTTTTGTTAAGTGGCATTTTTCATATAAAATGCTTACTTTAATGTTATGTAAATGTTAAAAAGTTTTATGGTTGTTACACACGTTGAGAGGCCGCCATGTATAACTCGGTCGCGCCCCGCGACTCACTTGGGGGACTTGGCGAGCAACACGTGTATCTTATTTTATTTGATTATTTGTTAAAACTAAGGTTATTTAGGCCCGTTTACGTGTATTTGGGGTATAGCTAGAGCGTTTAGGGTGTTTTTAAGGGTTGTTATATCCTCCCCACCTTGTTTTAAATCTCGTCCTCGAGATCTACTTGAACAGGTGTGGATATTTCTGTTGCATTTCTGACTCGAGTTCCCACATGTATTCTGGTCCTCTCTTGGAATCCCATTTTACCTTGACCAGAACTATCTCTTGTGTTTGAGATTCTTGATCTTTCTATCTTCAATCTGTAGTGGCTTTTCTACAAACTTAAGTTTTTCATTTACCTCAATGTCCTGAAGAGGTATCACTAATGATTCGTCCCAATTTCGTCTGAAATCAATTACACATGCTCTAAGCATATCTTCCATTGTATGAATTGTCCTTTCGCTTTGTCCGTCCGTCTGAGGATGATAAGCTGTGCTTAGATTCAACCTGGTTCCCATTGCTTTTTGGAAACTTGTCCAAATATGAGATGTAAAACGACTATCTCTATCAGACACAATGGATAAAGGAATTCCATGTAATGAAACTATTTCATTTGCATAGAACTTGGCTAATTGTTCCATACTGAAAGTTTCATTGGTAAGAAATGAGCAGATTTGGTTAATCTGTCTACAATCACCCAGATTGTATCATTACCTTTTCATATCTTGGGTAGTTTGGTAACAAAGTCTATTGTTATCAATTCCCATTTCCAAATTGGCATCTCTAATTGTTGCAATAACCCTGAAGGTTTCTGATGCTCAGCTTTAACCTGTGAACAGGTTAGACATTTAGCAACATAGTTTGCTATGTCTTTTTTCATTCCTATCCACCAGAAATTCTTCCTTCAAGTCTTGATTGTAACACCCCAAATTTCGTATGTCATAATATAAAATTTTAATTGTAATGTTTTGATGAAAAGAAATGGTAAATATAGATTATTCCCATTTTCAAAGTTTTATAAATTTTGGTAAATAAAAATCTTATGTATACATGAAAGTTAACTAGGTTAGTATGGAAATATGAGGAAGATGACATGTTCTAAAAGAATGAGGGGTGGAAGTGAAAATATGATAAATAAACACCTAACAAAAATTTGGTCAGTGTTTAGAGAGTGGGGGTGTGTGCGATCGAGAAAGGAAGCAGGGGGAGAAACCCTTCACTCAAAAATACTACAATCCATCAAATTGAAGAAGTTTAAGGCTGGACTTCATGTGCATGAGTTAGGAATGTTGATCTCTTAAGTGTAAATGATACCAAGTAAGTTAAATCTTGTGTTTTAGTGTTAGTAAATGAAATGGGTTATGAGTATTCTTTGATTTTATATGAAATTAGATATGAGTGCTAGATGTATTAGCAAATGGGAGTTGAAATTATGCTTGAAATTGTCTATAATGATGATTTGGGGTAAAACCCATTTGAATGAACATGATGATATGATGATGGAACTTGAGATTGTCAAGAACTTAGTTTAGGTTAATGTATAGTACGATAAATGGTAGATTTTGGTAATTAATCATGATGTAGATGCAATGGTAAAATGATTTTGTTGGTTATAATGGTTCTTGATATAAATTGGGAAAAAGTATGCTTTAATTGCTTGTACCCATGGCTGGAAATCTTGTACGCACGCCATGTGTTCGATGAAATGTCTAAATAGTGATGAAATCGTTATGCATACATAATACTTTGCAAAATGTGTAGTATATGAAATGGATGAATAAGAATGATATAAATTAAGAATGATCATTTAAGAATGTTGGTTTGGAATTGTAGGATTTAAAAGAAGGTGGCTCGAGTCAACCGGGACGCAAACAAGACAAGACAAAGGTAAGTTTAATACTTACTCAACTAGTAGGAAATATAGATATTAGAGTTTGATTGTGCATTGATGTTGTTTTCTTATACTGATGGTATGTTGGTATGATCGAATCGTATGAATGGGTCGTACTAATAGAATGTATGTTGGAATGCTATGTAGTCGAACCATATGAACGGATCGTACTAACAGAATGTATGTTGGAATGTTATGTAGTCAAACCGTATGAACGGATCGTACTAATAGAATGTATATTGAAATGTTATGTAGTCGAACCGTATGAACGGGTCGTACTAATAGAATGTATGTTGGAATGTCATGTAGTCGAACCGTGTGAACGAGTCAAATTAATGGAGAATGTTAAAAAGTTAGACGGGTCTTGGATCAAGTCTTAGTGTGTGAACTTTGTTTGATCATAAAGACCCGTTAGATGGAAAAGTATGTATGATTAAAAACAAAAGAATGATAATTGTTGAAATAAAAGAATGAATATGTTAGATTATTGTTTTGCATATTTAGTTGACTTGTTAAGAATGTTGTAGGTAAATAGTCCTTTGGAGCAAATCTTGGACCAGAGGAATGAACACACATCGCGCCGTTTAATTGCTTCCGCTCGTCAAGTTCTAAAGGGTGATAGTGTCTTTTGGTTAATGTATGTTTTTATTATGATGTAATGGTTACAACTTTTATGTCTTTTGGAACGTGTCGTAGAATTTAATTTGAATGCTGATTGTTAAAAGCAGGGAATCACTTATAGTACGAATGAGTCACACCCATTTTTTGTTAAAATTAGTATGTCATTATTATTATATTCGAATGTGAAATAAGGGCGTTATATTGATACATTTTATCACTACCAGGATGTATCGTATACTTGGACTTATGGGCTTTTTCTAAAATTTGGTGACGTAGGTTTCCTTGAATCGGTATCCAGATCCTTTTCTTTTGGAATCTCCAAATTCCACCTGTTCCTTTAATTCCTTAATCATACCTTTTAAACCTTCAGCATCGTCCTTGATTGCTGTTTCCTATATCTTTCTAATTTGCTCATTTAAATCTATCTGTAGATTTAGTCTGAGAGAGCGTACTCGTTTTGTCTTTTCATGATACTTTCAACTTAAAGCATCAACTACTACATTAGCTTTTCCTGCATGATACTGGATATCATAATTATAATCACTAAGAATTTCCATCCAACGTCTTTGTCTCATATTTAATTCTTTTTGCCTAAAAACATATCTTAAACTCTTATGATCTGTGAATACAACAAACTTACTACCATAAAGATAGTGTCTCCAAATCTTAAGGGCAAAAATTATGGCTCCTAACTCTAGATCATGGGTGGTATAATTCTCTTCATGTTTCTTAAGATGTCTAGAAGCATAAGCTATAACCTTTTGACGTTGCATTAACACACATCCGTATCCTATCTTAGACGCGTCACAATAGACTATAAAGTCTTCAGTTCCTTCTAGTAACGCGAGTATGGGTGCGTTGGTTAACCTTTGCTTTAAAATTCTAAAGGCTTCCTCTAGTTTTGGTCCCCATTCAGACTTAACTGATTTAGGTCAGTTTGGTTAATGGAATGCCTATTCTAGAGAAATCTTCAATAAAACGTCTATAATATCCTGCCAGTCCAAGAAAACTTCTTACTTCTGTTGGTGATTCAGGGACTTTCCATTTGGTAATCGCCTTGATCTTTGTGGGATCCACATGAATTCCTTCATGATTAACCAGATGTCCAAGGAATTGCACTTCTTGCAACCAAAATTCGCATTTTGAGAATTTAGCATAAAGCTTTTCTTTTCTCAATAATGTCAGAAGTGTATGCAGATGCTCTGCATGTTCCTCTTAACTCTTGGAGTAAATTAAAATATCATCTATAAAGACAATTATGAATTTATCCAGATATGACTTACAAATCCTGTTCATCATGTCCATAAATGCGGCTAGGGCATTGGTTAAACCAAATCGCATGACTATAAATTCATAATGACCGTACCTTGTTCTGAAAGCAGTTTTAGGAATGTCCTCTTCCTGTACTTTCAATTGATGATATCCTGAGCGTAAGTCGATCTTAGAAAAGAATCGAGCTCCTTGAAGTTGATCGAACAGATCATCGATTCTCGGTAGTGGGTACCGATTTTTAATCGTAACCTTATTCAATTCCCGGTAATCAATGCACATACGCATCGATCCGTCCTTCTTCTTGACAAATAACACCGGTGCTCCCCATGGAGATGAACTAGGTTGTATAAAACCTTTTTCAAGTAGTTCTGTTGGTGCACGAATGTCTAAAGCCTGCGTCTTAGTCTTAGTTGATCAAGGTATAGGGTTTAGTTTGGTTAATTATGTATTGTATAGGGGTTGTATATGTAAAAGTTTGGTTTTCATGTTGAGGTTTCGCTTTTATGGTCATGTGCAATACGAGCGAAATCACTAGCTTGAGGTTTCGCTCATATGGACATATTATATAAGCGAAACCCTGTCCCCTATAAATACCCAAGTTGTTTTCTCATTTTGTACGTTCATGTCTAGTGTGTAGCCGACCTGCTGCCCGTGTATTTTGTGAAGATTGAATGAGAAAACTGTTTTAAAGTGAATTCCTTCTGTTTCTACACATTTCTGCTTTGATTCATGCCGATTTAGTATTTCCGCTGCATTTTCAGTAGTTGCTAGCTCGAATTGACTCAATTGACTGTCAAATACGGTCCTACAATCAATCTTGGGTCGCGAAATCGAAACCGTCTGTTGAAGTCAAAAAGATGGAGAATGCTTTGAAAAGTGAATCAAACATTTTTAAAGATGACGTGGTTGAGTTTGAAAATGAAGTTGATAAGTTTCTTGATGAATTTCCACCAATAACTAACAAAGTTAAGACAATTATGAAAGAAGAGGTTCCAAATGTCACATTTGATTTTCCGAAAACAAATGAAAAGTGTGATGTTGTGTTCGGAAGTGTGTCGGAAGTAAAGAAATCATGGGCTTCATTGTTTGAATAAATTTGATTTGATGTTTGCAGGGGCTGCCCAAGTCTATACTATCGAAGTGGATTATGGATAGTGGCGCTTCAAGGCATATGACTGGGACGCTTGCTCTGCTCTATGATGTCAAATCCATAAACGGAAGCTATGTTGGATTTGCTGGGAATCAAGGTGGAAGGATCGTTGGTCAAGGAACGCTGTCAAATGGAGTAATTTCGTTCGACAAAGTGAACTACATAGTCGAGTTAACAAACAATTTACTCAGTATTTCACAAATCTGTGATAAAGAGTTTAGTGTACACTTTACTAAAACTGAATGTGTTGTGTTGAAACCAGGGTTTAAAATCCCTGATGAGATGGTGCTGTTGCGAGCTCCGCGGGAAAATGATCTTTATATACTTGATATGAGCGTCGCAATGCCAACATCTCATCAAAAATAGTGTTTTGTGTCTAAAACTAAAGCGACAGAAAAAGATTCGATAATTTGGCATCGAAAGATGGGCCACATTCATGTTCATAAAATGAACTTTTTAGTACACAATGATTTGGTTGATGGTGTTAATCTAAAGAATTTTCACTTAAATGATGATTGTGTAGCGTGTAAGAAAGGAAAGCAGACTCGGAAGTCACACCCATTGAAGATCATGAACACAATCAGGTTACCCCTTGAGAGATTGCACATGAATCTCTTCGGGCCTGTCAACGTAAAGAGCATCAGCGGAGACTTATATTGCTTGGTGGTAACTGATGACTTTACGAGATTTTCTTGGGTAGTGTGCTTGGAACGAAAAGATCAAACTTTTGAGTCTTTGATGGTGCTTTTCAAGAAGATGGAAACGGTGTATAAACTGCCAATCCGGAGGATTAGGAGCGACAACGGAACGGAATTCAAGAACAACAAGATGTACGAGTTCTGCAATGAGAAGGGAATTCTTCATGAATTCAGTGCGCCGTATACTCCACAGCAGAATGGCGTAGCTGAACGAAAGAATCGAACCTTGATCGAGACAGCACGTACAATGTTAGTCGATTCCAAGCTACCAATCTTTTTCTGGAGTGAGGCAGTTTCAGCAGCATGTTACACATTGAACAGAGTTTTAACTGTCAAGAAGTATAAAAAGACTTGCTTTGAGCTGCTGCACCGTTATAAGCCGAATCTTGAGTTTTTGGAGCCATTCGGGTCTCCTTGCACTTTTATTGATGAAAACGGTAAATTTGGCGCTAAATCTAATGAGGGTTTCTTTGTAGGTTACGCAAGCCCGCTGAAGAGGGTGTTCGTACCATGCCTGGGGAAGGTGATTCAAGTCCAACACGTGGATTGTCAGAAACACACTCCATCGCCACAACTTCCCGGACAAAGATTCCTGTTCGACTACGATAAGCTCTGGGAGTCGTTTCATCTGCCGGTCGAGCCGAGTGAGGAGGAACTAACTCTTATGTACCTGTATCAGCAAAATTTGTCACAGGGGCCAGTGTCTAGTCCGCTAGAAGTTTCTCAACCCGCCGTGGGTACTGATGATAATGAAGCAGGACCGAGTGGAACAACTCACGAACCACCAGAGGAACCAGCTCCATCTTTTGACGAATCTGACGACTCAGAAGCGGAACCCGCTTCGACTTTTGACGAGGATCCAACGGAAGCTGAGGATCAAATCGTTGATCTTGACATATCGAGTTTGGAATCGGAAGTGAATGTGCCTGACAATGTTATGCCATGGACGTTGTCTTATCATCCCTCAGAACAGATTATCGGTGACCTGCAAAGTGGTGTCAAAACCCGACATCAAATAGATCGAGCTCTTACATGTTTCTATTCATCTATTGCTGATATGCAGAAAGAAGTCTCATTAAAATGTTTTATTTCGCAGATAGAGCCCAGAACCTACAAAGAGGCATTGACCGAGGATAGCTGGGTGAATGCAATGCATGAGGAGCTGCAACAGTTCGAAAAACTGGGCGTCTGGAGACTTGTCGATTTGCCTAAGAATCAAAAGCTAATCAAGACGAAATGGGTTTTTAAGTGCAAACGTGATGAAAGAGGTGTCGTGGTGAGAAACAAAGCGCGACTTGTGGTTCAAGGCTTCAGTCAACAGGAAGGAATAGATTATGATGAAGTTTACGCACCGGTTGCCAGACTGGAGGCAATTCGGATCCTTTTAGCCTTCGCATATCAACTTGACGTCAAATCTGCCTTCCTGTATGGTCAAATCAGAGAAGAAGTGTATGTGGGGCAACCGCCGGGGTTCACAGATCCACTACACAGAAACAAGGTGTATCTACTGGATAAAGCGCTGTACGGACTTCACCAGGCCCCGAGAGCCTGGTACGAGACGCTTTCGACATACTTGCTGGACAACGGGTTCACAAGAGGGACAGTAGACAGCACTTTGTTCACCAAGGAAGAGGCAGGCCACTTGTTGATCGTGCAGATATATGTTGACGATATCATTTTTGGATCCACCAACGATGACCTGTGCAAAGAATTTGAAAAGGTGATGAAGAAAAAGTTCGAGATGAGCTCAATGGGGGAGATGAAGTTCTTCCTCGGGCTGCAGGTAGAGCAAATGCCCGACGGAATCTTCATTCACCAGACAAAGTATGTGAAGGACGTGCTTGACAAGTTCGACATGACAGATTGCAGTCCTGCATCAACCCCTCTCGCGCAGAATCATGGAATTTGTCCAGACGAGAATGGTGTGAAGATGGACGAGACATTGTACCGATCTATCATTGGCTCTCTAATGTATCTCACGGCTTCCCGTCCAGACATCATGCACCCGACGTCTCTCTGCGCCAGATATCAGTCAAATCCAAAGCAGTCACACCCGACCATAGTGAAACGTATTTTACGGTATTTGATGGGCTGCCCAAGCATCGGCTTGTGGTACCCTCGATCGGGTGACTTTACTTTATCTGGTTTTGCTGGTTCTGACTTTGGGAGCTGCAAGCAAAACTCAAAGTCCACCACTGCTGGGTGTCAGTTCTTCGGAACTCGACTCGTCACCTGGCAGTGTAAGAAACAAACCGCAGTAGCGCTCTCTACATGCGAGGCTGAATACGTTTCAGCCTCCAGCTGTTGCTCGCAGATCCTTTGGATCCAACAGCAGATGCGCGACTTCGGTTTGCAATTCTTAGACACTCCGATCTATGTGGACAATGAAGCAGCCATTAATATCACTAAAAATCCGGTTCACCATTCAAAAACTAAACACATTGAAACCCGCCACCACTTTATCCGTGATTGTCACGAGAAAAAGTTAATTCGGATTGAACACTTGCACACCGATGATCAGAAAGCGGATTTCTATACTAAACCTTTTGACAAAAAAAGATTTTATTATCTTTGAGGTTAAACGGGATGAAAAATTTGCAATCTGGGAGGGTTATTGAATGTGAAGCCGAGTTGGGTGGCGATCTGATGTGAACCTTTGTCGTGTTGTCAATTTTGTTTGTACAGTTTATTTTCTACTTTTTGATAAAAACAAAAACACAAAAATATGTTGTAGTTTTAGGGGGAGAAATTCGCAGAAAAATACAAAAACATGATAAACTTCAAAAACCCAAAAACATTAAAAAAATACAAAAAGTGTTGTGTAAAATAGGGGAAATGATATCACATCAGCTAGATGGACACATTACGCTAAAGAATTGTAATGTAAAAAATGCAATTAAGCAGTCTCGATAAAGATGTGCCGGTAGGTTTTCGCAAAATTAGTAGATCAGTTTGGGATATAAACATAAAATTCACTTGCGTCTACGTGGGGAACACCTCCAGGATATATAGGTAACCCCTGAAATCTTGTTTGAAGGGTCCCGTATTCCGAGATACTAGGTCTTTATGCTCAGTGGTATCTGGGGTATTATCCCGGGACTTCTGCTGTATGGAAGTACTGACCTAGTCCCCGGATAATACTTTTTGCAAAAAGCTTTAAAATATAAGCTCGCCCTCAGCATGCTGATGAAACAATAAAATTGATAGTCACTGCTGTTGAAAATAAAAGATCCTCTAAAGGGGACACACCTTAAAGTCGAAGCCGTCATCTCTCTGCGTATACGGAAGTATCGACCTGAGCTCTCACGGCCCTCGCACCTACCCCTGAACAGATATCAGCTGTGGTATACTCACCTGTAAGACTGAATACTGGGATCTGGATACGGGAGTATATACTGAGGTGGGACACATGTAGATGTTTAAGACCTAAAACACTAATTCTGTATCCCAAACAGGTTGAAAGTTTTGTGAGAATTTAAGAGGATCAGTATATCGGCAATCTACGCGAATTGTTTAATGCTTAAAATGAAATAACAGCTTAACGGTGCTTGTGCCTAGTCGGCAGTTGATATGATCCCCTAACACACTCACAAAAGTATTGTGTGTACAGTTTTCAGTTTTATCCAGTTAAAAATCCAAAAAGATTTTAGTCTCTCATTTATTTTCGACAACTGACATTGGGAATCGGAAGATCAAAGCTTAGTGCAGATCATGTCAATGTTTGATGAGGGCTGGGTAAGCTGGAGATGCAAAACAATGATTGGTATAGTGTTTGACAAGCTGAAATGTGTTTGAAAGTTCAAAACGTTCAAAAGTTCATTAATTTGAACTATTTTCAGAATAAAATGACTGTGTACTTCATAATTCGGTCAACCAAGGTCATTAACTTGGACTTGGTGGACCAAGCAGTTGACCAAGGTCATTGACTTGGACTTGGTCAACTGGGTGTGACGGTGGTTAATCTGAAAAATGTTAACAAGTTAAATTTTTGAAAATTTTTTCTTGGTTTCGCTCATATGTCACATTTGAAAATGATTTTGCTCTTAAGGACACATAAAAGAGGTTTCGCTTATAGCTGCTCATGTGGTTTCGCTTTTGTGTCCCATGAGGTTTCGCTCATAATGACTATTGGTCATAAGAGCGAAGCCAGACCAACTATATAAGTCAGTGGGTTCCGCTCATTCGTCACTTTCCACACTTTTTGCTCATACGACTTTTTCTCCAGCGACTGAGAAGCGAAACCCTAAAACCTTCGATTTCAGGCGAAGTGCTGCCCAAATTTTTACAGATCTTGTTGATTTCATTTTTAACAATCATGGGCAAGGTTGATTATGCTTCAATTTGACCTATATCATTTGATATTTGAACTGTCGACCATGTGTGTTGAACAAAACATAGATTTAGGTCTTTAACTGTTAAATCTGTACAATAAAACAAACTTGTGTTGTTGTCTGAGTGTGTAGATCTTGATAGTGTGTGTTGATTGTTTCGAATCTGTTGTTTGTTGATGTGTGTAGATGTCCGGGTGTTACAGTTATAGATCTAGGGTGTTTGAGTGATCTTTGATGGAATTAAAACATATCCCTAGTCTCGGAATTATCAGATTAACAAGATAATAGGTTCAATTTTGAGATTTGATCAGTTTTTGAGTGTCTATTGATGATTTCGCTTTTAGGGTTGTATGTGGTTCCGCTCATTTGAACATCATGTGTTTCCGCTTATCTGTACATCATGGGGTTCCGCTTATCAGCACATCATGAGGTTCCGCTTTTATGCACATCATGAGACAGATTCGCCAATGAGATTTCCAGAAAGAATGGTGATAGGCTGCATGTTGAGAATGGGTTACCAGGGAGCTTTGAATGCAGGAAATTATTTGAAGTCAAAGTTTACAAAGCCATACAAGTTCCTGATTCACTGTGTGTTAATGTCTTTGAGCCATACGAAAGGAAGCTATGATACGATGCGTGATTATCAAATGAATATGGTCACGGCGTTAGTGTTGAACAAAAAGTACAATTTCTCACACATTGTATTCCATTATATGGCTGAGAATATCAAGACAGGCAGCAAGAGTTGGATGTATCCGAGGTTTGTGCAGATGATGATTGATCACGCTTATCCAGAAATTGACAGAAATATAAAAGATGACTTGTTGGTACAATCACACATGAGCAATGATACGCTTAAGCAGATTGTGAGATACCACCCGAATCATCCAGAACCAAAAGTTGGTGCTGTATTTTTTGGTTTTATAAAAGATGCTAACTACGCTGATCCAGATCCAGTTAATCATCAGAACTGGAGAAATGAAGCTGAAATGAAAGAGGCAGCGTATGCTGAAGAGTTGAAAGTTCTTGAAGACTTCAAAAGTACAAAGAATGAATGGTATGTGAAAGAAACTGGGAGAAGACGCAGAAAGGCCACTCCTATTGTTAAAAAGGATGAGGGATCTTCTTCACAACCAAAGAAGAAGCAAAAGAAAGCTGCAAAAACGTCTTTGATTGATGAACCTGAAGAAGATGAACAGGGGTCACTGTGGAAAAGGAAACAAAGGTAGCTGCAGAAGAAGATCCATTTAATGTTGATGATTTGTTTGATACTGATGTCTTAGAGACAGGACCAACAATGGTTGCTGATGTTGATAAAGTTGTTAATGTTGAAGCACAGAAAGAGAAAGAAAAGGTTATTGATGATATTGAGGGAGATGATGTGGATAAAGACACTACAAGCTCCTCGAGTTCTTCTGATGAAGAAGTAGTAGATGAGACTGAACGTTTACGAAAAGTTCAGGAAGCAATAGAACAAGAAAAATTGCTAAGGAAGAGAAAGAGACAAGAGAAGGATGATGATGCTGCTTACGTTCCTTCACCAGAACATGTCTCTGAATCGCAATCTCCTCCAGGTGGCAGAAAGAAAGCTGGAGCCTGTAAGAAAGTGGTTTCTCCAAAGATTCGCAAGGTTCCTCCAAAGATCAAAATGCCGAAGATTGTGCTAAAGAAGAAGTCAACAAAAGAAACCAAGAAACCACCTACACCACCACATGAACCAACACCACCACAATCACAAATCCAATCACCACCCCGACAACCTACTCCACCACAACAATCCTCACCACCAAAACAACCAACACCACCAAGACAACCATCACCTATTCATCATTACCTCCACCACAACAAACCCTTTTCACCTCGCAAGAACTCTTTCATACCCCTCCACTCACTCAAATGCAACTTGGTTCCTCTAGCAAAGGTCTTTATACTCCACATGATAATCTTGAAGACATCGGAGACTTCGCTTTTGCGAACAGTGAACAAGTGTTGAAGTTGGAGAAAATGATTGATGAAGTGTTAGTGGAAAACAAGAAATGCGTGTGAAGAAGTTGGAGATTGATAATAAAGAGTTGGTGAAAAAGACTGATCCTAATCAGTCAGAGATAGACATTTTGAAGGTGAAAATTGCTGAGCTGGAAGAAGAAAAGGCTCGACGAGATGAGCAAAATGATTATTTCAAGTTGAAGAACAAAGAATTTGAAGCAGCTAAAGCGTTAAGAGATCATGAGTTCTATATGCTGAATAAAGTAGTTGAAAGCATGCTCGGAACGTCTGTAGAGCAAAAGTTTGAAGAGCTGTAAGTTGAAGAGCTCAGAGCAGAACGTCAAGCTAAAATAGATGAGCAAATGAAAGAAAAGGGTAAAGGCGTTGAAGGAAGTTCAGCTGTGACTGAAAGATCGATTGTTCCTTCAATGGTTGTTGAAAATCCCGAGCCTATCTCTGCTGTTTCTGGTCTTTTTGAGGATTATACTCCTCTTGAAGAGTTAATGGGTGACAGTGATGATGAAGATGATGAGGAGGAGGATGAAGAGGAAGATGTAAAAGATGAGAAAGTCTATTCTGCGAGCAGTCATGGTTCAGGTAAAGATGATGATGACGATGATGCTCAGGGTGGTACAGGGTTGAAAGTTACTAAAGCTTCTGCTGAACAGAATGTTGATAATTTGATGAACGATTCTGTGAACGAAGAATCAGGGGGAGCTGATAGACAGGGGGAGTCAGGTGATGCAGATAATGTTCAACAAGCTCAGAAGCTGATTCTAAGATTGGATACTTATCGTGAGGAAGGAGAGCATTTCCATACTTGCACGTTGGAAGCAATTAAGGAAATGACTAGCATGGTGAATCCTGAGTTTAAGTTTGATTTTGAAGAAGAAATGAATGCAGAATTTGAAGAAGAGTTGAATGCCTTTGACATCAATCATCAGTCTGAGTATGAGTATCGATATGTTGAAGATGCTGATTTGTATGATAGAGTTGAAGTGGAAGACTGGACAAATGATGAAAGCGTTAATGAAGATACCTCACAGTTGCCAACATTGATGGAATTCTTTACTGAGGAGAACCGTGATGAGTTGCGAAGGAAAGTTGCTGAAATTTTGAAAGACAAAAACTTTGACGGAACTCAAAAGGATATGGAAAAGGAAGAACGAAAGAAATGGTTCAAAGTTAGTCACGAGAGGAAGTTTAAACGGCCTTTGAAGTATTATCAACGTGATTGGAGCGTATCTCTTGGTGACATCATCAGTTGGGGATTCTTATCGCAAGTTAATGCGTATGCGATTAGGAGGGAATGCGGAGTTCAATATTTTGAAAAGTTGCATGATATTATGTCACTCCCATGGTGGGATGTGGATGAATTGTCAAAGGTTAGAACTTTGGGATATAATGTTAGAAAGAACGACATTGCTATGTGGGGTTTGATAAAATTTGAGGCTTTGAGAGACTTCAAGCACTGGAAGCCACATTATCCGAAAAGAGTTACAAGAAGAGATCCAGTGACAGGTGTTGAAGAGACGATTCTGAATGTGAAAAAGCCTAAAATGATGAAGACTATACCAGTGCCTCCAATGGAGCAAGAGTTTTACAAAGGCTTCATGGGCTGGGTTTATAGTTGCATTACTACTAAAGCAGTGATTACTTATAGAGCAGGTGGAGAATTGAGAGATATTCATGTTTATAATCCTATGTGGCTGGTGAATTGCTCTGCAAAGGATATCGAATGTCTTTTCATCAACAAAATTCACTATCAGCAAGAGGACAGAGAGCAGGCCATGCAATTTCAGCGAGTTGCAACCCTTTGCTTTCAGAAAAGTATCAACTCTGAAAGTAAATGGAAGTCTTCATGGTGGTCGCTCGAGGAGAAAATGAAAAGGAAAGCTGCTCGTGAACGTCAAAAGCTTGATGAGAACAAAGGTAAATGGATGCATATTCAAGCTGAAGAAGATAAAGCATGAAAGAAACAGAACGACATGATAAGGAATGCGCTTAGGAGGAAGCCTAAGCAACACGAAGAAAAGTTCAAGTCGTTGTGAAGACCCAAAGACCAAGACTGAAGACTGCGGCTATATCCAAGGGGGAGTTTGTTGGTGCACGAATGTCTAAAGCTTGCGTCTTAGTCTTAGTTGATCAATGTATAGGGTCTACTTTGGTTAATTATGTATTGTATAGGGGTTGTATATGTAAAAGTTTGGTTTTCATGTTGAGGTTTCGCTTTTATAGTCATGGGCCATATGAGCGAAATCACTAGGTTGAGGTTTCGCTCATATGGACATGTCCTATAAGCGAAACCCTGTCCCCTATAAATACCCAAGTTGTTTTCTCATTTTGTACTTTCATGTCTAGTGTGTAGCCGACCTGCTGCCCGTGTATTTTGTGAAGATTGAATGCGAAAACTGTTTTAAAGTGAATTCCTTCTGTTTCTACACATTTCTGCTTTGATTCATGCCGATTTTGTATTTCCGCTGCATTTTCGGTAGTTGCTAGCTCGAATTGACTCAATTGACTGTCAAATACGGTCCTACAAGTTCGTCCAACTGTTTCTTCAGTTTGTCGATATGGTGCTTTGGCAATCTGTGTCGTTCCTGGAAATAGGTGAATTCTAAATTCAACCTCTCGATCTGGCGGTAATCCAGGTAACTCTTCTGGAAATACGTCTTAGAATTTAGATACTACAGGAATATCTTTTAATTCTTTTCCTTTAGTGTTAATGATTACTGAAATCATATACACCATTGCTCCTTTCCTTGCATAGCTTGCAGCTTTCATCACATAAAAAACTGGCATGATTGGCTACCAACCAATCCATTCCTAGTACGATATCAAATCCGGCTAGATTCATTGGAAGGAGATTAGCAGTAAAACTATGGTGTAAAATTTCTATCCTTGCTCCCTGCAAGATTTCACTTATCTTAATGGATTCTCCATTTGTCGTTTCCACTAGACAATCTTGTTGAAGTTTAGTTAATGGTTGGTCGAGAAGTTTGCAAAAAGAAGTATTGATAAAACTTTGGTTTGCACCGGAGTCAAATAAATCATTAACTAAAAACGTACCGGCAATCAACAAATTGACTTTCATTGTTATTGAGTCACTAAGGCCTCGTCCATTCCTATGTGAGTAAGCATCATAATCATCGTCAAACGTCATCAAATTATGGTACCTGAAACATATGTGAAAATACGTCAGCATAAAAATGCCGGCGAGTACATAGGTTTTGTGAGAGTATCAGATTCATGGCTTGTTTACATGTTGCAATACCTCATTAGACTACAAAAGTTGATAGTTGAAAACCTTGTTTGAAAAGCGTTTGGTATTGCAATATGATTTAACCAACTCAAAACAAGTTGGTTATAGTTTATAAAATCTCGTTGCCATGAATCTTAACCCAAAACATTTGTTTACGTAACCCAAATCGTAAATCGTTTTTGTAATAAAACTCGTATGGTTTATATTGTTAAGAAAACCTTGTAGTGTAACTTCGATTTGAAAACATTCAACCAAGTGATCTAGATAACGCAACGATATGTAATGTGTTAAAAGCACTTATATATAGGAAGTACCAGCGGCGTATCCACCATGCTTTTATCACATTACACCCACCTCGTTACCTAATCACTTACCATAACCCAATCGTTTAACAGTTCAAATAGTTCCAATTGTTCAAATAGTTCAAGTAGTTCACAAAAATCAAATAGTTCCAATGGTTCAAATAGCTCAAGTAGTTCACATAGATCAAATAGTTCCAATGGTTCAAATAGTTCAAATAATTTTCATAGATCAATAGTTCAAGTGGTTCAATAGTTAACATAGTTCTCGTAGTTCCAGTGGTTCAATAGTTCAAGTGGTTCAATAGTTCACATACTTCCAGTGGTTCAATAGTTCACATAGTTCCAGTGGTTCAATAGTTCATATAATTGAAATTGTTATGTTTAATGATGATTTGGGGTAAAACCCATTTGAATGAACATGATGATATGATGATGGAACTTGAGATTGTTAAGAACTTAGTTTAGGTTAATGTATAGTACGATAAATGGTAGATTTTGGTAATTAATCATGATGTAGATGCAATGGTAAAGTGATTTTGTTGGTATAATGGTTCTTGATGTAAATTGGGAAAAAGTATGCTTTAATTGCTTGTACCCATGGCTGGAAATCTTGTACGCACGCCATGTGTTCGATGAAATGTCTAAATAGTGATGAAATCGTTATGCATTCATAATGCTTTGCAAAATGTGTAGTATATGAAATGGATGAATAAGAATGATATAAATTAAGAATGATCATTTAAGAATGTTGGTTTGGAATTGTAGGATTTAAAAGAAGGTGGCTCGAGTCAACCGGGACGCAAACAAGACAAGACAAAGGTAAGTTTAATACTTACTCAACTAGTAGGAAATATAGATATTAGAGTTTGATTGTGCATTGATGTTGTTTTGTGATACTGATGGTATGTTCGTATGATCGAACCGTATGAATGGGGCGTACTAATAGAATGTATGTTGGAATGCTATGTAATCGAACCATATGAACGGGTCGTACTAACAGAATGTATGTTGGAATGTTATGTAGTCGAACCGTATGAACGGGTCGTACTAATAGAATGTATGTTGGAATGTTATGTAGTCGAACCGTGTGAACGGGTCGAATTAATGGAGAATTTTATAAAGTTAGACAAGTCTTGGATCAAGTCTTAGTGTGTGAACTTGGTTTGATCATAAAGACCCGTTAGATGGAAAAGTATGTATGTTTAAAAACAAAAGAATGATAATTGTTGAAATAAAAGAATGAATATGTTAGATTATTGTTTTGCATATTTAGTTGACTTGTTAAGAATGTTGTAGGTAAATAGTCCTTTGGAGCAAATCTTGGACCAGAGGAACGAACACACATCGTGCCGTTTAATTGCTTCCGCTCGTCAAGTTCTAAAGGGTGATAGTGTCTTTTGGTTAATGGATGTTTTTATTATGATGTAATGGTTACTACTTTTATGTCTTTTGGAACATGTCATAGAATTTAATTTGAATGTTAATTGTTAAAAGCAGGGAATCACTTATAGTACGAACGAGTCATGCCCAATTTTTGTTAAAATTAGTATGTCATTATTATTATATTCGAATGTGAAATAAGGGCGTTATAAGTTGGTATCAGAGCGAAGGTTTGAGGGATTCAAGCTGCGTTTGGTCAGCTTGAACTCAGACCAGAAACTCTTGCGAAGTGTGTGTGTTCGTTTCAAGAATCCGGACAAGAAGAAAGGTACGTACATGTTTTTATTTTACCATAGATATCTTAGTTGGTGGAAATTTAGTAGTCGGGAGACCGGGGTACTGGTAGTATGTTTTAAACTTGTTAAGAAGCGAACCAGAATGAATCTTGATGGTTTGGTATTTGAATCAGGTCAAGGGGCTGCCAAACAACAAACAACAGCGTCTGGATCATGCAAGGCGTGTCGCCAACGCGGAAGGTGGCCGTCGCCTGGTTAACCTTGGGGACCAGACGCCTTAACTGGCTGTCTACACTGTTTCTGACCCGACGCGGTCTTCTGCAATGCATCACCGACGCGAGGTCTCCTCGTCGCCAACGCGACCTCCAACACGAGGTTTTCAAATTTGTGTTTTATGCTTAATTTTTTGCGTGAGACCTTTTCTGGGACTCCGAAAAAGTCCTGAAACGCATTGTAGTGTTATCTAAACCCATAAAACTAAATTAAGAAAGGATGACATGATTGAATGACAAAGAATGATCAAAAATTTGAAAAATTTATATGTCAAAATGATCATAAATGAACTAGAAAGGTATAAAATGCAAATGCATGATAGAATGACTAGTATGGTCTGGTTTTGGGAATAAGGAAGGATGTATCAAATAGAAAGTAAATAAATGTAGAATGATAATTGATAAGAAGGAAATATCTTGTGGAAACTAAATTCAAAAATGTTGTCTAGATGACAGATGAAGGAGATGTTTTCAAAGATATATACGATCAAACTTAGAAAGTATGAAAGAAAATGTTTGAAACCGTAAGCGAGTATGGACCAGACATACCCAAATAGAACGTCCGTATAAATAGTCAGAATGGAAAGGTTGTATCTGGATGGATAAAGCTTTAAGAATGGATTATAATCAAATGAAAATATGAGTCATTAGGTGGAAAAGAATGTATGAAATCGAATGATGAGATGCTTTCTCTACCCAACTTAAGATAAGTATAAACATTATAGTAAGTGGCCCGGATAGCCTTGTCGATTAAGCATGATGTTGGACTAAAAGAATGTATGCATATACACAGGTGATGCATATGTGAACATATGTGGGATAAGTTGTAGCTGGATGTGTAAATATGGATAAGAATATGTTGATAGTTAACCGTGGTAAACCCAAACGAGATATAAAAGTAAGAATAAAACAAATGACAAATGTGCCATCATGAGAAGGTGTAAGCATGTGTATCTATAGAAAGAACGGTGCACTGAATATGTTACATGTTAGGCATGTAGTGATCGACTCACGAGGATCAGGATGAAAAATGGACTGGGACCTAGATGAAGGATTTAAGTATGACAAGGATAGGGATTTTTGCAAGAATGGTATGATGATAGTAAGTATGATAGGATTGAAACGAGATGAGAAGGTAAGGATGCTCACAAGTAGAAACTCATCACAAACATACATAGGAAAGCGTGGGAAGTAAGTGAAGGATGTACAGAAGGGTGGAGGAGGATGTGAGACACTCGGGTAAATCGAGAACGTTCCATCATAAGAGGGAAGGTATGAATGAACAAGAATAAAAGTAGAATACATTTGTGTAAAAATTCAAGAAAGAAAGATAGACTTTGAATGTTGAAATATATGTATGAATGACAAAAAGAAGAATGTAATTTGAATGTTTAAATGACATGTATGAACTTCAAGAACATAGGATGTTGGCCCAACATGTAAGTGCAATTACATGTTGGACATATTAGTAATTGATTTAAAAGAAATGCGATGGCTGACGGGTTGAGACCCTAATTGGTAGCTTAGTTTTAACAAAGGAAAAACAATTTTTGTGAAGAATGGGAAGAACAACGTTTGGATAAGTATGTATAGAAATAATAAGGAAGTACAAATGTGTGAATTAGTCCATATTGTGGGGATGAGAGGTGCAATGACTAAAAGTCATGAGTTGATTAATGAAATTGAGTATGTAACTTGGTATGGAAGTAAAACATTAAATTTATTAAAGATAGATAACTAGACATTGTATGCGAAAGTAAATTGTGAATGTTTGGAAACACGGATTACGTGCAATTGAGTGCAATACAAGTAAGGTGTCGAATGAATTAACGAGCAATTAATAGGAATGGAAGTACCAAGTGTCTGTGGCATGTATATATATATATAGAGTGAATTGCAAGTTTTGTCCTTTATCTTTAGGCCATTTTGCAAGTTTTGTCCTTTATGTTTAAATTTGACGAGTTTTGTCCTTTATGTTTGAAAATCAAGCACGTTTTACCCTTTGGGGCAAAACATGCTTGATTTTTAAGGACAAAACATGCTTGATTTTTTAAACATAAAGGACAAAACGTGCTTGATTTTTAAACATAAAGGACAAAACGTGCTTGATTTTTAAGGCCCAAAGGGTAAAACGTGCTTGATTTTTAAACATAAAGGACAAAACTCGTCAAATTTAAACATAAAGGATAAAACTTGCAAAATGGTCTAAAGATAAAGGACAAAACTTGCAATTCACTCTATATATATATATATGCATTTGTTGGTAGACAGAATTTTATGTCACAAGGAAAGTGATTAGAAAGGATGAGATTAATAATAGAGTAATTGAATAGTAGGCTCATGATGAGCGTTATCGTTACTAATGTTATGGTGAAGGAACAAGTATAGTTAGCAACCTAGAAAGCAGAAGTAAGTAATTGATTATGCTGGAAAACAAATTATAAACTTCATGTTAATACAAGAACCTAGAGGCGAATGAACCAATCTTAACTTCTTGTTTATTGCAAAGAATAGATATTGGATGTCTTAAGAAGTTGTAGTAGATAGGAGTGTAAGGAAACTAGTATGAAAACAAGGTAAATGCTTAGTATGTCAAATTTAAGTAATTAGAAAGAATTATATGGAAAACTGAAAGATAAATGTTGAAGGAAGTGCGAATAAAAACATTAGAATGCATAAATATTAGAAAGGTGGAATGTTACATAAAGGATGATTGAGTGAAATGTCAAATAAGGGATACTTGAATGGAATGTGGCATAAAGAATGTTGGTCATAAGTAAGTCTTGCGAAGAATGTAAGATGAGATCATGCTAGGGTATGAAATTTTGGATTTAGTAAGTAAAGGAATCCTACCCGTAGATGTGTTTCCTAACATATGTGAGGAACTATTAGAAGGTAAACCTCTCGAGATATATTCGC